>NW_006408521.1:47978713-48009398 GCF_000296735.1 Chrysochloris asiatica | reverse complement strand
TCCTCATTTTAAGTTGTTGCCCATCAGCAAATGCAGGTTCTGTGTGCTTTTCTCCCCCGAGCTTAACTGTATTCATGTCATTATGGTCAACCCTGAAAGATTAATTAATGGCTAAGTTAGGAACTCTGGTAACGTAGTGGTTATGAATCAGGCTGCTAACCTCAGGGTCAGCAGTTCAAAACTACCAGCTGCTCCGTGGGAGAAAGATGAGGCTTTGTGCTCCCATAAAGATTTACAACCTCGGAAACCCTGTACAGGGTAGCTATGAGTCGGAACGGATTCTGTGACATAAACACCTAACCACCAAGTTAGATCAATGCATTTAAATCATGGTGTTGGAGAAAAATCTTTAGAAGTTTCATGTTGCTGTGTTAAGTGCCATTGAATCAGTTCCAACCAATAGTAACCCCGTGCAGGGTTTCCAAGGAGCAGCTGATGACCTTGAACCACTGACCTTGCTGTTCAAACTGACTTTGCAGTCTAACACATTAGCCCTCAGTGCCACACCAGGACCACAGACTGACAGAAAACCAAACAGACCTGTGTTGGAAGAAGTGCAGCCAAAATGCTCCTTAGAAGCCAGAACAGAGAGATTTCGACTCATATACTTTGGACATGTTATCAGGAGGGACCAGTCTCTGGAGAAGGACATCATGCTTGGTAGAGTGGAGGGTCAGCAAAGAAGAGGAAGACTCCATACAAGATGGATTGACATGGTAGCAGCAGAAATGGGCTCGAACAAGACAGTGGTGAGGATGTCATAGGACCACACAGCGCTTCATTCTCTTGTGCAATGTAGATCACCGTGAGTCGGAACAACTCAACAGCCCCTAACTACAACAAGTTAGAAGCCGGAATCACAATTAATCCCATTTAGTTGTACTTGGTGCTGAAGGATAAGCATTGAACTGCTAATCACAAGGTCAGAAGTTCAAACCCACAACCACTCTGTGGGAGAAAGAGGAGATGTTCTGCTCCCACAGAGATTTACAGCGTCAAAAACCCAGCATAGGGTCACTATTAGTCAGAACAGCCTCAGCAGCACTTCACACCAACAAAGACCACCCCCCAGTCCTGTGATGAGTGTTCAGTGTGATTCCTGAGGTAGGTATGACCCTCTCTTAATGAACCTGAAATTAATTTCCATATAAAGATTAAAATCCCAAACTTATTAAATCCTGTATTTTAAGTCTGTGAACAATACTTTTTGAGAAATCATCACTTTTATTTTTTGTATTAGTTGTTTAAAGAGAAAAGGCTCAAGAATCCAGTTAGCTGCTACCAAAAATAGATTTTAAGTAACATAATTGACACTGGAGTTCTGGTGTGGCACTGTAGGGTAGGCTCTGAACTGCTAACCACAAAGTTGATGGTTCAAATCCACCCATTGCTCCTTGGAAACCCTATGCAGGGTTGTTATGACCCCGAATTGACTCAACAGCACTTAACAACAACAATAACAATCTACTACTTGGGAGCTCAGTGGTTCTGTACAATAACCACTGGACTTTGAATGATAAGGTTGGCAGTTCAAGTCCACCAGCAGCTCCAAGGGAGAAAGGTGAGGCTTTCTGCTCTCATAAAAATTTACAGCCTCGGAAACCCTGTCCAAGGATGCTATGAGTTGGAACTGACTTAACAACAACAAAGTCACACACAGTCTTTTTTTTTTTTTTAATGTTTTATTGTGAATTATGTGATAGTTTACATGGGAAAACTTTAGCTTTACATTCATCCTATCCTATTTTGTTTCATTGCCATGGTTACAATCTCCTCCATGCATTGTCAACCAACCAAAGGGTATACCCCGCAAGCCTGCCCCCCGGTTGTCAGCACACAGCCCCTCTCTAAAGTCCCCAGCTGCTCCATCTCTCCTCATCGTCTCTGCCTCCATCTCAGGCATCACTGCTTCTCTGGGTAGGGTCCCGCTCTCCACTCTTCTCCCTTGATGGTCCCAGGGACCTCCACTCCTAGACTGAAAAGTTAATCACTCCCCTCCTTGCTACAAAATGTCTACCTTTACATTTCCAACCCTCACAATCACACAGTCTTGATGCTTAAATAATTTCATTGGTGACAAAATTAGGTGTGAGCTTTATGTCCTATTATAAAACAATATGGGATTGATCTATTACTAAACACTACGCAACTATCCATTTGCTTTGTCCCAGTCTGTGGGATTCCTACAGCACACACTCACAGGAAACAGGTGTGCACGAAATATTTGTTCTGTTCTTCTGAGGATAGATGCAAAAGCAAGACCCAATCTTGGCCTCAAGAACTTAATATTTTGGAAAGGCAAAGCTTATGAGAGATGATAGATCGGTGGATTGATAGATCAATAGATAGATAATAGATTGATGGATGACTAGAGATAGATAATAAATAGATTGACGGGTGACTAGATAGATAGACTGATGGATGGCTGGATAGATAGGTAGGTAGGTTGCTGTTGAGTTGATTCTGAGTCACGTGAACCATACAAGACAGAGTGAAATGGCCTCACAGACTTTCCGAGGCTGTCATTTTAAAGAAATCCAATTGCCACATCTTTCTCCAACATTTCAGATAACAGCTAAGTACCTAACCACTGCACCTTTACAGTTCCTGAGGTAAATAGACAGACAGACAGACAGACAGATAGTAGAAAGATAGATAGATAGATAGATAGATAGATAGATAGATAGATACACAGATTGACAGATAGATGATAGATAGATAGATAGATTAGATAGATAGATAGATAGATAGATAGATAGATAGATAGATAGATAGATAGATAGATAGAGAAGTAGGTAGGTAGGTAGATAGGTAGATAGATAGATAGATAGATAGATAGATAGATAGATAGATAGATAGATAGATAGATAGATAGATAGAGAAGTAGGTAGGTAGGTAGATAGATAGATAGATAGATAGATAGATAGATAGATAGATAGATAGATAGATAGATAGATAGATAGATACATAGAGAAGTAGGTAGGTAGGTAGATAGATAGATAGATAGATAGATAGATAGATAGATAGATAGATAGATAGATAGATATCTCCACAGATAAGAGCCATTGAGTCGACTCTGACACATGGCGACCTTATGTACAACAGAATGCAATGCTCCCTGGTCCTACTGCATTCCTGGTATCTTTCCATCCATTGAGATCAAAGTCCTCAAGAATCATTGGCTTAGGTTATAGCAACCATTGAGAGTTTAGGTAAAAATTAATGAAGCACACATTTTGGTTTATGTAAGGAAGGACTTTTCAAAGAGGAAATGAGTTGCCTTAGGGGCAAGAAGTATATACCTCTAATGACTCAGTTCAAATGTCACCTCATGAGAAAGCAGCCTAGGTCCTGGCCGTCTGTCCCTCCACCCTCACTGCCCCAGCACACTGACACTACTCCACCATGATTTGTTCCTTTCGTATCTATGACAAAAGACTGTGGACTCCTAGTCTTGCCCATTCCAGTGGTCTGACATAATGAAGGCAATAAAATATTGAATGGATGCATGAATGAATGATGTTAGTTTACAGGTTGTGTGATAATATGGCTAAAATGTGAGGAAATTCAAATAACGCACAAGGGGTTGGAATTGAAGACTTCGGAGATTGTTTCTATTAAAGTTGGCACCCTTGGCCGGAGCAGCTTCCACTCCTTACCTCCTGAAGTCCTCAGTCCTGACCAATGCTGGGAGAAGGTGGGGGAGACGCTCTCAGAGTCAGACCGGAATCATCCTCTTTGTTAACCCTATATATAGGACTTTCACTCCAATCTGGATTTAACCAGGACAATCTTTTTTCGTTCCTGAAACGAAGTTCCTGGGCACTGTTTTGACTCCCCTGTGCGCTATACTCTCCACACCTAGGCTTAGCCTCAACCCTTCAAACCAGGTCAGGGCACCAGCTATTTTGCCTAAAAGAAGAACTTAAATACACTTTATTCCAGCTACACCAGGATGAGTGCTGAATTGAGAATGCTTCATTATAGCGGAGCCGTGTGCACATTTCTTTATGAACTTTCCCCTGGGTGGTACACACAGTTAAGTACTCAGCTACTAACTTAAAAGTTGGTTCTTTGAACCTGGTGATTTGCTCCCAATAGATCACATTCACAAAAGCCCTATGGGGAGTTCTACTCTGCACACATGGTGTCACCGTGGGTCCAAATCGATTTAGGGGCAATTGGTTTGTTTTCTGGTTCAAACAGGCAAATCTAGCAGAAGAGGCATTCTGTGTACACTCAGGTTTATTTGTTTCCTGTTGAAACAGATCACCATAAATGGTGTGGTTTAAAACAGCATAAATGTGCCCTCTCACACTTCTGTGACCACAAGTCCAGTCAAGGTGTCTGAAGGTTCTGGAGGAGAATTTGTGTCTTGCTTCTTCCAGCTTGACTTAATCTAGTAACTCTAATCTCTGCCCCACGGTCACATTACCTCCCTTCTATCTCAAAGTGTCTGCATCTCCTTTATGAAGATACATGTGATTGCATTTAGGGTCCACCTGGGAAGTCCATACTTAGCTCCCCTCAAGGCCTTAATGATCTCTTTACCTACATAAGGTAATAGTCACTTTCGTCTTATACCCAGGGATGGATTACTCAATAAGCAAGGTAAACACTAATCTGAAGTGAACATATTCTCATGAGTTTCACCACATCAATCACATGGGTTTCCCATGTCAAAGATGTGGTTAAAAAAAAAAAAAAAAATCATGTGAAACTTTTCACTACAGATTAGGAAGTAAACACAAGTTAGCCCATGTTTATGTTGTTTAGTGGGTATTCCAAGCCAGGGATTGTAATTTAGGAAAGAAACTTTGATTCTGTAGGAAGGTGCTGCTGTGGGATTGGGAGAAAGACAGATGCCAGTCAGACCTAGGAAGCAGAATCTTCCATGTGGTGAAGACATATGAAACTGTTCACTACAGATTAGTAAATACAAGTAAACCAGTGCTTACCTTGTTTATTGAGTAATCTGCTCCTGTTTATAAAGTGAAATTCACAGATTCCACGGATTAGGGCACGTTGGAGGTCACCAGTCAGACCACAGTGCCAGGTAAGATTGACTTTGCCCTATTCTTTGGGGAAGATATCAACGTTATTCCAAAGGCTGTTTTGTTTTCAAGCTGGAAGATTACTGACAAAGTGGATCTGGAAGCTTGGACCCAGGGACTCAAGTGGCTTGTCCAAGGTCATGCAGTGGTTGAGCTGGAATGAGAAAGTGGGCTTGAAGCAGCCTTTCCGGTGAACCATTGTCCCCGCAGGAAGATTGTATATGTGTGTGTTTCATTTAAAAGAGAATGAATTTCACCTTGCATTTGTGGAGGTGTCCAGATGCTCCTGAGCTCTGGTATACTGCCATAGGATAAGCTTTGGACTGCTGAAAGGTCAGCAGTTCAAACCCACCAGCCACTATTTGGAAACTATACAGGCTCACTATGAGTTGGAACCAGCTCAGCAGTGCTTAACAAAGACAACAGTATATGTATGCGCTAGGTCAGTTTAAACTGCAAGGTCGACAGTTCAAGCTCACCAGCCGCTCCTAAAAAACTCTATATAGTGTCGCTATGAGTCGGAACTGACTCAACAGCACTTAACAACAACACACACAGATATATATATTTCAAAAAGTTCATGAAAAATTTATATCTTTTGAACCCATTTTTCCATGAAGTTTTTGAAGTCCCATTCATTGTATATGGTGGTGGTGGTGATGGTGTGCTGTGGAGTTGGTTCTGACTCATAACGACCCTGTACAAAGTTTCTGAGGCTGTAAATCTTTACAGGAGCAGAAAGCCTCATCTTTCTCCTGCGGAACAGCTGGTAGTTTCGAACTACTTACCTTGAGGCTAGCAGCCTCGTAACCACTATGCTACCAGAGCTCCTTCCATTGTATATATGTAGGTGTATATATACACATAACCTGGTGATATAGTGGAGTAAGCTATATACAGTGTTACTAACTGTAAGGTAAGTGGTTCAAACCCACCACCTGGTCTGAGGGGGAAAGATAAAGCTGTCTTATCTCATAAAGATTTAGTCTTGGAAACCCTATGGAGCAGTTGTACTATGTCATATGTGCAGAGTAGAACTATATAGACGCATGTGTGTACGTACACATATGTTATTGTTGTTGTTATGTGCTATGGAGTCGGTTCTGACTCATTGCAACCCTGTACAGGGTTTCCAAGGCTGTAAATCTTTACGGGAGCAGAAAGCCTTATCTTTCTCCCACGGAACCGCTGGTAGTTTCCAACTACTGAACTTTGGTTCGCAGCCCGATTCGTAACCACTACGCTACCAGAACTCCTTATGTATATATATAGTGTACCAAAAAGAAATAGTTGATGTTTAACCGTTTCAGGAAGTAGCTAGCATATGATTAAGAACTGATGGTTCTGAAAGAAGAAGTCCAACTTGCACTGGAGATAATTAGCAAGGCTCACGGAGTTGACAGGATAGAAATGGAAACATTTCAACAAACTGATACACCGGAGTCGCTCCTTTATCTATGACAAGAAATTTGGAAGACATATCTGGCCAACCAATTGAAAGAGATCCATATTTGTACCTATTGTAAAGAAAGGTGACCCAACAGAATGCAGAAATCATTGAACAATATCATTAATATCACATGCAAGTAAAGTTTTGCTGAAGATAATTCAAGAACAATTGAAACAATGCATTGACAGGAAAGTGCCAGAAGGTTACATTGGATTCCAAAGAGTAAGTGCAATGAAGGATATCATTGCTGATGTCATATGAATCTTAAATGAAAGCAGAGAATACCAACTAGATATTTATTTGTGTTTTATTGACTATGCAAACAAAGACTTTCCACTATTTGTGTCATGACAAACTATGGATAACATTCCAAAGAAGACTTAATTGTGCTCATGTTGTTGTTGTGAAATGCCATCTAGTCATTTCTGACCCATAGCAACCTTGCACAGGGTTTCTGAGGCTGTGACTGATGAACTTGAACTGTCAGTCTTGTGGTTCAAACCAACTTTTCAGATCAGTGCATTTACCCACAGTGCCACACCAGGTCTCCAAGTGTGCTCATGAGAAATGTTCAAATAGACCAAGGGGCAGTTGTTAGAACAGAACAAGGGGATAGTGAGTGGTTTAAAATCAGGAAAGGTGTGCATCAGGGCTGTATCCCTTCACCATACTTATTCAATCTGTGTTCTGAGCATATTATTTAATTTCAAACAGTTTCTTGTCATATGCTGGGATTATCAGGAACTGGGGTAGCATAATGAATTACAAGTTGGGCTGCTAACTGCAAGGTCAGTGGTTCAAATCTACCAGTCACTCCAAGGGAGACAGATGAGGCTTTCTGTTCCCCCAAAGATTTAGAGCCTCGGAAACCCTGTTCAGGGTCAATATGAGTCAGAACCAACTCAATGGCACACAGCCACTACCACCACCATGAGGATTATCATTCCATTTAACATCACCAACCCACCAAACAGCCTTGTAGGTACTTTGGAGAAGAGAAGAGAATTAAATAATCCACTGCCATCACGTTGATTCTGACTCATAGCAACCCTGTAAGACAAGAAAGAATGAATCTTCTAGGTTTCTGAGACTTAATCTTTCCTGGAACAGCCAGCCTCATCTTTCTCCTACAGAGAAGCTGGGGGCTTTACACCTCCAACCTTAAAGTTAGCAGCTCTATGCTTAACCCACAGTGCCACCAAGGCTCCTTCAAAGGGAAGAAGCCGTGATTTTACAGGAGGTGTAATAGATGAGAGGAGCTCTGGTAGTGTAGTGATTATGAATTGGGCTGCGAACGTCAAGGTCAGCAGTTCGAAACTACCAGCGGTTCTGTGGGAGAAAGATGAGGCTTTCTGCTCCTGTAAAGATTTACAGCCTTGGAAACTCTATACAGGGTCGCTATGAGTCGGAATCAACTCCAAGGCACACAACAACAACATAAGAGATGAGGACAGAAACTGACGGTTCAGAAGTAGACCACAATGCACTTTGTCCAAATGCCTTTTGGACCTCTAACCTTGTAGTTAGCAGTTGAACACTTTGTTTATATTAGTCTGTTCTCCACTTAAATTCACTCAAAATGAAACATACAGAGGGTGAAATGAGTGAATGACTGACAGTATGAATTCTGGAATTCCTAGAGTTGAATCACATTAAACTTTTACATTTCATGTTTTAAAATAACCCCAGTTTAGAGTAAGTCCATCTGAAGCAAAACCTTTGCAAGAAAGCAAGACTTTCTTGAGCCCAGTAGTTCTCAGCTAGGAGTAATTTTGCTTCCTAAGGGATGTTTGATGATGTCTGGAGACATTTTTAGTGATCACAACTGTGTGGTGGGGATGGTTTGTCACTGGCATGTGGTGGGTAGAGGTCAAGGGCATTGCTAAACCCCTTACAGTGCCCAGACAGCCTGCTACAACAGAGAATTCTCCAGGTCCAAATGTCAGTAATACCAAGGTCCAGAAACCCTGACTTTGCTAAAAAAAAAAAAAAAGGATCGAGGTCTTCCAATAACATTTACTAAAGTTTCAAAAAATCTCAAACTCAAGCTCACTGCCACTGAATCAATTCTTACTTATAACAACACTTTATAGGGTATCTGAGACTGTTCATCTTTGTGGGAGCAGAAAGCCTCATCTTTCTCCTACAGAGTGACTGGTGGGTTTGAATTGCTGACCTGTGGTTAGCAGTCCAGTACTTATCCTACAGTAGCTACTGAAGCTTACTGTTGCTAAGTATTACGTGCTGTGATTCAGAGTGTTGTCCTTACGTACCTCACAGTCCAGAAGAGGAAACAGGTAAAAATGGAGCCGAATAAATGAGAGCGTATATCAATAAAGGTGTGTGGGACACATTTTGGCCATATTGTTGTTGTTAATTGAGTTGTTTCTGACTCATAGTGACCCTATGTAGGTATCCAAGGAGCATCTAATGGCTTTGAACCACTTTTTCTTGTGTGTGTGAACATTTTAGCATAAAAGACAGTAATTAACAATGAGAAACAGCTGTTTCTAGGGATTCACAATTATTCTAAGAAACTCTTATAGCGTGGTTACTAGTCTGGCTGATAACCTCAAGGTCAGCAGTTAAAACAACTAGCTGTTTGGCAAGAGAAAGCTCAGGCTTTCTGCTCCCACAAAGATTTACAACCTCGGAAAGCCTCGGAAACTGCAAGGTCAGCAGTTCAAACTCACCAGCCTCTCTCCTTGAAAACCCTATACAGGGTTGTTTCTGTGAGTTGGAACTGACTCAATGTCACTTAATAACAACAACCACCTGTGGTTCAAACTGACCTTACCACCCTGCGTGTATCCTGCAGCACGCCCCCAGGACTCCAAGTGTTGTGCTAGCTGGAATAACAGTAACCTCTGAGTTCTTTCTTCATGATATTTTAGTTGAATGAAGCTAAGCCTTCAAAAAATATTTGATGAAAAGCTCTTTCTTTATGCAAGATAGTTTTACTTTGACTTGCTTGTGCTTGCTCAAAAGAAGTGCTTTTTCAAATGGATTTTCCTGAACTCCTAAATGTCTTGGTTGTGTCTCAGGGCAGAAGACCGGAGGGGACAGGTAATGGATAGGGGGGTGCTTCAGGTCTCCTCACCCCACCCAAGCCCCACTTCAACAAAGCAATCTGTTTCTTATCTGTGTCATCTAATGAAATACATATAAGATTTTATTATGGAATCCGTTTTATAAAAGTTTAAAATCCATTGGTTGAAGGAATTCACATTTCCACAGTGGGAGCCAAGAAACAAACACTGACGTAAGTTTGTAAAGACAGTATCGTATGGTAGGAGAACCATTACACAGGACGTCAGGACACGTGGGTTCCAGTTCACCTCTGCTCTTGACAAGTGAGATGACGAGTGGACAATGAGCTTCATTCACCTCTCCAGCCTTAGATTCCTCACCTACAAGAGACAACAGTTCTTGTTAGGGATCTCTGAGGTTGCTCTTAGCTTCAAGATGCTATTATGTTGTTATATGATCATGCTGGTGAATAATAGACAGAGAAAGTGTTTGCTTTGTACATCTGATGAAGATAAAGGAACCCTTCACCTAGTGATGAGTTCAATTGTCATAGGAGTTTTACGCTAAAAGAATGGAAGCATCCAGTTTGAATACAGGTAGGAAGCTGGCATGAAAAGAGTTAAGATTTTCTAACGTTCCAAGTTCAATGTCTGGCTCTTTTCCTTGGTCCTCATTGAACATGCAAATGAGAAAGAATTCATTGCTCTCAGGCTTCCATGTAAACACTGAATATCAGTGGAACATGTGAATGTGAGTCTTCATTGAGTACGCAGGATATAATCATGTTTCATCATATCTAGCAAAATACCAGATGCCCAACATAACTGGTGGGTCATGAGTGACCCTTTTAGCCATGGGTTGACCAAGCAAAAGCTGATGCAACACAATAATCCTTCAACATGGAATCCCTCCTACAAACTTGCCGTGGAATCCATTGTGACTCCTGGGGACCCTGTGTGTGTCATAGCAGAATCGGGTTGATTTTTCAGAAGTAGGTCTTTCTTCCAAGGTGCCTTTAGGCGGACTCCAACCTCCAACCTTTAAGTTATCAGCCAGGCACAGTAACTGTTTGCCCCACCCAAGGACTCTGAACAGCAGGACCGGGAATGTTGGCCCCTTCTTGCTTCACCCTAACAGGCCATATGACCTGCTTATAGAACACCTTGGTTTGCAGTTATTCTGACTGCAACAGGCCAGGTAAGCAGACTTCAGATAATTGGAAAGAGTACGCCTTTCATTCATTCAGCAGATTTATTGAACACTTACTATGTACCGTATAGGCTAGGTTCTTCTTTGTTCCCACTGCCACCCTGACAGGTGAAGCTGGCTGTATTGTCATGATTGCCAGCCCTTCCTGCAATCTGGGTCATCCAGAAGTAACATGTCTCCTAAAGTCACAGGTCACTACAATTTCCCTCAAATCTTCCCTCTTGGAGTTTTATAACTCCACTAAGTCACATCTCCCCCAGGCTATTGGAACCTTTAGCTGAACCTGAAACCTACTGAGGAAGAAGAAATTAGAAAAAGGGAGGGAAACATTCATTGAAAGAGCTTTGTAGCCTGGCACCACCCCCATGGGTCCAACAGGTTGTTTGCTGTCCTTTCAAGCCTGGTCACTGAGCCATTCCTCCCCCGGGTGGTGCTAGGACGTCCAGTTACTGTACAGGACCTGCCAGGCCACTTCCTGGAGAAAGGAGTAAAAAAAACAAAAACTAACTCTCCATCAAACACATATTGAGTCACACCAAAGTGCACAGTGACCCTTAGCTTTTTTCTTCTGAACAAATTGTTTAAAGACCAAGATGTGTTGGGGAGATAACGGGGCTGGAGAATTAGCAGCAGGTGCTATTTATAGAGTTACTGAGCTCCGCAGAGTTACCTCTGCCCAGGGAAAGCCATTAATCTTCTGCAGGCAAAGAAAAAAAGAAGTAATAAACTTAATAATGATTTAGAGTAAAGGAGGAGCGAAAGCACCAAAGCTAATACTATGATGGATCTAAGCCAAGAGATTAGTTTCTCCCTGTGGAAAACAACACACACATATATGCACACACATATGCACACACATGCATATATCCATACACTAAAAAAAAAATGCAGTTCACTCTCCTTCCCAACTCCCTAAACCCACGGCTGCTACTTAGCCTTTAAAAAAAACCCAAAAAGGCATTTAAATGGCTTTTTTTTTTTTTTTCTGAGGCTGACAGACATATGTCTCTAAATAGCACATTGCTGCAAACAACATTCGCTGGCTAGGGCACACTTAACACAGAAAAGCCAAGTCATCTGAGGCCAGTGAGACCTTCAAACTGCTGCTGTTCACAGCTGCCAATCAACAAAATAGAAGTGAGTTCATTCCTAGCCCATTTCCTTGATCCCTCACACTCAAAAAATAGCAAGACATATTTTAAAGCATTTCTGGTTTACCATATTGGATAGTTTAATTTACATTCCAGGGTGAAGTCTTAATAGGTTATGAGAATCTTGAGAAAATGCTTAGTTTCTGCTTTCTTACATAAAAGAGGGGTTTCCAGGTACATCAGCTGTCCCATTTCCATGCCAAAAAGAAAAAGGGTCTTTGGTATTGAAAAAGTCTCTCTCTTTTACTTAAGGTTCTTGTGAACAGCACACATAATTTAGAAAGGGCTTCAAAAAGCTCATGTTAAAAATGGAATGAACTTTTTGAAGCACCCTCGAATATACAAAATAAATAAATAAATAAATAAATAAAAATAACACTCATCCCCCCAGGAAAGATAGAGAAAAACAAATATGCTTTCAAAGGAAGTGACTGTCTTCCTTTGAATCTCAGAAGTTCTCTGGCAATGCCAGTTAGGGGGAAGTATTTTTATTGCAAACAAGTCTGCCTTTTAAAATGTTAAGTATCTTTTATTTCTAGACACCAATCAGAGACAATGGGAAGAAAGAGAGACCTGGGCACCCAGGCAGAAAACAGGCCTTGTACGGCAGCCAAAATGAATTTAGAATTCTTGTGCAATACAACGTTAAGGCAGGAGTATTGAGTAGAAATGTGTAATGAACTCCAAGTGGCTGCCTTTCAGATCTCAAGAGCTGAAACTGACTTGACTCCCAGTGAGCGCAGCTGCCGTTGTTTGAGTATCCAAGTGACTCTGCGTCCGGGAATAACACTGAGAAATGGCACCAAGACTGTCACTTCAGCAGGGTCTCTGCAGATGGAGACAGGCCAAGTGTGCAGGGGCAATAGACCCCAAAGCACTTTTGTATGTAGTAATTTAGTAAATTTCATAATGCCTAGATTAAAAAAAAGGAGAGGGGGTAGCAGGCAATCAAGTAAATTCCTACCACTGTGGTAGAAAGCATTTTTGGTGCAAGATCACCAGGCTCTCCATGTTAATATCATTAAAGGAGAAGAAGAGTATGTTATAGGACTTTACGAAGTCAAATTGTCTTATTAATTGTCGTTATACTGACTAAATTGCTGGGCATGGAAGAATATCACCTCGTACTTTATATATGTTAATTGAAAACAAACAAACAAAAAGACCCAAGTCCATGGCCATTGCATCTGTCCTGCCTCATAAGAATCCTAAGGAGTCCTGGTGTGGTGCTGTAGGATAAGTATTCAACCACAAGGTCAGTTTGAGCGCAAGGTCAGTAGTTCCAACCCACCAGCCCCTCCTCAGAAACCCTATACAGAGATGCTATGAGTCAGCACATAATAACCACCAAGACTATAAGGACTCTGTGTTGTTGTTAGGTGTTGTCTACTCAGTTCTGACTCACAGCGAGCCTGTATAGGGTTTCCGAGGAGTGACTGGTGGGTTTAAATTGCCAACCTTCGATCCAGTGCATATCCTCTAGCACCACACCACCAAAACTGCTCCATAGGGCTTCTCAGGCTGTAAATCTTTACAGAAACAGCCTTATCTTTCTCCTGTGCAGTGGCTGATGAGTTCAAACTGATGACTTTTGGGTTAGTAGCCTGACGCCTAAACCATGGTGCCACCAGGACCCCATACATATGTTAATAATGCCTATGATCTCAATTCTTGCTCATCATGATAAGCTTGGCAAGTCTGGATCCCCACTCTACAGACAGGAATATTGTCATGTAGAGAATAATGGATTAGCTCCATGTGAATAGAGGCTAATAGAACCTATGCTAGAACGCAGGTCCTCTGATTTCTACCTACCGATCATTGTTGTTATTAGCGGCCACAGAGTTGGCACTGGCCTCATGGAGACTCTATGCACAATGGCACAAAACATCACCCACCCGATCCTGAGCCACCTTCATAATCAGTTACAGATAGAAGCGCTGTGATCATGGGGTTTTCATTGACTGATTGTCAGAAACAGACACCCAGACCTTCCTTTCTAGTCTGTCTCAGTCTGGAAGCTCTGCTGAAACCCATTCAACTTCATAGTAAAATGTGCGCCTCCGTGGTTGAGCATGAGATATATTGTTATTGTTGTTGTGTGCCATCGAATCGGTTTCAACTCATAGTGACCCTCTATTGGGTTTTTGAGGAGCAGCTGGTGAACTTGAACTACTGACTTGGTGGTTCAGACTGACCTTGCAGTCTAGCGCATTAACCCACAGCATCACACCAGGTCTCCAGGAAGTGGATGGCATCATAGCAAACTCAATATGGAACATAAACCACTTGGCTATAAATGCTGGCATGGTGCTGTTGTTATTCCAACTCATAGCAACCCTGTACAGAGTTTCCGAGGAACAGCTGGTGGGTTTGAACCACCAACCTTGTCCAGTGCTGATCCTACAGTGCCACATGGTGCTACAAGACCAAGACAATAACTGTTGGCTGAATTGTAAAAAGGACCAACTGGCCTTGCTTCATTTCAAGGTCACAGACCACATCCCCAAATTCATTAGCTACTTCACAAATATCTAACCAGGACCAAAAGGAGTTGAAATGAGCCGAGAGGCTGAATAGATAAGCAAAGATTCTTATCATAAATAACTGAAAGAAAAAAAAATCTCGAGGAAATTTTAAATTACTTTTAGGTCAATGATTAATTTTTCAGAATAAAAGACATCACATTGTCCTACGGTTATAATGATCTAACTAAGTTTACATTTTTCTGCCCCCTGGGAGAACAGGGTACTTCACTAGGCATGCAGTCACCCCTGTAAGCATCTGCTTTCTACATTTCATATGGCCACCAGCCTACAGCTGTTTTGGTATGCTATGCTATCACAATGGGTAGGATGGAATTCAGATAAGGCAAAAATTGTTTTTGTTCTTAGTTAAGTCAGTTTAGAACTTTCTCTTTATAAGTTTCGAACCGCTGACCTTAAGGCTCGCAGCCCGATTCGTACCCACTACGCTACCAAATTGTTGTTAAGTGCAGCCAAATTGGTTCCAACTCATAGCGACCCCGTATAGCGTTTCCAAGGAATGGCTGATGAGTTTGAACCACTGACCTTATGGTTCAAACTGACCTTGCAGTCCAGTGCTTTATCCCACAGCACCACACCAGAATTCCCAACAAGGACCTTATTCTACAGATGGCAGGCAATACCAATCTATGCGTAACTTACAGGGCCATTGGCATTCGACTTTTCTTTGTGCTGACCAATGCCCTAATTGCTCTTTGTTTCTTTATTTTCTTTGTAATGATCAATGCCCTAATCTGCATTGCCCTTTATGCAAGTATCCTTAAATACTATTTTTTCTAACTGAGCAGGAAAATTCTAGAAACTATTCAATGATGGGTAGAAAGCATTCCCATTTTTACTCCCTCTCATACAAGATGGTCTGTTTCTGAGCACACATTTTTAAAGCTATTAATAAGCCATGCCACCCTTCCTTCGTGTGGGGTTATGTTATATCGGCACCTTTGTCGTGACCAGGTTTCAGAACATGGGTTTCCACCTACTCAGTTCTGTATGAGGCAGAGTTCCATCAGAGGAAAGGGCTGAATCAGTGATACACGCTGAATATGAAAATGAGGTGGAATGTCAGAATCTCTATTACACATACACTCCCAATGGTGAGTCAGAATAGTAGCATACCAGAGGGCTTCGTAAAGTTCATGGAAAATGGAGTTTTCACCGCGAAGTGTTTGAAGCTCCCTTGTTCCAACTCATAGCAACCCTGTATGAAATTCTGAGATCCCATTTTTCATGTGTTCAAAAGCTTCTTGAATCACAGAACTGGTCTGAGAGCAGACTAGCTTTGGTCATCATTCCTTCAGCATAAGGTACTTGTCCTGCACCAACACAGGTTTGTGACAATCTCGAATGACTAATACTTGACATCACAGTTTCCTCATTTAATTCTTTCAAAGAACCCATCATTAATTACTGGGGCAGGAGGTGGAGGTAGAGCTTTGCTGATTGAACCATCATGACCCATAGCCGCTGATAGATATGGGGTGGGGGGCACGTGGGGTTTGCTAGGCTATACATGAATGTATTCTTATAATTATATTAATACATAATAAACATATTTATGTTATATTTTTGTTGTTAAGCACCATCGAATCAGTTCTGACTCATAAGAACCCTATATAGGGTTTCTAAGGAGTGACTAGTGAGCTTTAAACCTCTGATCTTGAAGTTCAAACCAAATTTGCTGTCTAGCTCATTAACCCACAATGCCACACCAGGACTCTTTATGTTATATTAATAATATATTATTAAAAACTTATAATAAAGGTCACACTTAGAGAAATTCAAACTCAAGGAAAGAAGACAAATTAAGTATCTGAGTTCTATGTTAACAAAAAGTTGAAATCAGTGAGTGATAGGTAATTCTCTCTTTGTTTAACCTCACACATTGTGTCATTTCTACATATACATGTTTACATGTGGTATGTTGTTGTTGTTACCATCGAGTTGATTCTGACTCATAGCGACTCTGTATAGGGTTTCCAAGGAGTGGCTGGTGAGCTTGAACTGTTGACCTTGAAGTTCAAATGACTGCAGTCCAGTTCATTAACCCACAGTGCCACACCAACATGTGGTAGAGGGGGAATTAAACTCCAACAGAAAAGGACACCTGTATACACACGATGCTGTGAGTTAATGCGCTGGACTACAAGGTCGGTTTGAACTGAAATGTCGGCAGTTCAAGCTCACCAGCCACTCCTTGGAAACTCTATACAGGGTTGCTGTGAGTGGGAACTGACCGATAGCACTTAACAACGACATTCCAACACTGTAGTGAAGATTTTCTCCATGACAAGAGTGTTTTGAGATCCAGGTAGAACACTACATTTTATAAACATCTCAGACTAAAGAAAGTCCATTTTTTCAGAAAACGGGGGGAAAGTTTAGGATCTAAATGGCTTTTGAATACTCTTCTCTGAACTGTCGGTGAGAGTTTGACAATACAAAACTGAGCATTCCTCAAAGAAAGCACAGCCACCTTTAACACACCTTACCCTATCGTACGTCTCCCCCCACCACCAGCGAAGGGAGAATGCTTCAGAGTAGCAAAGTTCTCAAAGCAACACAACTCCTGAGGAGACAGGAAGTGGGTAAAGGGCCTTCCAGCCAGTTGTCCCAACTGAGGAACACACATGGTAACATCTAACCCTTCTGACCACCATTTGCTACTCCGTGTCCCCAACCAGGAGGTGGTGATAGTGACCTGTCTCTATAAAGGTTTTGAATCTGTAATTCTTTATGGGAGCACAAAGCCTCATCTTTTCTCCCACAGAGTGACTGCTGGACTCAAACCACCAACCTCGTGGCTCGCAGTTCCTTGTTTATCATATGCAGCCACCACACTCCCACCCCAAGGATGTTGTGATTTCTGTTAAGTGCTATCAAGTCAGTTCCAACTCATAGCAATCCTGTATAGGGAGTTTGAAGCTTTAAATCTTTGCAGGAACAGAAAGCCTCAGCTTTCTTAGTTTTACTCTGAGATGCCACATGAAACACATTTTGCAAAAAACGTTTGCAACTCACAACTACACAGATGCCTGCCTGTGTCAGTTGCTTTACAGGTATTTCGAATGAGCATCCAGAAGTCACACTAAACCTTGGATAAGCAAAGCCTGCACGTACTTGTGAGTGTTGCATACTCAGTAAAGAGCATTTCATTCACTTTCCTTAAGTCATTTGCTCCAATCATTTTCTCAAGCAATATTCTGTTATCCCTTTATAACTTCCTGGGAATGTCAGGAACACCGGACATGCTAATCAATGTTATTGCTGCTTGAAGATGAGGAAACTGAGGCAGATGGATCTTTTTTATTAAAGATGGGAGTCGTCATCGTCGTGACGTGCTGTGGAGTCAGTTCCAACTCATAGTGACCCTGTACAGGGTTTCTGAGGCTGTAAATCTTTACGGGAGCAGAAAGCCTCATCTTTCTCCCGCGGAACAGCTGGTAGTTTCAAACTGTTGACCTTGAGGTTCACAGCCCGATTCGTAACCACCAGAGCTACTTAAAGATGGGAGTATTACCAGCAATACAGCTGGAATGAGATCATGTGACAAGTCACCCCTGTGCTTAAAGGCCACCCCACACTGTGGAGAGCCAGAGGTCAACATTCCAGCCCCCTAGCCCAAGAGGGAAAGTTTGATCAGCTGGTACAATTGTCTGATGGGGAAACCGAAGCCATACCACGCAACTTCTTCCACGGGAACTCCTCCTGTTCTGGGTTGTCATTATCCCCTGCTTTTCATCACAACTGCGTTCAGTGTGGAGTTAGACAAGTGTTATTGTTGTCGTTAGGTGTCATCGAGTCATTCCAACTCCGACTGACCCTATGCCCAGCCTTAGGAAACACTGCCCGGTCCTGCGCCAAGCTCCCAGGTGTTACACTTGAGCCCATTTTTGCTACTACTGGGACAATAGGAGGTGGTGGGAAAGTCAGAAATTAACTAAAGAGATCCAGTAATCCTGGGCCTATCCATTTAAATGTGTGTAATTGTCGTTGTTGTTGGGAATTAGCATCAAGTCAGTTTCAACTCATAATGACCTATGTGCAGCAGAATGACATTTTGCTCAGTTCTAGAGGCTATATATAAGAGGGGCTTCAAAAACTTCATGGAAAAAGAGAATGAAAAGATAATGGAATTTTTCCACAAACTTTTGAAGTCTATATATATGAGTCCTGGTATAGCACAGCAGGATAATGCTCTGGACTGTAAGTTCCGTTTGAACCGCAAGGTCGGTGGTTCAAATTCTCCTTGGAACCCCCATACAGGGTCGCTATGAGTCAGAACCAACCCAACTCTATAGCACTTAACAACACCATATATGTACGTTGTTGTTGTTGTTGTTATGTGCCGTGCAGTCGGTTCCGACTCATAGCGACCCTATACAGGGTTTCCGAGGCTGTAAATTTTTACAGGAGCAGAAAGCCTCATCTTTCTTTCTCCCACAGAACAGCTGGTAGTTTCGAACTGCTGACCTTGCGTTTCACAGCCCGATTCGTAACCACTATGCTACCAGAGGTCCTCTATATGTACGTTAGGTGCTGTGAAGTTGATTTCTACTCATAGCGACCCTGTATAGGGTTCTGGAGAGAGGCTGGTGGGTTTGAGCCGACAAGCTTGTGGTTTGAAGTCCAGTGCTTATCCTATAGTGCCACACTAGATATTAAATTAACCATTAAATCAAAGATATTCATTGCTTCCTAGTAGATGACGCAACGCACAGAGGATACACAGTGCGATGTTGGATACCTATTAAGTGTTTAGGAAGCAGCATTGAAAATAAATGAACCCCAGCATTTGGGCAGTAGGATAAGTACTGGACAGTTAGCCAGACAGTTAGTGGTTCAAACCCACCAGCCACTTCGTGGAATGCTTCTATAGGGTTGCTATGAGTCAGAACAGACTGGATGGCACTTAACAACGACACTATAGTTATTTCAACAACGGGAGCTCTGCAGAGTCTCAGCAACACATCTCCAGAGCCAAGAGGTAGGCTTTTTTTATGGCCAGAGGAGTCTTGCTCACAATGAAAAATCCCTGGAGATGCTTTTGTTTGATGTTTTTAAAAAATGATTTTCTGATGAGCTTATAACAGTGTGTAAAATGGAGGCAGGAAGGCCTTCAATGCCTATTATATTAAGAGAGGACTTTTAAGGGAAAACAAGGAAGAAAAAGTTCTCGTTTTAAATTGTCTCCTGTCAGTTGACAAATCAGTAGCATATGCAGGATGATAGATTTCTCTGGGTAGCATTGCTGGTCAGGGGTCGCTGCTGATGTCTTTAGAATGGAATCCATGTCAATGGGAACACATCCTAGGAAGTCAAAGCGGACTCTAGGGGAGCCATCTCCAGTGATCTTTCTAAGACTCATCTTTTCTTGACAACAAAGTGTTCTCAAAGCGAGTAGCTCTTGGCATTGGAAGGCTGTAACTGTTTCACGGCAGAACAATTGATTTTTCTTTCTGATATGACTTCAAATATCATATGGTTTCACATACGTCAATACAAAGTGATTTTTAAAGAACTCGCATAGGAGTCATTTTGGGCTACTGAGGTTGAGAAATACGTCATAAAATTTTGTTTTAATCCTCAGGTTACAGAATAATAGCATGTAATCATACAGTTAATTTATGCATTGGAGGGAAAGTTTTCCCACTTCATACCAGGGGACGTCCTTTGCGTGGTTAAAAAATAAAAGGTTTTCGACTTGGTGATGTCTTTTTCGTGTTGAAAATGCCAGCAATTACCAACCCCACGGGAAGAATAGATAGACATAGGAATGTGACTTCTGTGTTTGATTTTTTTTTTTTTTAATTGCACATTCTAAGCTTTGCTTCTTCAATGTTTTAACTTCCAGAAGCACTTCGCTATCAAGCAGTTCTGCTGCACGTTTTCTTGGGCTAGGTTAGCAGGGGCACAGTTTGAGATGGAAAGAGGCCGCACAATGCACTTATTAAAGAACTTTCCTGACCAACCATGGAAAAAATATCATAAAGTACGGCTCATCACATCTGCATCAAGTTATGAAAAAAGTCGGGCTTGTTAACCTGCTGTTTGGGAACCAGAACACTTTTATCAGTTCATATAATTGCTAACCCCTTATTCACTGCTCAACACTGGAGAGTTCCTTACCTCCTAAGATCCCACTAATTGCTGACAGATTTGATTTCTCCCTAACAGCAGGAACTCTGTTTCTGCCCTTTACATCAAGTAATTGCTTTATTTTTCTCCCTCTGCTCTAAAAAACGGAATTCCCTTCTCCCCTGCTTGAACCTCTTTAATGGCTTCTTTCTCTGTTATTAAATCCTTGCCATTTAAATCACATTTAGCGATGTTTTGAATAACTGATTCCAATTACTCAGGCTCTTACCAAGAAGCAGCTGAAAACGCAAGTCATTACTTGCCTACAGACAAGCAGCTACACCTTGTAACCACGTCTCTGGTGAACTGTATTGTATTTCTCCTCAGTACGGGGCAATTTATACTCACAGGAGGCTGATGTTCAGCAAATATACAGCTGCTGGAACTCTCCTGCACTATCATTTGTGCATAATAGATATTAGATTTTATATTTATTTGATAAATAGCCCAAGTCCTTCAAGAAACCATTCCCTTCTCCCCATCGTGGTTGGGTAGGCCTCTTGCAGCTACAGTGGAGATGAGCAGCTGAGCAGTGTCTGACTCACCATGAACTTGCTCTTCAAAGATCTAATCAAAAGCAATGGCAGTCCAAAGCGAAACAGTGCAACAGAGCCGCCATGTCTGCCAGATAATGTTCAGTATCATCGGGTTTTGCTTTGACAGTTCACAGTTCGTTTTTCTGTGACTTTGGCAAATTCACAACCAAACAAAACACTGCCATCTTGTCTTTCCCTTCTTCCCACGCTGTTGGGTGGCGCTCTCCTTTGTTGTTGTTGTTTATTTGTTGTTGCTATTAGTTGGGTTGTTTCAACTTGGTGAATTGAATGCATCTGATAAATCTCATGACGTCAATCTTGTTCCATTGTGATCTCATCATTGGAGCTTTCCGTAGTTCCTCTTTCTCAGTTGCGTTGACAAGGTGACCAGAAATTTTACAATGTTCATTTTGGTATATCTAATCTATCTAACTACAAGGAGCTCTGGTAGCATAGTGGTTATGAATCGGGCTGTGAACCTCAAGGTCGGCAGTTCGAAACTACCAGCTGTTCCGCAGGAGAAAGATGAGGCTTTCTGCTCCTGTAAAGATTTGCAGCCTTGGAAACACTGTGCAAGGTCACTATGAGTTGGAACTGACTCCACAGTACTCAACAACAACAACAACAACCTAAACACATTATTTTTCTACGCCTAAATTGTGTATTTTTCTGCTATGTGTGTACTAAAGACCCCTGATTTTGTTGACTATAATACTTCCTGCAGGGATGCCTCTGAGACACAAGGTGTTTTAGAAGGTATACCACCATTGATACATTCCCAGCCTTCTTATTTTAAACATTGACTAACCAATTAATTGTGTAAAGACATGTTTAATATGTTGGTTTTCAATGGTTCATCATGGAATCTTGACACAGCCTGGCCATCGTAACTATGAAGCATATCTGAAGGAAATGTAGAGTCCTTGATTCTAATTTTATGAGCTGCTGTGGTACTGTGGGTTAATGCGCTGGACCATAAGGTTGGTTTGAAGTGCAAGGTCAGGGTTGCTAGGAGTCAGAACCGACTCGACAGCACTTAACAAAAACAACAACTATATGTCTCAGCCAGAAATGAGGCTAAGGAAAGTTAACACCAATTTCAAACTTATGATTACTAGAGAAATTGAACCCAAACAGCAGATGCACTGTTGGCAAGTCAATTTCAACTCACAGTGACTGTGTGGGACAGAGTAGCACTGTCCCCATGGACCTGCCACGGCTGTAAATCTTTACAGAAGCAGACTGCCACATCTTTTTCCCATGGAACAACTGGTAGATTCAAACCTCTGACCTTTCAGTTAGCACCTGTGCCTTAACCACTGTGCAACCAGGGCTCCTAAAAGGAACGGACTCTCCAGTTGATATACTATGTATCTCCCTTTCATATATATGTCAAGAGTTCTATGTGTAAGACTGTGCACAGGTTTATTAACTATCACCCCTCTACTATTACAATAAATGACACTGTTGGCAGTTCTGCTATCTATTGTACTACCCTTTGCCTTGTGTGTGTGTTGGGGGGGGGGGAGTTCCCTGGTTGCCCATTGACACTGAGTTAATTATGACTCATAGAAACCCTAAAGGACAGAGTAGAAATACCGTAAGGTTTCCAAGGCGGCAATCTGTATGAGAGCAGATGGTCATATCTTTGTGGAGTGGTTGGTGGGTTTGAACTGTTGACATTTTGGTTCACAGCTGAGTGTTTAACTCCTTGGGTGGTGATGCTCCAACGGGTGTAAATCTAAGTTCTATAAAAAATTCAATAGTAACATTCCTTCTCTATTCCTGTACATTTTGGTTTTCATATTTTTCTAAGGTAGATAATTTAAGAAACTTTTGAGATCCATTCTTTTATTATTTGACCCTCTTCCAAACAGTGACCAAAAAACACACAAGTATCTAAAAGAGTTTAAATGAGGCTTCAGGATGATAGAGCATTTCAAAAGCCTCCAAGGAGACCAGGGAGGGGTGGAGGCACTTGGCAAGACAGGGAAGCAGGGGAGTCACCTGGGACTTCGTGTTTCTCGTTTTTAAACATTGCCTCTTAAATTATTGATGTTTGGTATTTGTGAGAAGTGCTGTCTTGGATGACCCACAAAGTCCAGTCTTCTCTGGATAAGGAGCAGGGCACCAGAGTGCTGGCACAACCCATCCTGGCATTTGTATTATTAATGTGCTTCTAACCCTCATTCCCCTCATCCAGCCTCAGAACCAGGGTGCTGCTTATGCATTCAGGGAGACAAAAATCTTATTATGAATCTGGGACTGAGCCTGTCTCAGAAGAAACAGCCCGACCTTTGCAGAATCGGTCATAAATAGGCAGCCCTCCATTTCTGCCCTGCCTATCTTTCACCCTCTGATTGTTCTTGGTTGAGAAATTCATTTACGAAGGAACTGCTAAGAAGGCAGTGTTGCTCATAAAGGGTCCCAAAGGAGCCTCTTGGGAAAATGGTTTAGCATAGGGGTCGTGGAGATTGTGTGGCTTTAGGGCTATAAGTGGCAAACCTGGAGAGTCCTCAGGTCTGCCAGTTGGGAGGCAGGGAGGCATTGCAATGGTGAGAAATCCACCAGACCATTACAATCAGAGTAGATGCAAGTGGGTAGTCCGCCTAGCGGTGCAGGACTCAGACTCTGAAGCCACTCCGTCTAGATTTGAGATCTTCTATTTATCAGCTGAAGAAGCCTGGTGGCACAGTGGTCAAGCACCTGGTTGCAAATCAAAAAGTCGGCAGTTCAAACCCACCAGCCACTCCATGGGTGAAAGATGTGGCAGTCTGCGTCTGCAAAGATTGATAGCCTGGAAAACCCTGTTGGTTCATTCTAGTCTGTCCTATAGGAAATCAACTCACTGGCAACAAGTTTAGAGTTTATTTTTCAGCTAAGAAGCCCTCGTGGCACAATGGTTAAGGCTTTGACTGAGAATGGAAAGGTTGATGGTTCAAACCCACCTATAGGAAACAGACCAGGCAATCTCCTTCTATAAAGATGACAGCCTAAGACACCCACTGGGGCAGTTCTACTCGGTCACACTGGGTCACCATAAGTCTGAATCAGCTTGATGACACCTAAAAATGCCAATCATTTGTCAGACGTGTGCCATTGGGTGAGTTACCCAACCTCTCTGCCTCAGTCTCTAATGAGAATGATTATAATTGCGGCTCCCTGAGAAGGCTGATGTGACGACTGTATGAACTAAACCTCGAGGCTACTTGGGGAAGGTCATGGCCCGACATACAGAAGCTAGGAATACTGGATTTCCTTAGTCAGTCTAAGCTCCCTCATCTCCCTCTCCCCTCCATGAAGGCTACTCTCCTTTATCTGCCAAAAGCACCCAGAGTCCTTCGGGGCTTGCTTTTTCTGTTCTTTCCTGTTAAAACGTGTTCTTCAAGACTTCATTTCACTTCAGGGAGAAAAGAACTGGTTGCATCTTAGATTATTCTTTCCAACAGTACATGTACATTAATAGTGATCGAACTTTAGAATAACAAAGACATCAATGGTGGCTTTTAGATGCCAGCCAAGGGACTCTGAGTGTAAGAATATAGGATTGGTCTTCCTGTGGCCCCAAAATGATGCTGTGTTGAGGGCTACCTTGTGCAAAAGGAAAGATGTCCATCCACCACATTACTTTGCTGATCTCCAACCAACCCCCGGTGTTTTTGGATCTGCCTACTGTATACCTGGTGTGGCGCTGTGGGTTAATGTGCCAGACTGCAAAGCCATTTGAACTGCAAGGTCAGTGGTTCAAGCTCACCAGCTGCTCCTTGGAAACCCTATACAGGGCCGCTATGGGTTGGAATTGACTCAACGGCACTTGACAACAACAACAGTATACCTAAAAAACCGAAATTGGTCAACTGTGGCCTGGGCACGGATGAAAACATGCAAGGTGGCATCCATATCCTTCTCAGTGGAGCCCATGAAAGGGGCAAAGGATAATTTACAAAGTAAACCCTTTAATTTACAGTTCGTCATGACAATTCTGCAAATGTTCTGACTTTCCTTATAGCAACATTTCTTTTTGATCCTGAACATCTCCACAGAGGAGCATTTAAAAGGACACAGGAACTTGCTCATCTTCTTGAACAAGGCTTTTCCCAAAAGGACTTTCATCTGAGTGCCACTTAGCTTCGTTTAGTCTGGTAGAGGTGCTAGAGTTGTCCTTAAAGAGGACTGGTGAGCCATCCTGCTGATCTTAGGGAAAGGGCCTGGGACTAGGTTCAGAAGACAAAGATTCCCACTGATAAGTTGGCTGACTGTGGGCAAGTCCTTTGCTTCTGGCCTGGGTTTCCTCCATCATCAAATGAAAAGGTTGATTTACGTGATCCTCTGTGATCAGTTCCATCTTTAACATTTAATGTTTTGAAAGAATCAGTCTTCTGGTTCTTGGGATCTAGTTCTTGATTCGTTATCTAATTTGTGACTAGGTGTTCACATAGAGGGAGATGCACATGTGATATTATTGTTGTTAAGTTCCGTAGAGTTGGTTCCGACTCATAGCGACCCTGTACAGGGTTTCCAAGGAACACCTGATGGGTTTGAACTTCTGACCTTGTGGTTAGAATTCCAGTGCTTATCTTATGGCACCACACCAGGACTCCACATATGATATTTTTAAAGAATAGTTAGAATACTTCAAGGAACTGTATCAGGATCTGTGTATGTGAGTGTATATCCATATAAACTCACAGTTATCCATTTCTAAACTAGCTCTCCTAAGACGATCTTTGTTTATGTAGACCTAACCTTCATCAGAAATTGTCAAATGACATACAAGAATAACCATGAGCTTATCAGGGTAAAATACCCCAGAGGAACCATGTTTCCCTAAACATTTTCGGCCATTTATGAGAAGGCGAGACTCTCTCTGTACTTCTTCAAGGAGATCCTTCTATGTAGCCTTCAACTCTGCAACCAGCCTTCGGACCTTTCAGGAAGATGTGCTTTTTCTTTTCTTCAAAGTAAATCTTTTCTGACTTAAATTTAAAGAGGGATCAGACCATACAATAATTATTAATTACAATAATTATTAAATATTATTAATAATTATAATGATAAACAGTTGGGCTCTCAAAAGTTTGTCGGTTCTTTACAGCCTGGAAAAACTATCATGCAATTCATTTACAGCACTTCATTTAATAGGCCACATCTGTGTCCTTAATGAAGAGTAATTAAAATTCACAGCAGCAACCGCATTAGGTTATGGAGGGCTATCATACACATTTTCCAGTGACGGTAGACTTTAGGCCACTAAGTCAGTCCTCCTAAGACTGATGTCTGCATCAAGGAAGAAATGTGAACTTAACTCCCATTTTCCTGTTTCTAATCTGGTGGCGTAGTGGTTACGAATAGGACTGTGAACCGCAATGTCAGCAGTTCGAAACTACCAGCTGTTCTGTGGGAGAAAGATGAGGCTTTCTGTTTCCATAAAGATTTACAGCCTCAGAAACCCTGTATAGGGTCGCTATGAGTCAGAACCGACTCCATGGCACATAGCAACAACAACAACAACAGAGAACTAAGTACTCGGTTCACAATAACTGTTAAATCTGAGCATCAAAATTCTGACTTGCTTCTTTTCCACTGTAGCTTGGTCCGATGGAATAGTATTGCGGCAGAGTCTAGACCTGGTTCTTCTGATATGTGGTTGTGTGATTGACCTAGAATAACACATCTATCCTTCCAGCCCTTGGTTTTTTATTTGCAGAATGAAAAATGGAATTAAGTCCTGACCAAGATCATGCTTAGCTCTAATAGGCATTGAATTTTTTTTCTGCCCTAATACTCCTAGCATCACCCTATACACCCTAAACTACCTGTCTTTGGGAATTGTTGTTGTTGTTATGTACCATGGAGTTGGTTCCGACTCACAGTGACCCTGCACAGAGTTTCCAAGGTTGTAAATCTTTATGGGAGCAGAAAAAAACCTCATCTTTCTCCCGCGGAACACCTGGTAGTTTTGAACTGCCAACCTTGAGGTTAGCAGCCCAATTTGTAACCACTATGCTACCAGAGCTCCTCGTCCTTGGGAATTAGACCCTTCCTAATAAGAAGAGCTTGGAAAGCCCCCAAGCTTCCCACCATTTTACCTCAGAGCTTCATCTTTCTTGTTAGAGGGTGGCATCCCTCGTCTTCTCCTTGGCCTTTCAACTTGTGGCTCCTGCCTCGTGGACTACATGATAGATCTTCAGCTGCCCTCTCTTTCTTACCAATGTCTTCTGGGCACAATGGCCTCTGCTAGCCATCCACAAGCTCTGACTAACACCTTGCCATGGAATTTTTCTTAGCTGTGGTAAAATTTCATGCGTCTGAACTCTTTTTTTCTTTCTGGTCCTTTCTTTGGATCCGTTGGTCCTTAGGCTTGGTCATATAGGTTGTAGCTATTTTCCAAGATGGCAGTGACCACCCCCACCTCTCCACCCCCCAGCAATGTCTGTCCTGTGAGAGTTCCTGTGGGAGCAGATTCTGAAATAAGGACTCAAATACAAGTTATTTATTTGGAAGGTGAAGGAAACACAGATAGGAGAGTGGGAGAAAGAGACAGCATAGGTAAGTCAACCCAAAACAAGGGGCCTTGCGAACTCTTGGTGTGGAGGTGTAGTTACTGGTAAAGCCTGGACTGACTTGGCAGCATTTAACAACAACAACAAGTCTCTCACTTCTTCAGCCACCTTGTCTTCTTGTGACCTTGTTCTTCTGCCCACCAATTCACCATTTTGTTGCTCAGCTAAAGACCAGTCTTGACCCAGGCTTCAGAGTTTTCGAACTAATCAGTATATTGCCACCATTCCTATTTGATCCATTTCCTGAATTGTTCCATTAAAAAACTCAGTGGTCCAGCTTTCCGACATTTCCCCAACTTTTTCTAGCTTTGACCTTATAAGGTTAGGAGTGAGATGAAAGGGAGCTGATGATAGAACCCCTCCCCTTTGTAAACTACTTTACAGTTCAAAAAGGAACACCATGGTATTCATTGAAATAGCAACAGGGTTAGTCAGAAGCACCGTGTGTGCTTCTTGGTTTTCACAGTCCTCCCTAATTCTTCTTAGTTCTTATGCTTCCTAATTCTGTGATATTGACTGGATAAGTCATTCATCCTCTCTGTATGTTGGTTTCCATATCTGTAAAATAAGAATAATGGTGACCTGGCATGGTTTGTAGAAGAAGCACTGGGCTGGTAACTGCAAGGTTGGCAGTTCAAACCCATCAGCTGCTCTTAGAAACAGAATATAGAGTCAGAACAGAGCCCTGGTGTGATGCTGTAGGTTAATGAGCTGGACTGCAAAGTCAGTTTGAACCACAAAGTCAGCGGGTCAAGCTCACCAGTCACTTCTCAGAAACCCTATACGGGGGGATGGCACTTAACAAGAACAAATGAGTCAGAATGGGCTAGATGGCACACAGCAACAGCAACCAAAATGTAACTTCTGCCCTCCTGACTTCAAAAGATTGCTGTGAGGTTGAGCAGGACAGTGAGTCCAAGAGCTCACCCAACAAGCTAGTTCTCAAATTTTTACAACTTGCGGGCTTACAGCAGGCCGGTGAGAAGTTCACAAGATGATGATATTCTTGACTTAAGGACAAGAGAACAACAGCGAAGCTCTTTTGACTCGAATGTCAGAATCTGTAGCTCTCAAAATCATGTAGAAGAATGACTGTACTTTGATATCAAACCACACTTCAGATGCATTTGTGATGCTGCGTTCATCAAGAGAGGGGAATATGTGACAGTCAAAAACATGAGGTCCTGGATCTCATAGAAAACCTTTTACTCTCCCTCTTAAAATTAGCCACGTAGTTAACCAGATCAGGCATTTCAGGTTCTAAAATGGACAGACAGTTTTGGATTTGAGAAACCAAGAACCATGTACTTATCTCTTATTGCTCTTTTTTATTTTTCATTCTTCCCGAATGACTTTTAATTTCCTCAACAGGAGGCAACCAGCCTTTTGAAGAAACTCATTTATTTCAGCGTTGCTCTGAGTTCCTAATGTAAATGTTTTTTAGGGGCTGTTTGGAGGAACGAGGACAAGACATTTCCACTATTGCCTGGAGGCAATTTGCATCTTTTAAAGATGAAGAGACAGAGGTTAAACATAAGCTGAAATTCATCATGACTTATACACCATGGGGTGGTTTTTTTTATATATCATTTCACACAAATCCAGTTTTTCAAGTTGAATATGTGATTTTTAAAGTCAAATATCTGCAAAGGAAATTGGAGTGACCCAGATCTGCCTTCAATGTTTAATGGTAAGGATGTTGTGAAATTTGAAGCAATTTTGTTTTCCATGCACATATTCTTTTTTAGGAAGAAAATCTTTCTGTGCTCCACATTCCTCTTTGTGCCCACAGAAATGCTTGATTTGGTTTGGTATGAGCCAAACAAACTGTTCTCATCACAAGTGGAGCAAAAGAAGGAAAAAAAAAGAAGAAGACGAAGAAAAGGCTTTTCATTCAAGTTATGGGTTCTGGAAAAATTTGTGTAAAAGCATTCTATGTGATTGTAGCTGTTGGCCACTCTTTTGTGAGCTATGTGTAGAATAGTTATTTTTCTCCCATACCCCACAGAAAAATAATGGGGCATGAAAAACTTCAGCCTATTAAAGTGGAGAGGGTATAAAAAGTGCTTATCAAACGCCTTTTTCTCTCTCTTCATGTTAATGTTCATGTTTATTTAGAGAGAATTCTGGTTCTTCTCTCTTCCCAGACTTTCCCCAAGATTGTGCCTTGTCAGCATAGGTTTAAGAGGTGAACTACAAGATAAAAATCCTATCTAATTCTGCATTTTATACAGTGATGTGCATTACATATTAAATCATATCTACCACTCGTATCTACCATGAACTGACAGAAGAATGAATAAATCTGTCTTGGAAGAAACAGCTAGAATGTTCTTTAGAAGCAAGGATGGTCTCAGGTACTTTGGACATGTCATCTGGAAGGACCAGTCTCTTGGCAAAGTGGATCAGAGGAGAAGAGGAAGCCCTTGTAGGAAATGGACTGATACCATGGTTACAACAATGGACTCAAATATAGCAATGTTTGTTAAGGATGGCATAGGACCAGACGTGTTTCTTTCTGTTGTACAGCGAGCTGCTGTAAGTTAGAACTGATTTGATGGCGCTGAACAACTCAACCACAGCATGAGCTACAATTTGGTTTCTGTGTTTGATAGAGATACTTATGATTCTTAAATCACAATATTTAAAGACAGACATTTAACAAGCTGTAGATTAAAATGAGCCATAGATAGAATTGACGTGGTTAGTCATTTCCTCTAATGCAGAAAGCTTTTAAATTAAAAAAAAAAAAAAAAATCCACCAATGATCTTAGGGGATTGAAACGAAAACTTCAGTGATTCCTCTTAGAGATTGTTAAACCCAATTATCCCTATGATAATTTGGAGACAATAGAAGAACTCTATTACCCTTTGACACAAATCACTTACACTCTGAAGCTCTTAAAAGTATCTAGTGTATCAAGCAAAGCTGGACTATTAAAATTAGAGTTGGAAGGAGCCTGACAAATGAAAGAAGATTGGATTACGTGAAGTAGAGGTGGGGGGGGGGG
>NW_006408521.1:47976139-47978613 GCF_000296735.1 Chrysochloris asiatica | reverse complement strand
TGTCTATATAGGGGTTCTGAGGCTGTAAGTCTTTACGAGAGCAAACTGCCTCATTTTTTCTCCCACAGAGCAGCTGGTAGACTGTTGACTAAGGCATTTGCTACCCAACATGCAACCCACTCTGTCCCCGGTAACCTTCACTGGTGCAGGCAGATGCAGGGAGCTTCCTGAGTTCCAGGAAATACTTGTGAAAGCCTTTCAGGACCCTACAGGGTTTTCATTGATTGGTTTTTGGAAGTATATCTCCAGATCTTTCTTCCTGGTCTATCTGGAATGAAACTAAAACCCTATTGTTCACAGCAAACTGATATGCAACCCATCAAGGGAACAGATGGGGCAGATCTGGGCAGCGTTGCGTGCCACTGTGCACAGAGTCTCCGTGAGTCAAGGCCCAGTCAGTGACAGCTAACAACCTCAACTTAGGCTCATGGGTCCAGGATGAAACAGGAAGTGCCATTCTGTCTGTCCACTGGCCCCCACGCATGACCAAGTTGCAAATTTTCAAGTTTTTAGAACTTACACTTTATGTTTTAGGAACATTGTTGTAAAAGATACCTTGAAGTAAAGGTAGTCAACATGTTTTGTTTTCCCGAAAAGGTTAGTTTATGGCTAAAAGGGTTAGTTAATGGCTCTAAAATTATACTTGGCTCTCAAATAAAACATCCTGCAAATGTTCCCAAAGTAGCTTCAGTTATGCCTCCAACTTTTCAGATCGACTTTGGAAATACTTAAATCTTAGATGTCTAGTCATTCTGGTTTGAGATCTAGCATGACTTAAAAATCTGAACCAAAAAGTAAATGTCAAAAAATGAAAAAAATCTTCTCCCACATTCTGTTTTTCATAAAAAAAATATAGATTTAATAAGTTTCTAAAGAAGAACAGAATGGCCGTGTTAAAACATTGCCAAACTTATAAACTTTGACAGTCCCACATACTGAGAAGAACAGGAAAATGCATTTCACAAGAAATAAAATACATTTTTTTGTCTTCTGGACTCATTGAAGATGAAGAAAAAAACATCTGTCCTAAATTTCTTTGAAGCAATTGAATGGCTTTCAGCTCTCCTTAGCAACAATACTCACTCTTTCTGCTGGGTTACCTTGGTTTAAAGCAATAATAATTCTAGTGTTATACCAAAGTTTTACACAAATAATGCATGTATAGTTCATCTTTTTTTGTAAACGCAGATCTCTACTATGCACTTTACGCACATTATATGCCTGCCCATTCATTTATGTGAGAACATTATTGGTAATATGGTAATAGAGCAAAATCAAGGCGCCAAATGGGAAGACTCTTGCTCTGCATTAACATCTCAGCGTTAGAAATAAAAATTTTCTCAAATGCAAAACTATACCAATAAAAGGAATGAAATATTTAGAGTTTTTCACTACCATAAAGTTACAGAAAATAAATAATTACTACTCCTGATGTGGTGCTGTAGGATCAGCACTAGACTTCAAACAACAAGGTTGGCAGTTCAAGTCCACAAGTGGCTCCTCAGAAATCCTATACAGAGTCGCTCTGAGTTGGGACCAACTTGACAGCTCTTAACAACAACATAATGCATTTTGTGGTTTTATGTTATCATTTGCAAAATGGGGGTTGGCATACTCGTTTCATAGATCTTAAGAATATCATGGGAGTCCTGCTGTGGTACTATAGGATAAGCGCTGTACTGCAAGATTGGTTTGAACCTCAAGGTTGACAGTTTAAACCCACCAATCACTCCTTGGGAACCATATACAGAGTCACTATGGGTCAGAAGCAACTCAATGGCTCTTGACAATAACAACAATATCATGGGACTAAATGTTTATAGTTTCACAAGTATAAGGTATGTTTCTTGTTCAACAATTTAGTATTAGATTATGGCAGCATGGCGAAATGAGTTAACAGCATGAACTCCAGAGTCTATCTCCTCAGTTCAGGTCCTTGCATTGCCTCTCAGTGGGAGTTTCCTAACCTGCTTATGCTTCAGGTTCCTCATCTATGAAATGGGAGTGATAGTCGGATTTGACTCCTAGGGTTGTTGGGAGAATTAAAGAAATGAGTTAAGTGCTTAGTAACGTCCAAAGCGGACACTCTACAAGTTATTACTACTATTGTTCTTATTTGCTCTATTACTCCATTCGGTCTAGGGACAGGTAACAGTAAGTCAAGTGGCCAGAATTACAAACAATGATGTCTGAAAGTGAACCACTCGTTGAATTTCTAAGCCAGAGATGAAACGAATGTAACCAGATTCTCAAGTCTAAAAGGGATATTTGAACCCAGGAAAGTTCAGAGTAGAGTATGGGAAGACTAGAGTATAGGAAAGGTAGTATATGGGAAGGGTAGAGTATGGGAAGGGTAGAGTATGGGAAGGGTAGTGTATGGGAAGGGTAGAGTATGGAAGGGTAGAGTATGGGAAGGGTAGAGTATGGAAGGGTAGAGTATGGGAAGGGTAGAGTATGGGAAGGGTAGAGTATGG
>NW_006408521.1:47945018-47976039 GCF_000296735.1 Chrysochloris asiatica | reverse complement strand
GGAAGGGTAGAGTATGGGAAGGGTAGAGTATGGGAAGGGTAGAGTATGGAAGGGTAGAGCATGGGAAGGGTAGAGTATGGAAGGGTAGAGTATGGGAAGGGTAGAGTATGAAAGGGTAGAGTATGGGAAGAGTAGTGTATGGAAGGGTAGAGTATGAAAGGGTAGAGTATGGGAAGGGTAGTGTATGGAAGGGTAGTATATGGAAGGGTAGAGTATGGGAAGGGCCAGATTGAAGGTCTTTTCTGTAGCTCTCATGTGGACCAGCAGAGCTTTGGAACTATTTCCTGGGGCTACAGAAAAAATGGTGTCTACTGGTGATCTAAGGATAAAATCAGGAAGTACATATCTCCCATTACTTTCCCTTCTTTGGAAGAATTTCAAAACAACTTACTGGAAGATTTTACAAAATAGCAAATATTGAAGACATTTTAAATCAATTGTCTAACAGGTATGACAGCCAGAATTTGGTGTTCAGATAAACGATGATCTTTGCAATGGTAGGTGACACATCAAGATCTTGAACAATCCCACCAAGCAGTCTCCCCAGAAAATGTCAACCTTTGGTCTACCATAGGGACCAAATCACCTAATCTAATGGTGACCAGTCCAGTAAAAGGTCTTCAACCCATATAAAAGGCCAACTCTGTGGCTGGTTTGTTAAGTCAGTAGTAAGTTACCTTATTGAAAAAAAGTAAAATCAAATAACTGAACACATCCACTGAAAACGTAGGTCTATGTAGCAAAAAATCTGAAGTGTTGATTTTCAATTGGTTGCTTTGATACTGTATAAGCAGGATTTCTTACTATGAAGACATTTTCCTTCTGCTTTAATATAAACCTTCTCTTCCTTAAGGAGAAAATCATTTAAAAGTAAATTTTCTTTTTATTTGACTTTAGAGAAAAAGAGGTAGGGAGAAATTTCCCTTGGACAGTTCTCAAACTCCTCCAGCATCGAAAATATCCAGTGTTTCTTGTTTAAACAATGCAGGTTTCTGAGCTCTACACTTTGAGTTGATTAGCATCTTAGACCTGTGAGAAAAAGCAGAAAGGTGCATAAAAACATAGCAGAGAACATACCCTTCACCAAGTTTATGATACATGGATTTCCTCCACATTAGAAAAATAACATCTTAAGCTGTAACTATCTCTAAATCTAATTCCAAAACCTAGATCCAGTTAAGTCTGTCCGTGTTTGATATATAATTTTGTGTGATTAGATCATTTCTATTTTTCATAAACAGTGTGGAGTTCATTAATTTCTCAAGAAGACCGTAGTTTTATTATACACTGCATTTTGGAATTAACCAGTATGCAAATAAAACAGGGAAATGCCAAGGAAAGTACAAGCAGAAGTGGAAATGGCAAAAAAAAGTCCACTGGAAACAAGGTCTCCCCTTTTAAATATCTATGTTTTACATAACAGGAAATCCTCTAGTTTATTTTTAGAAGGATGCAGCATGCATGCTTACTACAATCATGATCTGTTCTTTCACGAGAAGAAGATATGACTAACTGCAATTCCCAACTACTGCAGTTGTTGGCAAGGTCCCAGCAGTCCCATCGCTGCCCTGTATGAACGAAACAACTGCTATCAGAGGCTATAACTACCAAGATCTTTAAATACACAATTATATTGCACATTTTATTAGTTGACATGATGTTTCTGAAGTAGAAATTCTTTGATTTGAAATGGTCCTCTTCAGGTCCTGAGTTTCTGTTTATGACGATGAAACACATTTGAAAACAGGTACGGAGAAGGTTGCACAACCCAGTGATTAATGTCTCTGAATTGGACACTTAAACATTGTTAACGTGGCAAGTGTTTGGGAATTTATATTTTTGGTTTCCACTGAGTTGGCTTTGACTCAGAGTGGCCCCTGTACAACAGAGCAAAACAGTGGCCAGTTCTGAGCCATGTTTGAGTCCATTGGACAGTATTCTGTTATCAGCCATAGAAGTTTCATTGGCTGATTTTTAGAAGCAGTTCACCAGACCTTTCTTCCTACTCTGTCTCAGTTTGGTAGCTCCTGTGAAACCTGTCCACCGTGGGTGACTTTGCTGGTATTTGAGATACCAGTGGCATTATTTCCAGCATCACAACAACATGCAAACCACCACAGCATGACAAACTAGCAGACAGGTGGTGAATACGTATTTTACAACAATTAAAAAAAAATACTGCACTTCTCTTCTACTTTGAAAAATAAATGCAACCTGAGGATGCCCAAGGACAGTACTTTCTGGATATCCTTAATTTTTTGGCACCGTCATAACATTGGAATCTTGGTGTGGCGCTATGGGTTAAAGTGCTGCACTGCAAGGTTGGTTTGGACCTCAAGGTCGGCAGTTCAAGCTCACAGTCACTCCTCTGACACCCTATACAGGGTTGCTATGAATCATAATCTACTTAACAGCACTTACTGGTAGCGTAGTGGTTATGAATTGGGCTGTGAACCTTAAGGTCAGCAGTTCGAAACTACCAGCCGCTCCGCGGGAGAAAGATGAGGCTTTCTACTCCCATAAAGATTTACACCTTGGAAACCCTGTACAGCATCGCTATGGGTCGGAACCGACTCGATGGCACTTCACAACAACAACAACAACAACAGCAACATCATAATATTGGGTCCTGGTGTAGCGCTGTAGGATAAGCACAGGAATGCTAACCACAAGCTGCTCCTCAGAAACACTATACAGAGTCGCTATGAGTCGGAACCAACTTGATGGCATATTGCCTGTCTCCTTCCCTAGTTGTATCTGGGAATAGTTTCCTCCCTTTGTTCCCAAGGGGATTCAGGCACGGCTTGTTTCAGAATTATGGATGCACTTTGTGATCGAACCAAACCAGATGCAAACATGCCCTGTCTGCCGAGAAAATGGAATATTATTTATGAATAGCTAATAAGGAAAAACTGTTACCATTTTATTATAAAATACTTTTATAAGAGAAATCTTTCCAAGTTTCATGTATCTGAAATTCTAAACCTGGTATGGTGCTGTTGTTAATTGTTAAGTGCTGTCGAGTCGGTTGTGACTCATAGCAACTCTGTATAGGGTTTCTGAGGAGCGACTGGTGGGTTTGAACCACCATCTTGTGGTTCAAATTGACCTTGTGGTCCAGTGCTTATCCTACAATACCCCACCAGGACTCTAAACCCTGCTCATTAGTGTCACTAACTGGCCAACTGACTGGAAGAGATCTGTATTTGTGCCTATTCCAAAGAGAGGTGACCCAATGGCATGATGAAATCATCTGACAATATCATTGATATCCCATTCAAGTAAAGTTTTTACTAAAGGATATGCAAAAAAACGGCTGGAACCATACATTGACAGAGAATTTCCACAGATTCAAGAGGATTCAGAAGAGGATGTAGAATGAAGGATATCATTTCTGACATCAGGTGGATCTTGACTGAAAGCAGAAAATACCAGAAGGATGTTTACCTATGCTTTACTAACTATGCAAAGGCTTTCGATTGTGTGGCTCATGATAAAGCTATGGACAACATTGCAAAGTATGAATATTTCAGAACACTTAATTGTGCTCATGAAGAAACTGTACATAGACCAAGAGGCAGTTGTTCGAACAGAACAAGGGAACACTGACGGAATGATTTAAAATTAGAAAAGATGTGTTCCAGGGTTGTATTCTTCCATCATACTTACTCAGCCTATATGCTGAACAAATAATCCAAGAAGCTGGGTTATTTGAAGAAGAATGTGGCCTCAAGACTGGACAAAGATTCATTAACAACCTGTGTTATGCAGATGATACAATCTTGCTTGTTGAAAGCCAAGAGGACTTAAAATACTTACTTGATAAAGATCAAAGACCACAGCCGTTGGTATGAGTAACATCTCAATGTAAAGAAAACAGAATCTTCACCACCGGACCAATAAACAACATCCATATAAATGGAGAAAAGATTGAAGTTGTCAAAGACCTCCTTTTGTTTGTAACAACCATTAATAATCATGGAAGCAACTGTCAAGAAATCAAATGATGTATTTCACTGGGCAAATCTGCTGCACAAGACTCTTTAAAGTGTTCAAGAGCAAAGATGTCAGTTTGAGGACAAAGGTGCACTTGACCCAAACTATGGTATTCTCAATAACCTCATATGCATGCAAAGTTGGATAGTGAATAAGGAAGACTGTAGAAGAATTGATGCTTTTGAGTTATGGTGTTGGAAGAGAATATTGGAGGAGAATTATGACACAGATTAAACAGATCTGTGTCAAAAAAAAAAAAGTACAGCCAGAGTGCTCCTTGGAGGCCTGGATGGCCAGACTTTGGTTCTCATACTTTGGACATATTGTCAGGAAGGACCAGTCCCTGGAGAAGGATATCATGTTTGGGAAAGTGGAAGGTCAGGGAAAAAGAGGAAGACCTCAGCAAGATGGATTGGCACAGTGGTGGCAGCGATGGGCTCAGGTGTATCAAAGATTCTGAGGTTGGCCCAGGACTGGCAAGTGTATAAGGTCGCTGTGAGTCGGTACTGACTCCTAATGGTACCTAACAACAACAACAACAACAACAACAACAGAATCATCTCTAACATTAGGCTTTAAAATGGACATGAGGTTTTTCTATATTCACTTTGAATTTGTGAGAGGGGTTTCAAAAAAGTTCCTTGAAAAATGAAATGAAAAGATGAATTTTTTGAAGTCCCTTGTATGTAATTAAGACTCATCCTCAGTTCCTTCTTGACAATAATTCCAGATGAAGACTTATTTTCCCTGATGAATAGTAAAACCAACTGACAGTAATTGGTCAAGTAGCCCAAACCACTTTCCAAAAGAATAGAATGATATCTGTTCTAACTACACATCTATAATGTGAAACAATTGAATGATAAATACAATGATAAGGAAAAGCCCTCTGCAGATGTCCAGTGTAGCAGTGATATGCCTGCAGTCTGTGAAGTGTGGGAATGACACAACAGAAGAAAATTAGGTATCCATCTCTTAGTCAAGCTAAGCTCATAAACAAAACTAGATTGACATGAAAGGTAGAGATCTTCTGGAAGTTATCTTTTAAGAACGCTCAAACAGGAAGAAGTAGAAGTTATGTACTTCCCCTGAGGGTCCTTTGCAACAACAGTGGATGGTTTGCCTTGAAAAATTACTTTTATGCTTCCAAAGTCATTTATCTAACCAAGAGAAAAAAAGACACTGAAGTGCTCTACCTACAGAAATAATATGACATGGATAAGGGAGGTAATTTTTCAGATAGAGTGCCAGGAGGGACAGAGAGTAGAATCTTACCAGGAGAAACAGAAATGTTGGCTAATTACTCAGATTGACTTTCTGCGTTGGATGATGTCATTGACTCATTCCCCTCATGGCTACAGACGAATGCTGTGTTCTTGAGGGCCTTAAGAACGTAAAGGTGAACCATGCAAGTCAACAAGCACATTAAAATCCAAATGAATTTTCCTATTGAACTAAACATATACAAGAACTTGTATATGCACGAGTATTCTACTGCTGAGATTTCATTTCTGTTCAATGCCCTAAATATGATGACGTGTGCTTCTGAACTTTACAAAAATGTTCAAAGTTCATCCATAATCTTTGTTGTTGTTGTTAAGTGCCCTCAAGTCGGTTCTGACCTATAGCGATCCTGTATAGGGTTTCCAAAGAGCGACTGATGAGCTTGAACCATCAACCTTGAGGTTCAAACCTAATTTGCAGTCCAGTGCATTAACCCATAGCATCATACCAGGACTCCATAATCTTTGGTCTTACCTATTTTTCCATAATAAGGAGCTCTGGTAGCGTAGTGGTTACGAGTCGGGCTGTCAATCTCAAAGTCAGCAGTTCGAAACTACCAGCAGTTCCGCAGGAGAAAGATGAGGCGTTCTGCTCCCATAAACTTCTGACTCAGCTAGGTTGTTAAAAGCCTGAGAAGCTTCCAGTTCGATTTTTCAATTGGAGAGTGCTTGTAATCCTATAGAATAAGCATTGGACTGCTAACTACATGGAGAAAGATTAGGCTGTCTGCCCTTGTAAAGATTTACAGTCTCGGAGACCCTAAGCAGCAGTTCTCCTTTGACCTATAGTGTTGTAATGAGGCAGAATAGACCCAACAGCAGTGGGTTAATCATATCAAGAATGAACTCGCGGATTGGCCATCTCTGGTCAGTAGCCCCTTGGACTTGCTCCATTGAGAAAAAGTAAATGGAAAGGGAGCTAGATCTGCCCCAGGAGCCTTGGGTGCAAACTGATTTACTGAGTTAAATAGGGAGAAGAGACCAGGGAGGGCGAGGGCACTTTGAAAGAACAGGCCACATCAGAGGTATCACCATGGAAGGTGTGCAGCCACCGCCCCACCCCCGCTTCAAGATCACCAATAAACTGGCGAACTCTAGGATCGCCACCCAGCCCAGTGGTGTCGAGAGATTTCCTTTTACCAGATGATGGAGCCCCTCTGCTCAATGTTTGACAGAAACGTAGCTCTGCACAGCATGTGAGCTGACTTTGAACTTCTGGATCACACCAGAGGTGAGATAGCTCCTGAGTGGAAGGTGACCACCGGCACTGGACGCATTTGACAGACACTGTCATGGAAGAATTTACAATGGCTTACCATATCCACCCTCTTCTCGTGGTTTCTGGAAAAAAATTTAGATGCTAAAGCTTGATTTGCCCTTTCTATTAAAAGAGGGGCTTTTTTTTTCTTATTTGTAGATTAATCTTATCAGAGTTCAATAACTGGTAGCTTCAGGAATTGGTAGTGGTGGTGTGCTGTGGAGTCGGTTCCGACTCATAGTGACCCTGGATAGGGTTTCCGAAGCTGTAAATATTTGCAGGAGCAAAAAGTGTCATCTTTCTCCTGTGGAACAGCTGGCTGGTAGTTTCAAACTGCTGACCTTGAGATTAGCAGCCCAACTCATAACCATTACACTACCAGAGCTCCTTCAGGAATTGGTAGCATACGTACTACAGAGAAATCAATCAATCAATCAATCAATCAATAAATCATGAGCCTGTTTGGAGAAATGGTGTTAGGCCATCTGGGTGATACAGGCAAAGGAAACATTTCCCGTATTAGACTTTGTCCATTTTACTCATCTACTTATATCATCTTTTTCAGTCAGAAAATAATAAGAGATGTTTGGGAAGTCTTACCATCTTCACTATCTTGGAGTTGAACAAGAGTTTTGTAATGCTCCAAGAGATAGTTTTTCCAGGTTGTATTCTACCTACTTCTTCGAAAAATATCTGATTTTGTTTTTTTTGGAAAAAAATCTTTTTCAGAAAAAAAAATCTGATTTGCAACAATTATATAATGAAATTTATCAAAAGTTCTATACAAAAAGTCATTTTTAAAATAAGCCACATTATTCAAAATGGAACAACTCGTTTTTCCTTCTAAATAAGTAGCCGAAAAAATGTTTTCCTTCTAGCCTTTACTTAAGCTATTTCTCACACCCAGACTATCTTCTTGATTGCCATGGCTGCATGAACCAATCATATTACTCATTCACTCATTCAACAAATACTTATTGAAACAATATTATGAGCAAGGGATAGTTCTAGGTGGTGGATATGGAACCAAACAGATAAAACTCCCTACTCTCATGAAGTTTATATTCTAGAGGGAAGAGATGGATGATATCAAGATTAAATGACAGTCACTGAGTCCTGGTGTGACGCTGTAAGACATGCACTGGACTGCAAGGCTGATTTGAACTGCAGGGTCGGTGATTCAAACCCACCAGCTGCTCCTCAGAAACCCTCTATTGGGTCGCTATGAATCAGTACAAACTCAACAGCACTTGACAACAACAACAGTAGCAACTAGATGGGACTTGGTGAGAGGAAGTCAATGTTATTTGTCACAGGTTTAGGGTCTGCCTCTACCACTGTGACCACCTTTTATGGTCTCACTGCCTCAAGGAAAGAGGATAACTGGCAGTCACAGGGTCAGCTTTCTGGCAACCAAGTCACGGATCTGTCCGTTACTGTTAATTCTCTCCGATGGATCGTAATGTGAGGCACAAGATGCTTACACTCATTTCTAAAGGTCTGTCCGCAGTCTCCTTCCCGTCTTTATCTCCAGTCCTGCAATCTCATTTCTTTTTGGCTCCTGACCAAACAGCCACCTGCTTCCTCCCAGAAGTCTGTGTATATCCAGACTCCAGGCCACATCTCCCATCATGCAAAGTGAAGGATCAATTTTACTGCACACAGCTCTGACCATTGGAAGGGTTTCCCTTCTTCAGTGGCTTTCTGGCCACACCAGCCTATCATGCCAACCTATCTGTGAGCAATGCCTGCGTGTATTCTTCCTGTCAGTGGGCTGTAGAGACACCTTCCTCTGTCCAGGAAGTCATAGGTCTAAGCTACGTGAGAAGTGTTGCTGGTGAATGAGCTGGAAAGTTACGAGCTTGTGGATTATCCAGTGACATCACTAAGGAGGTGCGGGGTGCAGACTGCACTGGATGACACTGTCACAGGGAGGAACATCAAAATGACTGTCTATGACATCTGTGCAGTGTTTCAGCATACATTCATTATTTTTTGATGAAACTATCCCTATAACTATCAAGTTATAGCAATAAAAATACTTTGGTTAGCCCAATTTGTATGTATCAATATACCTACAGGGTTAAAACTCCATGCTAATTTACTTTTTGAACCTTCTAATGCACTCTGGTCTTGGTGTAGCGTAGTGGGGTAATGCATTGGACCTCAACGTCAGTTTGAACTGCAAAGTCAGCAGTTCAAATTCACCAGCTGCTCCTCAGAAACCCTACTCAGGGTCACTATGAGTGAGAGTGGACTCAATGGCACTTAACAACAACAACAGTGCGCTCTGGTTAGAGTTTCCATTGGTGTTGTTAGATGTTGTCACATCAGGTCTGTCTCATCCTGACCCTATGCACAAAAGAATGAAACACGCCAGCCCTGCGTCAGCCTCATAGCGTTGTTACACCAGAGCCCATTGTTGCCGCCATTGCGCCAATCCAACCCATTTGGAGTCTTCCTCTTTTTCACTGACCCTCCACTTTACTAAGCGTGTTGTCCTTCTCCAGGAAATAGTCCCTCCTGATAATATGTCCAAAATATGAGAGATGAAGTCTTGTCATCGTGGCCTCTAAGGAGCATTCTGGCTGTACTTCTTTCAACAGAGATTTATTTGTTCTTCTGGCAGTCCATGGTACTTTTAATATTCTTCTCCAACACCATCACTTAAATGCATAAATTCTTCTACAGTCTTCCTTATTCATTGTCAAACTTTGACATACACACATGAGGCAATTGCAAATACCATGTCTTGGGTCAGGCGCATCTTAGTCCTCAAACTGATATATGTTCTCTTGAATGCTTTAAAAAGATGCTGTGCAGCAGATTAGCCTAATGCAATATGGCATTTGATTTTTTTGACTGCTGCTCCCATGACTACTGATGGTGGATCCAAGATAAATGAAGTCTTTGACAACTTCAAGCTTCTTCATTTATCATGATGTTATTTGGTGGTCCAGTTGTGAGGATTTTTGTTTTCTTAACATTGAGGTTCAATCCATAGTAAAGGCTGTGTTCTTTGACCTTCATCAATAGGTATTTTAAGTCCTCTTCACTTCCAGCAAACAAAGTGGTATCACCTGCATATCACAGGTTGTTAATGAGTCTTCCTCCAATCCTAATGCCAAATTCTTCTTCAATATATTCCAGCTTCTCGGATTATTTGATCAGTATACAGATTGAATAAACCTGGTGAAAGAATACAACCCTGGTGAACACTTCTACTGATTGGACACCATTTAGTGTCCTCTTGTTCTGTTGGAATGACTGCCTCTTGGAGAGCACAGTTAAGTCTTCTAGAATACCCATTCTTCACAGTATGAGTTGCCTTTATTACCCAATTATTACAGGGACGCTTCAAATCACGTGGCTTCATCTGCACCAATCACTGTTGTTTTCAATGCTGCTAGTGTTTTTATAGTTGCTTATTTTGTTAGATTATCTGGTATTTTAGCTACAATATTGTGATAGTATTTGTGAGCCTATACCAATAACTTTTTTGAGAATAAAGTCATAATTAAGGGAAAAGAAGAAGAAAAATCAAACAAGGCTTACACTCAGTAATAATGTTGAAGCTGATGATATAATTTAGTGTAGAAAGATTTTACAAAACAATTTTGTTATTAGTATTGATACACTCTAAAAAATGTCACCTATAAGCCATTTACAACTATATTTAGCATGTCACCTATAAGCTTAAATGTCACCTATCAGCACATTTACAACTATACTATGATTAAAATCAGTAATAAACATTGCTATAAGGATTCTTGGTCTGGTCTGAGAGGAAGTCCATGGGGTCGGGTTGACACCAAGAGTTACTGCATTGGGTGAGCCAACCCTAGTGACACCATAGAAACTATCTGCTTATATAATTTAGGGTTTCCAAGGAGCACATCAGGTTTGAACTGCCAACCTTGTAGTTTGCAGTCCAGTGCTTGTCCTATAGCGCTACACCAGGAACTTTGGAACCCCTCTGGGGCAATTCTACTCTGTCCTATCAGGTCACTATGAGCTAGAATCTACTCCAAGGCTGTGGGTTTGGGTATTTTTAACAGCATGTTAATAGAGCAGGATTAAGTTCTGTTAATGGAGTCCTGGTGTGGCCCTGTGGGCTAATGCATCAGACTGCAAAGCCATTTGAACTGCAAGGTCGGTGGTTCAAGCTCACCAGCTGGGTCAGAATCAACTCGATGGCACTTAACACCAACAACAACAATGGAGATTAGGTCATGTTTGTTATGTTACGTTTGTTACATTAGGCAGGAATCGGGTAAGCTGGACTCCCTTACTCATCACAGCTCTGATTCAATGGAAGGGGAGGTTCACAGGGTTGTGAGCTACTATCACCATTTAGCTTACGAGAGGAAAAAGGAAGAAGACAGCAGAGAGAAGGGGACCTCAGTACCACCAGGAAAGAAAAGCCAGGAACGGAGCCCACCCTCTGGACCCTGGGTCCCTGTTCTGAGTAGCCCCCTAGACCCAGGGGAAGATAACGCCAAGACACTTGGAGAGTTCCAAGGACTGTTGAACTCACAGATGCTGAAAGGAGACAAGGGTCTTCCTATCCAGCAGATACAGAGTAAAAGACTTCCCCGAGAGCCAGCATCTGAATTTGGACTTCTAGTTTTCTAATGACTGTAGGATTATGCACTGGACCACCAAGTCAGTTTGAACCACAAGGTCGGCAGCTCAAACTCACCTGCCACTTCTCAGAAACCCTATATAGGATCTCTATAAGTCAAAATCTACTCCACGGCACTTAACAACAACAACAATGTCCGATGGATGGTGACTGAAAACAGAGAAACCAGAACGCTGTTCACCTATATTTCATTGACTATGCAAAGGCATTTGACTATGTAGGTCATAGCAAATTATGGATAACATTGTGAAGAAGGGGGATTCCAGTATACCTCCTTGTGCTCATGCAAAACCTGAGGCAATATAGTTCCAACAGGACAAGGGTTTAAAGTCAGGAAAGGTGTGGGTCAGAACTGTATCATTTCACCATACTTGTTCAATCTATATGCTGAGCAAATAATCCAAGGAGTTGAACTATATGAAGAAGAATGTGTCATCAGAATAGGAAGAAGACTCATTAACAACCTTTGATAAGCAGATGACACAACCTTGCTTGCTGAAAGTGAGGAGAACTTAAGGCACTTACTGATGAAGATCAAAGAATATAGCCATCAGTATGGATTACACCTCTACATAAAGAGAAAGCCAAAAAAAAAAAATAAGCCTCACTACTGGACCAATAAGCAACATCATAACAAATGGAGAAAAGATTGAAGCTGTCAAGTATTTTGTTTTTCTTGGAGGACAAGCAATGCCTATGGAAACAGAGTTAAGAAATCAAATAATGTATTACTCTGGCCAATCTGCTATGAAAGACCCCTTTAAAGATATCACTCGGAGGATGAAGGTGCACCTGACTCAAGCCATGATATTTCAATAGCCTCATGGGAATGTGGAAGTGGGACAAAGAATAAGGAAGACTGAAGAAGAATGATGTCTCTGAATTATGGTATTGGCAAACAATATTGAAAGTGCCATAGGTTGTCAGAAGACAAACAAATCTGTCTTGAAGGAAGTATATAGTCAGATGCTCCTTGGAAGTGAGGATGGCCCATACATTTTGGACATGTTATCCCGAGAAGCCTGTCCCCAGAGGGCATCATGCTTGGTAAAATAGAGAAAGAGGAGACACTCAGCAGGAACAAGAGCCAGTGACTCAATGATGGGCTCAAACTCAGTAATGATTATGAGAGTGGCTCAGGACCAGGCAGTAGTTCTTTCCGTTGTATGTTGGGTTGTTATGAGTTGGAACCAACTGAACAGCAACTAACAACAACAGTTTCCTAAATTGTGAGCGAATTCAGTCATGTGTATTCATCTGTGGTATTTCTGTTATGGCAGTACTGGCTACCTGAGACACGGAGGAAGTAAAGAAATGACTGGAGTGGGCATCTCAGTTACTAAGTGCTTACACCATAAGGGGGTGACTTTAAAGAATGGGAGTTTATTTTCTCACAGTTCAGTAACTAGAAGTTCAAGCTCAGGGTATGGTCCTTCTTTGTCCATTTCAGTTTCTGTTAGCTGTCAGCGATCTTTGGATCGCTTGTTAACACATAGACAGTGTGTGTGTCTTCATAATGTGTCTTCTTCTGTGTGTCTCTGTGTCTGCTCTGCCCTTTTTATGACTCAGAAATGATTAGGTTTAGGACCCACACTACACTGGCATGGCTTCATTAACATGGTGGTATGCCATGAAGTCAGTTTTGACTCATCGTGACCTTGCATAGGGTTTCCAAGGCTGTAAATCTTTATGGAAGCAGAAAGCCTCATCTTTTTCCCGCAGAACAGCTGATAGTTTTGAACAGCTGACCTCGAGGTTAGCAGCCTGACTTGTAACCACTATGCTACCAGTGCTCCTTAACATGACCAAAGAAAAATCTCTATTTCCAAACACGGTCATATCTACCAGTAGAGGGGTTAGGACATCAATTACTATTTGTAGGGGAAACAGATCCATAATAGTAAGCATCTTGAACCACTAGATTCCCACAGAAAATGTAGTCACATGAGAAGTTCTCTAGTCTCGTAGAACAAACCCATTCTAACTGTGTCCCAAATCATCTATCCGATTCTATGCTGAGGCAGGCCCAACACCTCCATTATATCTACTGTACACTAGCCTCGTGCCCAAGATTGGAGGAGCCGGTCCTGTAGGATATTAGGACTGGCTCCAGGGGTCTTTGTCAGGCGTGAATGATCCCTTGTCAATAAAGCCATCCCTATAGTCTGACCCCAACCACAAGACAACCACCTTAGTATTCACTCCATGTTCTTACCAGTACATAGTACATACAAGCTCCTGTCATGCTTTCAGTCCGTAAGCCATTTTCTGCCAGAGGTGGGACTCTGTTTTCTTCCTTGGAGTGTGTGGAGACCTGACCCTGATTATCAGCCTAGAGGCACTGAGGGTTAGTAGGTGATCTTGAGGAAGAAGAACTTCACCTTGTATGGGAGTGGCCTTGGGGAAGATGATGGTAGTTTATCCATGCAAGAAGAAGCTGGTCTCGCCCGCACGGCTTCTGCAGGTGTGTGGCACTTAGGAGAAGTAGGGGATTAAGTCAGTTTTGTATACTAAAATGTACCCAACCCAGGTCTCAAGAGCCTATACAGTTCCTATGAAGACTCTGTTAAAGAAAGATGGTGGAATCATTTTATACTTGTCCCACACCCTCTAGTTGCTGTTGTTAACTGTCATAGGGTGGGTTCCAACTCACAGCAATCCTGTATAGGGTTTCTGAGATTGGCTGGTGTGTCTGAGTCACTAACCCTGAGGTTAGCAGTCTAGTGTTTATTCTTCAGTGCCACACCAGGATTCTCTAGAGCCCCCACCAAATCTACCATTAAAGAATCTTTCCTCAGAACTGTGGGGCGGGGGGAGGCGGGGGAGACAAGCTTGCAGTGTATACCCTTTGGTTGGGTGATGATATATGGACAGGATGGTAACTATGGCAATGAAACAATGTATGATAGAATGAATGTAAAACTAATGTTCTCCCATGTAAACTATCACACAATTCACAATAAAACATTTATTAAAAACAAAACAAAACAAAAAACTTTCCTCAGAGCAGTGAACACAAAAAGTATCAAGAAGAAAAACACTCATGATAGATACCCAGGGGCCTGTTGGACTCTTTTTGGTCACTCGCTCACAATTTCGTGTGGTTTAGCACATGACAAGATTGTTCAAGAGTACTGTAAGTGCTGGCAGGCACCATGAGAAACTGCTTCACAAAATCACTGCCCGTGGCTGAATCACGATATGAGCACCTAGAAACAAGAAAGGCTAGCAAAACAGGATCAATAATCTTTTCTTATCTACCTCTTAGAAATTTGCACATTTTGTCCCAAATGATGTGCATATTTTCTTAAATTTTAAGCGAATACAATCTAGTCACAAATTATTTGTACTATAGTAACATTTGTTGGTGTCTGATTGAAGACGATTTATTGGGGTTCTTTCATTTCTCTTTGTAAATATTCTGGGCTGTGATGTTATTTTTAGCAAGTGAAATTAACCAAAGACAAACCTCTTTATTCAAATGAATAATCATAAATAATAAAAGTAACAATGATTGAATTTCCAATGCATAACCTTTAATGAATTTAAATATTGTAAATTGACTTTAGAAAGCAGTGTGATCGATCTGACCACCTTCAGCACACTCACCCAAAAAAAACAAACCCAACCCACCCACTGTCATCAAGCTAGTTTTGTATCATCATCATCACCCTCTGGAGGGTTTCCGAGGCTGAACATTTTTACCCAGGAGCAAAAAGCTTCCTCTTTCTCTCACAGAGCCGCTGGTAGATTCGAACTGCTGATCTTGCAGTTGGTAGCCCGCTATGCCAGCAGGGGTCTTTCAGTTTGGATAAAATTCAAGGGCTCCAAACACCAGCACTTTTTCTTCTTATTTTCTTTCTATCTTGGAGAAAGCTGCAAAAACCAAGTTGTTGGGACAGAGTAAACGACAGTTGATTTTGCTGTTGTTAGCTACTGTAAAAGTAGATTCTCAGTTCATGGAGACTGTTGTGATCCACAGGTTTTCACTGGCTGATTTTTCAGAAGGAGATCACCAGGTCTTTATTCTTAATCTGTTTTAGTCTGAAAGTTCTGCTGAAACCTGTTCTACATCATAGCAACATGCAAGGGTCTGCTGAGCTGAGGTGCATCGGCTGGATTTGAACCCAGGTCTCCTACATGGAAAGCAAGAATTTTACTACTCTCATAACTGACAGTGTTCAGTCACTCAAACACTAAAGCCTACTTGGTCTCACAAAATATCAAACGCTGTCTTGGGATGGGCTTCAGGGATTCTGGGTCAAGTAACATCACGTAACTTATGCTAAGAACGTGTTCAGTCTCTGTACAGGGTTTCCGAGGCTGTAAATCTTTATGGGAGCAGAAAGCCTCATCTTTCTCCAGTGGAACAGCTGGTAGTTTCAAACTGCTGACCTTGAGGTTTGCAGCCCAATTCTCAACCACTATGCTACCAGAGCTCTTTACTATAACGCCTTCAGTCTCCTTACAACTGTCTCTATCTCTGCAGCATAGAGATAGCAAAGCCAGGCATTCTTCAAGTACAGTGTAAAAGGAAATGAGATGTGGGAAAAATTAAGACTTTTTTTTTTCTGGCCACTTTATAGCTTGAACGTGGTTTATCTGAAATTTTGTGAACTTGATATGCTATTGTGTTAATGCATCAAGGCTGCCAAGTTCAAAAAGAGATGGTTTGTTTGAAATTATGGCACCAAAATGTGTTTCCACTTTATGATTTTGCAAAACAAATGCTTCAGGGGTTTGAAGAAGGGGACAGCATAGAAAGAAAGAACTTTCGAATTTTAACATTCAGTTCTTAGTACCCAGAGAAATTTGGTCCAAGTACAATATGACAATCACATCTGCCAAGCTTCTTTTGGACTCATGTCAGTCTTGAATGGAACCCTCAAAAACTCCCAGGAGGTTTTTGCTCCTCTCAAAAATGAACCTGTGTAACTCTGAGGAGCTTTCTTAAAACACTGTTGGCTTCCTTCTACTGGTGCTAGACTAGAATGCAGCCAAAACCGGGCCATGGCTTCCTTAGTTCAGAAAATGGAAAACTCCAGAATTAGTTGACTGAACGATAAAGTTTCCAAGTGGACGTTGTGTCTTGAAATAGTTTTTCCTACTTTATATTGAACGGCCTGAAATATAAAAGGGAAGGAAAATGTGTGTGCATGTTGTTGTGGGGGGTGGGGGTTAAGCATACTTTGTGGTGGTTGGTTTCCCGTGCTCCCTTGGGCTCCCTTGAGCCTGACTGAATAGGAATTGCCTGAGAGTGGTTAGTTGTTGCAAGTCTTTGAGTCTGCCTCACCCCATTTGTAGGGGGAGTAGAGGAAGGAGTAGGGCCTTGTCAGAATGTTTGTGAGGGGGCGCTGATGAGGGAGCAAGTGCTCTTTGAAAAATTCTTTCTGGGAAGAATACGCTCCCATATGCTTCAGGATCACTCCCCTACACCTTTAAGCTTTAAAAGACTGAGAGATAAGCACTTAAAAGAAGCTCTTTGAGGAAATAGATTTGCTGAACTTGCTACTCACAAAGGCCCTGAGAAGTTCTGAATTATTCAAACCATACTAGTCTGTTAGTTACTTAATCCATATTGGCAAATTTGATTTAATTTCTTTTAAAAACAAACAAATAATAATAATAAAAACCCACTTAGATTTATTTTGTTAAGGGAAAATTTATTTTACTACCACATACCAGTGTATGAGGAGGCTCCAAAAAGTTTGTGGAAACACTCCATTATCTTTTAATTCCATTCTTCCACCAACTTTTTGGAACCCCCTTGCATATGGGCACACTCACACACAAATATATAAAACCAGTTGCTATCAAAACAATTCTAAATCACAGTGATTTGTGTCAGAGCAGAACTATATACTCCCTTCGTAAGACTTTCAAGTTCCAGGCCTTTCTCTGGGTGAGATCTAACTGCTACGCTACCCTTAGGTTAACAGCTGTTAACACACACATACACACACACACATAAATATATGCCAAACCAAAACCAAGCCTACTGCGATCAAGTCGTTTCCGACTCACAACGACCAAGACTGTAGATGTTTACGGAAACAGGCAGCCGCATCTTTCTTTTGAGGAACTGCTAGTGGGTTTGAACTAAGAACCTTGTGTTTAGTGGTCCAGTGCTTATCCTATCTCTATCTCTATCTATCTATCTATCTATCTATCTATCTATCTATCTATCTATCTATCTATCTATATATATATACAGAGAGAGAGAGAGAGAGAGAGAGAGAGAGAGAATCCTGGTGTGGCACTGTGGGCTAATGTGTCAGACTGCAAAGTTGTTTTAACTGCAAGGTCGGTGGTTCAAGCTCATCAGCTGCTCCTTGGAAACCCTATACAGGGTCGCTATGGGTCATAATTGACTTGATGGCACTTAACAACAACAACAAACAATATATATATACACACACACAGTCCTAGTTTAGCACTGTAGGATACGCCAAACTTGCAACAGCAACATCTATATGTATGTATGTATATGTGGTGGTGGTGGTTTTGTGCCTTGGAGTCAGTTCCAACTTATAGTGACCCATATAGAATTTCTGAAGAGCAAATAATAGGCTTGAACCTCTAACCTCATGGTTAGCAGTCACGGACACTCTCTGTCTCTCTCTGTCTGGGAAAATCCTATCCAACATCGCTATGAATCAGAACCAATTCGGAGGCATACAACAACATGTGATTGTCGGGAAGCGTGAAAGCTCTGTAGGATAACCAGTGGATTGTGAACAACAGGTTGGTGGTTAGAGTCCAGTAGCCACTCCTTGGGAAAACATGAGACTTTCTGGGTTACACATGTGATTGTCATATATATTTATAACAATCACATGTATTTATATACACACCCCCAGGTAAGTAAAAAAAAATATTGCCATAAAATCACAGAAACCTTTATTAAACAAACATAGCAAGATGTGAAGCTATAGTTTCTCAGCATCTCCTCCATCTAGGTCTACACACTTCTGAAGGCACTGTTTCTAATTCCCTAACCCTGAAGTCTTTGATTTATGCCACATTAAAGCAGCACTTTTGTCATCCTTGAAGGATTCTAATTATGTCCCTTTAAAGTGTTCTTTGAGTTTGAGGAACCAAAAAAGAAAAGTCTGAAGGGGAAACGTCACAACTGTAAGGTGGATGCAGTAAGGTTTCCCGATGAAATTCTCACAGAACAGCGCTTTCTATCCTCGAAGAATCATTTAGTACATTGGTGTGATGGAGGAGAATTCTTCGGCACAATTTCCCTAGCTTTTTTCTCATCAAAGTTGATTTCAGTTTTCTTAACACTTCTCCTTATAAAACCCCCATAGTTATCCTGTGTCCATCAAGAAAGTCTATGAAGGTTATTCCTTTTGGAATCCCAAGAACCAGTTACCATGACTTGTTTGCTGAGCTCTCTACCTTGAATCTACCTGGACCAGCAGAGCCCTTTGGAAGCTACTGTTTTTGTTTGTTTGTTTGTTTGTTTTATTGTGAACTGAGTGATAGTTTACATGGAAGAACGTCCCCTTTACACCATCGTTTCATTGCATATATTACAATCTCCTCCGTGCATCATTATTCAACAGTATTTGCTTCCATTCTCTCTATTTTTCTTTTTCTTTTTTGGGGAATTGGGGTGGGGGTGGGGAGATGTACACAAAAACACTCAGAAATATATAATTAAACCACCAAAGGGCACATTCTGCAAGTCTGACTCCTGGCTGCCAGCACTCAGTTCCTCTCTTTTCTTGAGTTTAGAGTCCTCAGCTGCTCCCTCTCTCCATGTCCCCATCTCTGCCTATTTCTCTGGTGTTGCTGTTTCTCTGGATACAGTCACGCATTCCACTTGTGCTCTTCTCCCTTGATGGTCCTAGGGTCCTCTGTTTTTGGACTGTAAAATTAACTACTCCCCCATTTTTGTTACAAAACTTCTACCTTTACAGTTATGGCAGTCGCAATTAGTCATGATAACAACTACTCACTATTGAATCATAAGACTCTTATCCCCATCTCTTTTCACCCCAGACCCATCTAGACAAGATGAAAACTATTCAATGGGGACTCTATCTGCCCCCCCACACTCTTAAACTAAACTCCCTTTTGAAAGTCACTTTGTGCCTTTATTGCTCCCTCATTTTAGGTAGCCAATGTCTAAGTTCCCGGTCCCTAGCTACCCTATGTATAGAGGAGATAGCATTAAAACTTGATGTGGAAACTCCTTCCCTCTCTGTTGGTATTTTGAGCTACTACATCCATGAGTATAGGTCAAGCTCATCAAATTGTAGCAGTTTTTTTTTTTTTTTTTTATCTTCCTCTAGTCGAGTTCTGATTATCAAGTCATTGAGGATAGGTCAAATGGGTGCTGTCTGCAAGTTTGGGTGTTCTAGTGCATCTCCTGTCACTTCATATAAACTGGATGCTTCACTCTCAGCTCTAACCCTCCATGGCTAGCCCTTGTCCATGGTCTCAGGTGTCCCCAGGTCTCACCACACTTTGGACCAACCAGCCCTTTCTCTTCTCTCTCTCATTTCTAAGTCAACAAGAATTTATGGAATGTGGTTGAACTCAGCCCATTTCTTCACTGTTGCCTTTCTCCCTCTTCTACTCACCAGTAGACCAGAAAGCTTACATGGCTACTCATGTGTTCCCTTTGAGTTTCAATCTTAGAGGTGGGTTTGTCCTGAAGGGACTTGATTGCTTACCTTGATGGCTTCCTGGCAACTTGCTTATTCTTATAGTAGCCAGTCATACTGCCATTTAAAAAAAAAAAAAAAATTCCTGATGATTTTTCTTTAAAGATGTATCCTCTGTTGCTCTAGCTGTTCCAGGCTGGTCTGATTGTCCTTTTCTAGTGGGACTATCCCACCTAAGAATGTTCTGGATGGGGCTCAGGATTCCACCTAAGGCCCTATACACTGCAAAGGCTCCGCAAGAGGCCTATTTCACTGGGCAAGTTCTAGAACCCCTTTTAGGTATTCCAATCAGTTATAGGCTGAAGATAGGCTTACAAGCTTTCTGTAATCATGTTTTCTGATGTTCCTTTCTATCCCACTCAAGTGTCTGTTTTACAATAGTAGGAAGCCACTGTCTTGACTGGATCTTTTTTTTTTTTTTGTAAGGCACTCTAACAAACTCTGGTGGGGTGTTGTAGAATAAGCACTGGACTGCTAACTGCAAGTTGTCAGTTTAAACTGACCAGCTGCTCCTTGGATCGTTGTGAGTCAGAACCACTCGACAGAACACAGCAGCAACAAGAAGATGAAGACAAATTCATTACCGAACGAATTTGTCTGCAGTCCTTCATTGACTGGAGACATGTTTAAACATGTCTCTTAAACATATTGGGGATGTAGCCATGCATGCATGAATTGGAACCCTAGTAACAATAGTTTTTGACTTACCCTCATATATGCTCCCATACATGCACATATGGAGGAGTCCTGGTGTGACACTGTAGGATAAGCACTGGGTTGCCAACCATAGGTTGGCAGTTCAAACCTACCATTCGCTCCTTGGAAACCCTATCCAAGGTCACGATGAGTCAATACCAACTCGAATGCATTTAACAACAGCAGCACACACATATGGAAAAGCACTAGACTGCTAACTACAAGGTTGATAGTTCAAACCCACCAGCTACTCCTTGAAAACCCTATACAAGGTCACTATGAGTCAGAACAAACTCGATAGCACACAACCACAATGTGTCACATATCACATATAAGTGTTATCATATGTTGTTGTTAAGTCCCACCCACTCTGCTCTGACTCTTCGCGACCCCATGCACACCAGGAGAAAACACTGCCAGGTCCTACGCCATCCTCATAATTGTTGTTTGAGCTCATTGCTGCTGCTATGGTCTCACTTCATCTCATTGGGGTCTTCCTCTCTTTAGATGGCCCTGCACTTCACCAAGCATGATGTCCTTCTCTAGGGACTGAGCCTTCCTGACAAGCTTGTCACCTTCACTTCTAAGGAGCATTCTGGCTATACTTCTTCCAAGTAGAGCAAGATTTGAATTGTTCTTCTGGTAGTCCATGGAACTTTCAATATTCTTCATCAGTACCATAAATCAAGTACATTGATTCTTCTACTGTCTCCCTTATTCATTGTCCAACTTTCACATGTATATGAGGCAATTGAAAAATACCATGTGTTGGGTCAGGTGCACTTTAGTCCTCAAAGTGATGTGTTTGTTCCTTTATGCTTTAAAGTTCTCTTGCAGCCTCAGAATCCCTATGTATGGTGGCTGCGAGTTGGGAGAAAACCAACGCGCGTGCAGCAGTAGCAAATGTGCCTAATGCAATACATCATTTAATTTATTGACTGCTACTTCCATGAGTGTTGATTGTGGATCCAAACAAAATGAAGTCTTTGACAACCTCAGTCTTTTCTCCATTTATCATGATGATAATTATTTGTTGAGTTGTGAAGATTTTCGTTTTCTTTATATTGAGGGGAAATCCATACTGAAGGCTGTAGTGTTCAATCTTCATCAGTAAGTATTTTAAGTCTTCTTTGCTTCCAGCAAACAAGGTTGTATCATCTGCATATCACAGGTTGTTAATGAGCCTTCATCCAACTCTGATGCCACATTCTTTTTCATATAAACCAGCATCTCAGATTATTTACTCAGCATACAGATTTAATAAGTATGGTAAATGGATACAACCTTGGTGCACACCTTTCCTGATTTTAAACCATTCAGAATCCCTTTATTCTGTTAGAACAACTGCCTCTTGGCCTATATACAGGTTTCTCAGGAGCACAATGAAATTTTCTGGCATGCACATTCTTGGCAATGTCATCCATAGTTTGTTATAATCCACACAGTCGGCCTTAGCATAGTCAATAAAACACAAGTGAACATCTTTCTGGTATTCTCTACTTTCAGCCAAGATCCAGTTGACTTAAGTATTTATATCCCTCATTCTGTGTCCTCCATTTTTAAATTATCTTCAGCAAAAATTTACTTGTATGTGATATTAATGATATTGCAATAAATAAGTCATTGTTCTTGCAAAATTCTGTCATATAATCTCCAGCATCGTTTCTATCACCAAGGCCATGTTTTCCAACCACTGGTCATTTCTTTTCATTTTCAACTTCTACATTCCAATCACCAGTAGTTATCAATGCATCGCGTTTTCATGTTTGGTCATAGTAACCTATAGGACAGAGAAGACCTGAACCAAAGGGTTTCTGAGGCTGTAAATCCTGATGAGAGCAGACCATCTCCTCTTTATTCCATGGAGTAGCAGGCAGGTTGCGTTGTCCACCTTGTAGTTAGTAGTTTAATACTTGACCCACTGGGCAATCAGGGGTCAAATATTAAACTACAGAATTACACAGAACCCTTGTTTTAACACAAAAGGTATCACATGTTCACATAGCCAAGGTAAGTAAGCAGTCAGTTTTATCAAAAACCGTGTTTCCCTGTTGAGAAAATAATCCCCACATGGTTCTCAATTTCCATTCCTCCCTGAAATTGCATGCTAATTATTTGTGACCATCAAAAGGCTGGGGACACAGAATCATAGCTTTAAATGATAACTCAGAAGTCTTCTCCAACATCATTTAACTAAAATAATAAATTGGAGAAAAACATTTTATGCAAAGAGACGAAATACAAAAATAATTTTATTGTCTTATTAACGATACAATTCAAGGTCATGCTTTATCACTTGGATAATTATTCAGCTTCCCATTTCACTGAATTTGAACACACAGGAAACTATGGCTGGATGTAGAAATATGGTACTTTCCAGAGCCCTGGTGGCATAGTAGGTTAAGAATTTGGCTGTTAATTGTAAGGTCAACAGTTTGAATCCACCAACAGCGCCTCAGGAGAAAGATGAGGCTTTCTGCTGCTCTAAAGATTTATAGCCTCTGAAACCCTACATAGGTTGACTATAAGTCAGAATTGGCTTCTTGGCAGTGGGGTGGGTTAATGTAGAAAAATAAAATAGGTGTTTTTTTGTTTTGTTTTTGTTTTCTTCATTCATCTAGAAAATGGCTGCAGGATAAATCAGCAATTTTTTTTTCTTACCTTGTCTTTAAAATGAACATTGGGCCTAAAAGGTATGTGAAAAACAAGCCATTTTAAAGTGTTTTAAACTTAGCATTTAATTTCTGTTTCACAAACTCATTAACACCTTGGTGATTTGATGTAGGAGATTTTAGTAGGATATAAGGACTCTGTTTTAGATAAGCCTTAAATAAAACTTGGTTCATTAAAAAAATCTGATTTAGTGAAAAGACAAGAGACTCCTCCTACCCTGACCCTCAGTTTTCCCATTTGTAAAAGGAGAGGGACAAAGAAGGAAATACCCTAGTACCCTCCATCTCCCAAAGTTTGTGATTCTGAGATTCTAGCTTTTTCAAAGAAATGAAATACTATATTACAGATAATTACAGAAGCAAATGTAGGCTAAAATATTAGGGTAAATATGTACTTCTTAGTTTACTAATGAATTGTATAAATATTTGTGCATTTTTCCATTGCCTACTTCTGGTGTGGTGCTGTGGGTTAATGCTCTGGACTGCAAAGTCAATATGAACTGCAAGTTTGGCAGTTTAAGCTCACCAGCTGCTCCTTGGAAAATCCTATTCAGGGTCGCTATGGTTCAGAACCAACTTGACACCACTTAACAATAACACCTTAAAATGGGAGTTCTGGTGGGCAATGTGGGTTAATGCACTGGACTTAAAAGTCAATATGAACCATGAACCAGAAGGTTAGCCGTTCAAGCTCACCCATCACTCCTAGGAAACCCTATACAGGGGTTGCTCTTGGTCAGAACTGACTCGATGGCACTTAACAAAAACAACCTTAAAATGATCTCAAAGGGCAGTGACTAGACCAGTGAAGTGTCATTTTCTTAAGTTTGCAATTAAAAATAAAAATAATGATCAGGTACCAACATTATATTCCATGAAAAAAACCCTCAGTGAGTTACATTCTAACATGTCTCCTTCCAGGGTTGGAGTCCAATCTGAAACAGGGACACATATGGCCGTGTAACTAAAAAAAAATATGTTTGCAACTGTGTCTCTATCTGATTTGACATAAGGTTTTATTGTTGCCATAACTATTTTATAAATACTCCTTATACTAAAATATCTAAGACTCCAAAACACCAAACCAGTTGCCAGAGCATCACCTCTGACTCATGACAACCTCCTGTCCCTGTGTGTACTCCGTAAGGTTTTCAGTGGCGGGATTTTTAGAAATGGATACCCAGACCTTTCTTCCGACGAGCCTCTGAGTGGACTTTTCACCAAGCAGCAAACTCGTTAGCCACTGATACCATCCAAAAACTCCAAATTGAAAACTCTAGTCTCGATTAATACAAACTATTTCTAAGAGGTTTGCCCAGAACACAGGCTGAGAGAGAAATGAGAGTTTTCATTGTTTCCACTGAGAAAGACTGAGCTGGCCCATCATGAATTTGGAATGGGTTGATGTGAGGATGTTGGAAGGTCTGTAGGATCCTCTTTGGGCTCAATCTGGGGTCTCTAATTTTCACTTTTGAAGTTATTTCTAAAAGGGATTGTTGTTAAGTGCCACTGAGTCGCTTGTAAGCGGTTTCTGAGGCTTTAAACTTTGCGGGAGCAGAAAGCCCAGTGCTTATCAGATGGAGCCACCATGCTCCCAAAAGAGATTGTTGTTGTTGTGAAGTGCCATTGAGTTGATTCTTACCCATAGCGACTCTGTATAGGGTTTCCAAGGAGCAGCTGGTGAACTTGACCCACTGACCTTGCAGTTCAAATGATTGTGGTCTGATGCATCAGTCGATTAACCCCCCCCCCAAAAAAAAAACTCATTGCTGTCATGTTGATACCGATTCATAGCGACCTTATAGTAATGAGTAGGACTGCCCCATAGGGTTTCCAAGTTTGTAACTGTTACAGAAGCAAACTGCCCACTCTTTCTCCTGCTAAGCAGCTGGTGGGTTTAAACCAAATGCTTAACCACTACACCGCGGGGCTCCTTCCTAAAAGATCAAGCATAGTCATTCCATTGACTTGATATTATCAGTATCAATTTATTAAATGTTAAATCATTTAAAAATATACTAGAACTTGGAACTACTATGCATCTATCAGTTTGTCCTATTGTAGTGCTTACCTGTTGCTAGGATTCTGGAAACAATGCTACGAGGCTATCAAATACCAATTAGGTCATCCATGGTGGCCAAGTTTCAGTGGAGCTTCCAGATTAAGACAGACTAGAAGGACAGGTCTGAAGAGCTACTTTTGAAAATCCGTCAATGGCAAGCCTACGTACAGATCACCACAGAATATGGTTTGATAGAGTGCTGGAAGGTGGGTCCTTTGAGTTACAAGGCACCCAGAATACACTGGCTGCAACAGTTAATGAGATGTGCACCTACGAGAATGTTCAGTTCATCCATAATCCTTTGTCTTTCATGTTTCCATAACTTTTAGGCTGTCAGAGACCTCAGACGCTTCTAAGTAGATTCCGTGCCCTGCCCTCCCCGCCACACACACACAACTAATGGAGTCCTGGTGTGGCACTGTGGGTTAATGTGCTAGACAACAAAGCCATTTGCACTACAAGATTGGCGGTTCAAGCTCACTAGCTGCTCCTCGGAAATCCTATACAGGGTCGCTATGGGTTGGAATTGACTCAATGGCACTTCACAACAACAACAATGCTCTAGACTAAAAAGTCAATTTGAACCACAAGTTTAGTGGTTCAATCTTACCAGCTGCTCCTTGGAAACCCTATGCAGGGTTGCTATGGTCAGAACCGACTCAATGGCACTTAACAAAAACCAAAACCAGCCACATCAAGAGTCCTGGTGCGGCACTGTGGGTTAATGCTCTGGACTGCAAGGTCCATTTGAACTGCAGTCGGTGGTTCAAGCTCACCAACCACTCTTCAGAAGCCCAATATAGTGTTACTATATAGGGTCACTTGACAGCGCTTAATAATAACAGTAGTCAAGCCAGCTATGGCGCTGTTAGGGTAAGCACTGGACTGAAAGGTCGGTTTGAACCTCAACATTGGTGGTTCAAACTTACCAGCCTCTCCTTGGAAACCCTATAGAGGGTCCTGTTGAGTCAGAAACAACTATGGTACTTAACAACAATGACAGTCACATCAAGGAGTCTTGGTGTGGTGCTGCTAGCCACAAGGCTGTTGGTTCAAATCCATCAGCCACTCTTTGGAAACCCTATGCAGGGTTGCTATGAGTTGGAGTCAACTTGACAGCACTTAACAACAACAATAACAATAACCATATCAAAAGGAGCCCTGTTGGCACAGTAGGTTGGGTGTTGCCATTGCAAGGTGGGCAGTTCACATCCATTGCTCGCTAGGTGGGAGAAAGATGAGGCTGTGTCCTCCTGTAAGATTTGCAGTCTTGGAAACCCTAGGGAGCAGTTGGAGCCTGGCCTTAGTTGCCATGAGTTGGAGTTAATTCTGTGGCAGCGGCATGTTGTTGTTGTTGGTTAGTACTGTGGAGTTGGACGAATAGTGTTATTATTCATTGAACAAGAGGAGAAATACCAGAAAAAGCTCTGGACAAGAAAATCTGGAGACCCTCCCAGTTTTTGACCCTAGATCATATACTCTCCAATATGCCCCCTGGGACCCTCCATCTGATACTCTGCTTCCTAAAAACATGTCCTGTGGGACAATTTTCCATAGAACACTAACTCAGGAACCAGTCCTAGGAATGGATGAGAAAGTAAATGAGTGAATAAAGAAAATAAAACAGATAGGAAGACACTAACCATTTTATGTCGCTTTTGGCAATTTAATACTTAATGTACTAATCAATACTTATAAGTTGCTCATTTTGTGTCAGACCCTGTTTAAGGATTTTGTATATTCAAGTCATCCTCACAATTACCCTAAGACAGATGTTATTTCTAGCTCTGTTTGACAGATGAGGAAACTAAGGCACACAGAGATTAAATGATTTTTTCCAAGATCAAGTAAATGGTCAAGTGGTCACCTTAGTAAGTGGTCAAGTCAGGAGTCAAATCAAAGCAGGACCTATGAAACCCACTCTCCTAGCCCCTCTGATATATTGCCTCACAGACTTAGTAAAGGATATTCCTTCCTTTTCTAGCCCAGTCTTCTCAAACCTACCTGATTATAATACACCAATCAAGATCTCTAGAACATTATTTAGGAAACACGCGAAGTAGTTCCTTACAAGTCAAAATTTATGACCCTATAAATAGTCAAATGAATACCATTCAAAAAGTGCATTGCTTACTATAGGGGGGTAGGGGGAAGTCTTTGTTGGTTGCTGGGAAGTTGGTGATGGGTTGGGAGAAGGGGGTAGGGTGGAGCGCAGGGCGGGGATTGGACAAAGGAGAGCTTGGGTGCTGGGGAGGGGGGCAATATACAGGGAGGGAGAGGGAAGTGGAGAAACGGGGCAGATGGGAGAACAATTGGGCATGTTTGAAAGGGCTAAATGGTATAGAGATAAAGGACGATATATGCACAGCCTTGGAACTGCAGGGCTCTGAGATACAGGGATTGAGTCACGGTTGGAATGGGGGGAGGAAATCGTGTTAAGATGCTTGACTGTTTTTTGAATCTTGGTTTTCCTTGCATTATAATATAGAGTAGACACTGGAGGGGGAGAGAAAGGAATAGTCAGAAACATCATACTAGAAGGCTTGTAAGTCCGTCTTCTGCCTATAACTGATTGGAATACCTAAATTGGGGCTACAGCGTACCCGGTGAACGAGGCTTCTTGCGGAGCCTTTGCAATACATAAAACTATAGGTAGAAACCCGAACCACATCCAGATCTCCAGAGATGAGAAATCTCCCTTTGAAGGGACCAGCAGACCAGCCTGGAGCGGCTAGAAGAATAAAAGATACCTCTTGAAAGAAAGACCTGCAGGAAAAATGGAGGCAGATGGACTGTTACTACAAGAACAAACAAATCGCTTCCCTAGGGAACATCAAGGCAAGTGGTTCGGTCCTCTCAACGTGAACCCCCTTCCAGGACTAAGACTCAATGGAAATACACGCTCTGATTGGTGACCACACGCATCATTGATAGGGGGAAGAGGGGTAAAAGCAGCAATGAAGCGGCAATCTAAGTCTTACAATGTTCAGTGGGCTTCTGTGGACCCAGTTGGGGACCTGCTTGGCAAGCAGTGTGAGGAGACCTGGGGACTCTTGGGTCCAGAGTCAGTGGCGTGGCCACGGAGGACTCAAGTGGAGAGTGGAGCTACCAGCTGATGGGAAGAGAAGGCATGTGCACAAGAACACCCAAACTTACAGATAGTACCCACGTGACCTGGGCCGGATGACTAGATGATCAGAGCTCAACCAGGAGAAGAAAGAAGAGGAAAAAAAAAAACAAAGAGTGATGAACTTGACCTATACCTACGGATGCAGTGACTCAAAAGAAGGAACAAATCCTTACAGCAAGAAACATTCCTACCCCCTCCACACACAGAGTGGACAGAGATGGGCAACTTGGACATTGGATACCCAAATGGGGAGGAGGGTACAACAAAGGCAAGAAGTGACTGGCTTGGGGGCATAGAGGAAGGCAGAATCTCCAGTGAGTACTATCCAATCTGTCTAGGCGGAGCTGATGAAATGAAATACAGATGGGTAACTCATGGTACTGCAGTGAATAATGGTTATCAGGACTGATTATGAGAGTTGGAAGTACAAAGGTAGACGTTTTGTAGCAAGGAAGGGAGTGATTATTTCTCCAGTCTAGGAGCGGAGGTCTCTAGGACCATCAACGGAGAAGAGCCCAGAGCAGGACCCTACCCAGAGAAGCAGAGATGCCTGAGATGGAGACAGAGACAATGACATGGAGTGATGAAGTGGCTGGGGACTTTGGATCCAGAGAGGGAGAGGGACTGTGGGCTGAAGACTGGGGGGTGGGGGGGTGTTTTGGGATATACCCTTTGGTCCATTGATGATGCATGAAGGGGATTGGAACCATGGCAATGAAATGATATACGATGGAATGAATGTAAAGCTAAAGTTCTCTCTTGTAAACTATCATATAATTCACAATAAAACATTAAAAAAAAGTGAATTGCTAGCAAAACACATGAAACCATGAAGTTCAGGAGGAAACAATGCTAAGAGATGTTTAGTACCCAACCCATTTGTTGTTGTTGTTAAGTGCTGTGGAGTCAGTTCTGACTTACAGAGAACCTGTGTAGCGTTTCTGAGGAGCTAGCAGCTGGTGAATTTGAATCTTGAAGTTCAAACCGCCTTTGCAGTCCAGTGCATTAATCCACAGCACCACTTTAAATAGAGGAAAACTGGCATTTAGTGTGTAACTCTGCAGCTCTAGTTTATTTTACCAAGCTTAACTTTTCATGTTCTAAGTTGATTTAACTTTGGAGCAAAGGAAATAGCCTACGTTGATGGCTGTAAAAAATCACACGCATATCCATTCTCATAGTCTTCCAAATTTAAAAGTCCAGTATGAGATATATTGTTAGAATACATAATGGATTCCTTGAGTGGCTCAATGGATGTCTTGAATTAATAAAAACATAGGGAAATTATTCTTTAAAACCATAAGTTCACAACTACAAAGCCTATTTTGGCTTTGCTCTTATTAATACAATAAGAGGTTTGACTTTGACCCTGAAATCATAAACGTGGAAAACATTAACGGTATTTTATTGACATGTTCTGATCCCTTCTTTTTCTGTATCAAACTGAGGCTTATGATAACTTTGGAGGAGGACCGGTGGCACCAAAGAAAGCTAAACAATTCATACAGACTAAGATGAAGGAGGTCAGATCTACCAAGCAATTCCAGCTTCTGGATAAAAGAGAGTCTGTTTGAAAACACTGGCAATTACTGATGTTTTAAAAAACTATAGTTTAAGAATTCATTCTTTTAAAAAAATAAATATTAACGTTTTGGAAAATCTGTCTTTTATATTGAGCTATCTCAGAGTTTTCAGAGACATGTCAGATGTATGTTGATGAAAATCTCCTCTGTTATTAGCCTAGGCTTTTTCTTTCAACCATGAGACATTTAAACTGTTTAAGAATGAATAAGCAAGCACTGGACCACAAGGTTGGTTTGGACCTCAAGGTCAGTGGTTCAAACTCACTAGCCACTCCTCGGAAAACCCTATACAGGGTCTCTATGAGTTGGAACCAACTCCACGACACTTAACACAACAAAACAAACAAAGAACCCACCCATTGCTGTCATGTGTTACAAAGTAGAATTGCGTCATAGGGTTTTCTTGGCCTCCATGTTTTTGGAAGCAGATCCCCAGCCAGGCCTTTCTTGTGATGCACTGCTGTGTGGGTGCAAACTGTGAACCTTTTGGTTAGTTGTCATGAATAAAAGCATTGATGCTGTCTTAATGTCATAGTAGCACTCCAAACCCAAATCAAAGGCGATTTTGACTCAGAGTGACCCTGTGTGTCACACAGTACAACTGCTCCTGAAAGCTGTCTTGGTTTTTATCTTTATGGTAATGGATTGCCATGTTTTTCTTCTGCAGGACAGCTAGGTAGGTTCACACCACCAGCTTGGGTTAGTTTGTTGTTGTTATTGTTAGGTGCCATGAGTTGATGTTAACTCAGAGTGACCCCAGGTGACATTGGGTTTTTTAAGCCATACCCTTTTATGGGAACAGATCAACAAACAGGTCTTTGTTCCGCAGATCCACTAGGTGGATTTGAACCACCAACCTCTTGGCTAGCAGCAGCAGTAGAACACAAATGCTTGGTGCCACCCAGGGACCTTAGTAACACATCCATCATCGACCTGTTGTTTTCTGTTGTTGTTGAGTGTTGTCAAGTCAGTTCTGACTCATAGCAATCCCATAGAGGGTTTTCAAGATGCACTG
>NW_006408521.1:47940193-47944206 GCF_000296735.1 Chrysochloris asiatica | reverse complement strand
AAGTAACCTTGGCTGTCATGCTTAAGGTTAGGTGAAAACTTGGCTAGCCAGGGCTCTCAGCAGTTTGACAGTTGTGAATGATATAATTTGGCATCTATGTAATGATGTAGTCATTCTATTTTGTGATCTGATGTGGTCATCTTCCATTTTCATATAATGATGATCCTCACATAATGACCTGGTCTTTGGAACTGAATCGTGTGCATAAGTTAGGAACCGATGTCCTAAAAGGCGGGTAGTAATATGCCATGGAGTCAGTTCTGACTCATAGCGACCCTGCATAGGCTTTCCTAGGCTGTAAATGTTTGTCATTGTTGTTGTTATGTGCCATCGAGTTGGTACTGACTCATAGCGACCCTATGCACAACAGAACAAAACACTGCCCCGTCCTGGGCCAACCTCACAATTGTTGACTACTTGAGCCCATTGATGCTGCCACTTTGCCAATCCATCTCGCTGGGGGTCTTCCTCTTTTTCTCTGACCCTCCACCTTACCAAACATGATATCCCTCTCCAGCGACTGGTCCCTCCTGACAATATGTTTGAAGTATGAGAGACGAAGTTTGGCTATCCTGGTCTCTCCAAGGAGCACTCTGGCTGCACTTCTTCCAAAATGGATCTGTTGGTTCTTTTGGCAGCCTATGGCACTTGCAGTATTCTCCTCCAACACCACAACTCAAAGGCATCAATTCTTCTACTATCTTCCTTATTCACTGTCCAGCTTTCGCATCCATATGAGGCTATTGAAAATACCATGGCTTGGGACAGGCACACCTTAGTCCTCAAGCTGACATTTTTGCTCTTCAACACCTTAAAAAGTTCCTGTCCAGCAGATTTGCCCAATGCAATATGTCGTCTGATCTCTTGACTGCTGCTTCCGTGAATGTTGATAGTTGATCCAAGAAGAATGAAGTCCTTGACAACTTTAATCTTTTCTCCGTTGATAAAAATGTTGCCTATTAGTCCAGTGGTGAGGATTTTTGCTTTCTTTACATTGAGATGCAATCCATACTGAAGGCTGTGGTCTTTGATCTTCATCAGTAAATATTTTAAGTCTTCTTCACTTTCAGCAAGCAAGGTTGTGTCATCTGCATATCGCAGGTTGTTAATGAGTCTTCCTCCAATCCTGATGTCACATTTTTCTTCATATAACCCAGCTTCTCAGATTATTTGCTCAGCATACAGGTTGAATAAGTATGGTGAAAGAATGCAACCCTGCCACACACCTTTCTTAATTTGAAACCATTCAGTATTCCCATGTTCTGTTCGAACAACTGCCTCTTGGTCCAGGTACAGATTCCTCATGAGCACAATTGAGTGTTCTGGAATATTCATACTTCGTAATGTTGTCCATAGCTTGTCATGATCCACACAATTGAAAGCCTTTGCATAGTCAATAAAGCACAGGCAAACATCTCCCTGGTATTCTCTGCTTTCAGCCAAGATCCATCGGGCATCAGCAATGATATCCCTCATTCCACGTCCTCTTCTGAATCCAGCTTGAACTTCTGAAAGTTCTCTGTCAATGTATGCTTGCAGCTTTTTCTGTATTAGCTTTAGTAAAACTTTACTCACATGGGATATCAGAGATATTGCCTGATGATTTCTGCATTCCACTGGGTAACCTCTCTTTGGAATGGGCACAAATACAGATCTCTTCCAATCAGTCGGCCAGATATTTGTCTTCCAAATTTCTTGGCATAAATGAGTGAGTGCCTCCTGAGCTGCCTCACTTTCTTGAAAGATTTCAATTCGTATTCCATTAGGAAATCCAGCATTTACAAGATACAGTATTCAAGACTAGCTTTAAAATGCTGATAAAATGTTTTAAATTGAAAAATGGAGCCAATATTTGCCTTTGTGGTATACCAGAGAATGAAGAGAACCAAAGCCCATTGTGGTCATTTGCAAATACCACTATGCCTGAATATTTTCCATCACATGTATTTTAATTCGGCTTAAAGGAAATATTCTCTTAAGACTCATCCATTTTTTCTCTTAGAAAAGTTATCTTCAGAAACGTGGTTCATCCCACAAGCTTTACCAAAGTGGTAATTTCCTCAAGATTCTAAAAAAATGTGATGTCTAAAGTACAGCTGAGTTGTAGTCAGCAAGATTTATAAGCACTTAGACTCCTATAAGCTCTTCCTAGACTTGAAAGGCTTCTAACCAGTGTCCAGCCTATTTGGGAAAAGCTAGTCTTGAATACTGTATCTTATTTGGAGAAATCCTGTATTGCATACTCTCTCCTGTTAGGGGAAGCTAGCATTGAATACTTGCTTGGGATATCATGATAAGATGACCAGTGACAATTGCTTCCCAGCATTCCCTCTTTGTCCTATCTATTTTTCGGGAGTGTGTGCCAGCCAATCCTGGTTCATAGCTATTGGCCTGTTGAAATTGAAAAGCAAGAGAAAAACAGCATCACGTCTTCCTCTGCCATCTGCACCCAGGCATGCAGCTTTTCTGTTGCAATGTTACAGAGCAGCACTGCAAAATGCAGGAATGCTAACAAATGGCCCCTCTTACTGCAGAGGACAGACTGAGAACAAAATTCCCTTTGATTCTGAGTGTCCAAAATCCAACCTTAAGTATTAAATGTTTCTAGGAAACTTATAACATCTTGGAAGGTGTATAGTGCTTATGAGTAGGGCTGCTAATCTCAAGGTCAGCAGTTTGAAACTACCAGCAGCTCTGTGGGAGAAAGATGAGGCTTTCTGCTCCAGTAAAGATTTACACCACCACTTATGTGTCAGTTTGTCGTACTGCGGTGGCTTGTGAGTTGCTGTGGTTCTGGAAGTTATGCCATCGGTATTTTAAATACCAGCAGGGTCACCCATGGTGAACAGGTTTCAGATGAGCTTCCAGAAGAAGGTGAGAAGAACTACTTCCGAATATTTAGTCACTGAAAACCTTATCAATAGCAGAGAAACACTGTCAGACAGGGTGTCAGAAAATGAGCCCCTCAGGTTGGAAGGCACTCAAAATGCCACTGGGGAAGAGCTGCCTCAACGTAGAGTTGACTGTGATGATGTGAAGGGAGTAAAGCCTGTGGGAGTAAAGCCTGCGGGACCTTCATTTGCTGATGGGGCACAACTCAAATTGAAGAGAAACAGCTGTAAACATCCATTAATAACCGGAACATGAAATGTACAAAGTATGAATCTAGGAAAATTGGAAACTGTCAAAAATTAAATGGAACGCATAAATATCAATATCTTAGGCATTCGTGAGCTGAAATGGACTGATATTGGCCATTTTGAATCTGATGACCACATAGTTTACTATGCTGGAAATGACAAATTGAAGAGGAATGGTGTAGCATTCATCATCAAAAAGACATATCAAGACCAGTCATGAGATACAGTGCTGTCTGTGATAGGATAATACCCATGCACCTACAGGGAAGACCAAATCATTGATTTTGCAGAATTCTGTCATGTGATCTCCAACATCATTCCTATCACCAAGGCCATATTTTCCAACTACTGGTCCTTCCTTTTTGCTCCCAGCCTTTGCATTCCAATCACCAGTAATGATCAATACATCTTGATTGCATGTTTGATCAATTTCAAATTGAAGAAGCTGGTAGAATTCTTCTATTTCATCCTCACTGGCTTTAATGGTTGGTGTGTAAATTTGAATAATAGTGATATTAACTGGTCTTCCCTGTAGGCACATGGCTATTATCCTATCACAGAAAGCTTTGTATCTCTTGACTGATCTGGATATGTTCTTTTTGACAATGAATGCAACACCATTCCTCTTCAATTTGTCATTTCTGGCATAGTAAATTGTGTGGTTGTCAGATTAAAAATGCCCAATACCAATCCATTTCAGCTCACTAATTGTCGGGGACTGACCTCGACATAGTTGTCACGAGTGTTTGGTTCATGAGGAGGGGAGATCCAGCGGCGATAGGGATAGCGAAAGAATACACAGACAAACAGAAGAAGGGAGACAATGAGGCACCCCAAAGCCAGGGTGGATACATCACTGGTGGGCAGGCTTGG
>NW_006408521.1:47926534-47939363 GCF_000296735.1 Chrysochloris asiatica | reverse complement strand
GATGGAAAAGCTCTATATCATCAGTCAAAACAAGGCCAGGGGCAGGTTGTGGAACAAACCATCACACACACATATATACATGTAAGTCCTGGTGTGGCACTTCAGGATAATGCACTGGACAGTTTGAGCCACAAGGTCAGTGGTTCAAATCCACCAGTTGCTCCTCAGAAACACTATACAGTCGCTATAAGTCAGAATTGACTCAACAGCACTTAACAACAGCAGCTACATGTGTGTGTGTGTACGTGTATTTAACTTTATATATGTTGTTGTTTTTGTTAAGTGCTGTCTAATTGGTTACTACTCATAGTGAACCTGTATAGGGTATCCAAGGAGTAGCTGTTGGGTTTGAACTGCTTATCCTACAGCGCCACACCAGGAGATCAATTTCAGGGAACTGGCTCATGCCATTGTTGAGTCTGGGAAGTCCCAAATCCATGAGTCAGGTATCAGGCTTGTGGCTTCTCCTGATTCATGTGATTGTGTTGTTGTTGTTGTTGTTAAGTGCCGTCGAGTTGGTTCTGACCCATAGTGACCCTGTATAGGGTTTACGAGGAGCAGCTGGTGAGCTTGAACAACTGACCTTGCAATTCAAATGGCTTTCCAGTCTGGCGCATTAACCCACAGCGCCACACCAGGACTCCCATGTGATTGTTGTTGTTATGTGTTGTGGAGTCGATTCCGACTCATAGCAACCCTGTACAGGGTTTCCGAAGCTGTAAATCTTTACAGGAGCAGAATACCTCGTGTTTCTCCTGCGGAACAGCTGGTAGTTTTGAACTGCTGACCTTGCGGTTCGCAGGCCGATTTATAACCACTATGCTACCGGCGATTGTAGGAGCTGTCAAATCCTCAAACTGGACAGTCAGATGACAGGCTGCTGGCTCACAGTCCAAGAATGGGAAATGAGAAAGTAATAAGCAGGATGTAGGATTGAGAGAGGGTGACTGTTGCTAGGCTATCCATGTACACTGGGTGCAAGTCAGACCCCCCCAAGGAAACACCACTTTCAACTGATTGACTGTTCCCCTCAGGTCATCAAATCAAGGGGCTGATTACACAATATGTGCCCAACCCCTGAGAACCACGGCCTAGCCAAGACGACTCATAACATTAACCACCACAGGCCCCATGTTAACAGGCCACTACAACTCCTTCTGAAATTTTGTATATGGAGACATTTTCAAATATTTTGGGCTATGATTATTGTTGCTTTTGGGTGTCCTTTGGAGCAACTTTGTTGTTGTTTGTTGTTAGTTTTCATCAAGTTGATTCCAACTCACGGTGAACCCATGTTCACACAGAGTAGAACTGTGCTACATTTGGGGTTTGGGTGCAGACCATCAGCCTATCTTGTGAAGTGCTCTGGGCATATCCAAACCACCAGGCTTTCAGCTAGTGGTTGAGCACTTGACCATTCAAACCACCTTTAAACCAAAGCACTGTGCTGCCAGGGTTTCTCTCTACTACCTTGTTGTTGCTGTTGAGGGTTTCCAAGGACCCACTGGTGGGTTTGATCCACCAGCCTAGCAGTTAGCAGCACTGTGCTTATCCTACAGTGCTACACCAGTACTCCATATAACACATTGTTGTTGCTTAGAGCTGTAGAGTAAGTTCTGACTGATAGCGACCCTGCAAAAGGTTTCCAAGGAGCAACTGATGGGTTTGAACCACCATCCTTGTGGTTAGCAGTCCAGTGCTGATGCTACAGCACCACCAGCCCAAAATACTGTTTCTTGATTTACTTTTAGTTTAAGAAATTGGTATTCAATAGACTAAGGACTTCTGATGTGGTGCTGTAGGATCAGCACTGGACTGAGAACTACAAGGTCAGCAGTTCAAACCTACCAGCTGCTTCTAGGAAACCCTATACAAGGTTGCTATGAGTAGGAACCGACTTGATGGCACTCAACAAAAACAAAGAAAACCTAGTTTCCCGTAAGACTATATTAGCTCATAAGCCTCACTAACGTATTTAGAAGTCTAGCAAATATTAATAATTATTTTTAAGAGAACTTTGAATACAGTTGGAAGTCCCTGGGGTGGTTCAAGTGGGTAAAAACTCTCGGCTGCTAACTGAAAGGTTAGAGGTTCAAGTCCACTCAGAGGCACATTGGAACAAAGGCCTGGGCATCCCTTCCCCAAAAATCAGCCACTAGAAACTCTGAGGAGCAGAATTCTACTCAGACATCCATGGGGGTCACACCATAAGTCAGCATCAACTGCTGGTGGTGGTGGTGGATAAAATTTGCACTTAATAGTTAAACATTTTCAAACATTTAAAACTGTGTTTATAAATGTAACATATCCTATTTCTATATTAAGTAAGGAGCCCTGGTAGTGTAGTGGTTATGAATCGGGCTGCAAACCGCAAGGTCAGCAGTTCGAAACTACCAGCTGCTCCGCGGGAGAAAGATGAGGCTTTCTGCTCCCGTAAAGATTTACAGCCTCAGAAACCCTGTTCAGGGTCGCTGTGGGTCGGAACCGACTCGACGGCACTTAACAACAAAAACATATTAAGTACTTCAGTAATCTGGATGACAGAAACACAGGTGTATAAAGAATACACTCAGGTTTCTATAATTTTATAGCTATTTGATGTATTTTATGTATCTAGTATATTAAATTAAGGAGCTCTGGTAGTGTAGTGGTTACGAGTCAGGCTGCTATACCTCAAGGTCAGCAGCTTGGAACTACCAGCCGTTCCATGGGAGAAAGATGAGGTTTTCTGCTCCCATAAAGATTTACAGCCTTGGAAATCCTATACAGGGTTACTATGAGTTGGAACCGACTCCACGGCACACCATCACCAGTTCATTAAATTGACAGACACAATGACACTAAATTTATTTCAAATGGTCCCAAATTACATGGGAGTTTAGTAGATTCCAGTTTAAAATCACAAGTCTAAAGAAAATGGCCAGTCATCTCTAATTAATGGATTCTGGGATGTATGGATTTCCAGTTTTAAAAGCAGAACAGTCCAGCATTCATAGGACAAGCTGGTCACAGTAAGTCACAATCACACAATTGCGTTTTCAATTGACTGATGTCCCATTAAGGCACTACACTAGTCAAGCCCTTGTCTGCTAATGGAAAGGTTGGCAGTCTGAACCCACTAGCTGTTCCTCAGGACAAGGATCTAACAGTGTGTTCCGGTTCTATTTTGTCACATGGGCTCACTCTGTTGGACTCAGCACCTGGTGACAACAATATGGCTACAAAATCAGGGTTGGAGAGCTGCAACACAGATAGCCTGGCTGACACGCTCTAAAATATTTACTATCTGACCTTTAATGGGCCTGGTTGGTTCACTGGTGAAGCTAAAGATCATTGCAGTTTATTGTTAAGTGCCATTGAGTCGGTTCCCACAGCCATGGAAACCCTGAGACAATTCTACTCTATGCTATAACATTGAGATGAGTCGTAATCTACTTGTGAACTTTGTCTAGGATTGCAAAGTCAGTTTGAACCGTAAGGTTGGCAGTTCAAACTCACCAGTCGCTCCTAGGAAACCCTATACCGGTTTGTTATAGGTCAGAACCGACTCAATGGCACTTCACAACAGCAACCACTACAATGTTACTAGTAGACTCCACGTGTGGCATTACAGGGTAATGTGCTGGGCCAGAAGGTTGGTTTGAACTGTAAGGTCAGTGGTTCAAAGTCACCAGCCACTCCTTAGAAACCCTATATAGGGTCACTATGAGTCAGAACCGATTCGATGGCACTTAACAACAATGCTAGTAGTAGCCGAGGACACCTGGTATGGTGCTGTAGGATAAGCACTGGACTGCTAATCACAAGGTCAGCAGTTCAAACCTACCAGCCACTCCTCAGAAACCCTATACAGGGTTGCAATGAGTCAGAAGCCACTAGACAGCACTTAACAACAACAACAACAACATCAGTAGCTGTGATGCACAAGAGAAAGTCATCCCGCTGTAAATCACAAAACAGTTAACAGTGTTGCATTTGTAATTTGAAATATACAAGGTGTTGTTACTCCTCAACATCATAGTGTGGGAAAATCTACAATATTCTGCTTTCAGCACTGAGATGTCAGAAAATCTTGTTGTTAAGGGTCATCGGGTCAGCTCAGATTCATAATAAGCCTGGGTCGGGTGTCCAAGGCTGTAAATCTTTGCAGGAGCAGAAACCCTCTCTGTCTCTTGTGGTTAGCAGTCCAGTGCTTATCCTACAGAGCCAACTCACTCCTCCTTCTTAGTCACACAGGTTTTTCAGGGGCTGGTGAGAAGGAGGCTCTTTCTTTGGGCCAGATGAGTTCCCAGGCCCAGGCCAGGCTTGGGGAGGATGAGGCGCTGAAGCTGAGAACAGCTAAACTAAACCTTAAGACTCCTGGTGGAGTAATGATTAAACATTCTGCCGCTAACCAAAAGGTTGGCATTTCAAACTCACCAGCTGATCTATGGGAGAAAAGATCTGTGTTCTGCCCCTGTAAAGTCTGCCACCTAGGAAACCTCATGGGGCAGTTCAACTTTGTCCTATAGGGTCATGTGAGTGGGAAATGATTTGAAGGCACACAGTACCACCAGAGTAAAGCTCATGGATGTGGGGGATCCCCAAAACAAATACCATTTCACACATCACAGATACTAATAGCACTAGACAAAATGAATAAAAACTGATTTCCAGCAAACTGTGGTTACCAGTCGGGCTACTAACCTCAAGGTCAGCAGTTTGAAACTACCAACAGTTCCATGGGAGAAAGATGAGGCTTTCTGCGCCTGTAAAGATTTACAGCCTCGGAAACACTGTACAGGGTCACTATGGGTCGGAACCGACCCCAGGGCACATAACCACCCTACCACCACTCATGGGACAAATTTGCTTTTCCAGAAAGTGGACTTTTCTTCCTTTCTGTATGGGTATGTAGCAAATAAGCATCCATCTATAGGTTTAAGAAGTAATAACTCTGTAAAGTTTTTCGTTGCTCATCAACTCCATAGTTGAAACAGAAGGGAAACAACCTCAAAGTCAAATGATGTAGTTACCATGTGAAGATATGAACCTTCATGTTTGAAAAGTTTTAAAGTCTTAACTGAGGTTGTTGTTGTTAAGTGCCGTCGAGTCGGTTCCGACCCATAGCGACCCTGTACACGGTTTCCGAGGGTGTAAATCTTTACGGGAGTAGAAAGTCTCATCTTTCTAGGGGTGACAAATTTAATCTCAATGGAAGAACTGAGTGTGTGTGTTGTATACTAACTAGAAAGATGACTTTATTCCATTGGACATTTTTAAACACTTAGTAAAACAGCTACTTGACATTTAACATTCTTCCCTCTTGAAAACAAATTTATCTTTATAAAGGTTTGAAGTGATAAATATACTGAATGTAAATGAATCCTTCACCGTGACTTCACATGGTTACCCACCCTGTGCCATTAATGTGTAATAAATAGTTGTTTTAAATATTTGCTCTTAGAGGTCTCTTCTTGAACTTACGCATAAGTTATCTAAACAGTTGGGAAAAGATTTATAGTTATGAAGAGGTCTATATGTCAAGGGAAGTTTTATGATCTGCTCCATAATCAATCAGCAATAACTAGATACATGTGACTGTGGAATTTATGATCTTTAATGCGTTAATACTGCACTAAAGAAAAACTAATTATTAAGGTCCAAAAGGGTAATATAAGAATACCATCTACAAATTGTCAAATTAAGTCATTAGTGCTAGATATTTGAGGTGGGTGCTTTTTATACTGCCCAGCCAGTGAGCCAAGTAACAAATAAATACAAGAAAACTCAATGCCATCAAAGTAGCAGAACACCAACAGGCCAGCTTTCTAAAAATTACTTGTAAAGACTTTTCTTCGGCTTAAAAATAATCATTCCTTCAGCACTTTAGCAATGCGCTTGCTCTTCTACAGGAAAAAGAAAGAGAGAAAAATCATCTAATTTTATTAGCGTCTCATAGTGCTCACTGTATGTTTTTCCCCAAATGCCCATGAAAATGTTTGAAGACAAGAGGTCCCAGAAAAAGTTATCTGACTTTAAAAAAAATCAAATTTAAACTTCTTGCAGGTTTTAGGGCTGCCTTTCAGTAAGACTTTGCAATGAGAAAGCTTGTTGTAATGAGGCATCTCAGCTTTCATCTTGAGATTTTCATAAGAAAAAAGAACTCGCCCTTTTATTCTTAATTTGAACCTCACCAGGAGGTAGAGGAGTTTGTTTCCTAGAGGGAAGAGGCTTTTGTAAAAGGCTGCCTCTAAAGTGGTCTTCCGGTTCTCATTCTCTCACCCTTTTAATCCATTCTCCACACTGACTCCAGAATAGTCTTTCTTTAAATAAAAAAGAAAGAAAGAAAGAAAGAAAAAAAAGAAAGAAAGAAAGAAAGAAAGAAAGAAAGAAAGAAAGAAAGGAAGGAAGAAAGAAAGAAAGAAATCTGATCATATCACATCCCTACTTAAAATTCTTTGATGACTCCATCTGTTTAGTGTCAACTCCTTAGTGAGGCATTCAACGCCTTTGTGATCTAGCCCCCTCCTATATGTCCAACCACAATCCTTCTTGGAACTTTCTGCGCCAGCCAGGTAGAAACCACAGCTCCTGGTGCTCTCTGGCTGCCCTTTCGTTTCCTCTGCCTGAATACCCTGCCTTTTCTTTCAAGCGCTGGATCAGATGTTACTTTGTATGTAAAAATTGCCTGTCAGAATCAATTGTTTTCCCTACGTTTCCATGCCATTGTTTTCTGTCTCTTGTGTTAATTGTGTGGGTGTCTGTCTGTGTTACTAATCACCTGTGAGGAGACAGAAAGCTCTCTGAAAGCTAGAAGCCTAACAAGTAAATCTTACCGGGGATAGCTCAGAGAGGATGCCGTCATTGAACAGAAGTTAAAATAGTTCCGTAGGGTCTAAAGTACACCGACTTTGCCTGTAGCATATGAAGATTTCAGCTGTCGATCTGCTAATCTCAAGGTCAGCAGTTAGAAACTACCAGCTGTTCCGTGGGAGAAAGATGAGGCTTTCTGCTCCCATAAAGATTTACAGCCTTGGAAACCCTGAACAGGGTCACTATGAGTTGGAACTGACTCCACGGCACATAACCACCACCACCACTAATTGAGAAAAACAAGGGTAATGAATTAATTACACAAGTTATTTATAGCTGATCTTGGTGCTGTAGGATCAGCATTGGACTTCGAAACACAAGGTCAGCTGTTCAAACCCACCAGTCGATCCTTGGAAACCCTACACAGGGTCTATATGAGTCCAGAACTGACTCGATGGCACATAACAACAACAATAAAATGTTTGGGGAGGATCGATCGTTTATTCTGATATGTTGCTATGAGTTGGAACCGACTTCACAGCACTTAACATCTATTTGCAAACCACAGTCATAGGCATTATAGTGACACTGTAGGATAAGCCCTGGACCCTGAAGTCATTTGAACCACAAGGCCACTGGTTCAAACTCACCAGCTGCTCCTCGGAAACCCTACACAGGGTTGCTATGAGTTGGAACTGACTCAACGCACCGAACAACAGCGACTCTCCAATCACTAAAAATGAGAAAGGCATGCTATTGTTGTTCAGTGTCTTCAAGTCGATTCCTACTCATAGCGACCACCCTGTATAGGGTTTCTGAAGCTTTGACTCTTCACAAGAGCAGAAAGCATCATTGTTCTCCCAAGGAGTGGCCAGATAAGTGAAAAGTGCAGTGAGAAGTTTGGAAACTGAGCTGGAAATTTATTTGGACATCTATAAACAACAGGCAAAGCTGGAATGGATGAGAACTCCGATTTCAGATGGCCTGAAATTCTTTGGCTGGACTTTTCTATGGAAAGGGAACATTGTAGTCAGAGGGATGAGCATACAGGCTGGAGAAGAGAAAGACAACTAAAGCTCAAAATGAACTCACACTACAGACACCCCAGCAGTTTCAGTGGATGCAGAGAGGAACTCCACAGCTTTGGGGGAATCCTCATAGCACAAAGAGAATGCAGCCATTTAGCTCTGTACCCTTGTGTCATTTAGCAATGAAACTCTTTGACATGCTGAATCTGTGGGTAGGGGTGGGGGGATTGAATCTGATCACCGAATTATTTGATAAGATGTTTTAAAAAGCTGAACCCTTAAAGTCAATAAATGTGCTAGCTCAATGTTTGTATTATAGAAATAAGGTGAGCAAAGGGGAAAATAGAAAGAAGAAAAGGACAGGAGAATGTGGAAGGAAAGACACATCACAGGAGTTGCCCTGGCAAAATTTAGGTAGGGAGGAAACAAAGCAGAGGAAGCCTGGTGATAGAATGGAGTCAGAAACCCCTCCACTGAACCGCTTCATTTCTTTACTTGATACTGTCACTTACAGCTTTGTTCACAGACACATAAATAGTTGTGAGTTTCAGAGGCCCCACCCAGGGTGGTGTTAATGTCTACAGAGGTGAAATACCAGTGACCGTGCTCATCATTAACTACACCAGGTCTTTTATCCAAAATAGCTCTAGGATTTTTACAACTCGGTCTATTTGTTATCCCCAGTTTCCAATGGCAAGATCTATGCCATTCATACTAGAGCAATAAAATCTTAAAAGTCCATTGTATGGGCTAGAGAATTTAAATAATTTTTTAAAAAATAGTTCCAAAGAATAAATAATCGAGTTGTCTGGTCCACACTACTCTTTTCTCCCTAAAGAGGTCTAGGTACGTTTCAGCTGTGGGTGTTATGTTCATTACCTCTAGCGACTTAACAAATGACTTCAAACTTGCTGGTTTTAGTTGACCTTAAGTTAGCTCTTGACTCACGTTGACCCTATACACCATGGCATGCACCATTGCACTACACAGAGTTTTCATTCGTTGATGTTCAGAAGTGGATATCCAATTTTAATACACCGCTTTCAAAAATGGATAGAACAACCAGAAAGAAAGTTGACAAAGACACAGAAGAACTCAACAACACAATCAGCCAACTGGACCTCATAGATGTGTACAGAGCATTCAACCCAACAACTGGACAATACACATTCTTTTCCAGTGCACATGGAACATTCTCCAGAATAGACCATGTTTTAGGCCACAAAACAAATCTCCATCAATTTACAAATATCAAAATACTACAAAGCATCTTCTCAGACCACAATGCTATCAAATTAGAAATCAACAATAGGAAGACCAAGGAAATCAAGTCAAATACATGGAAACTGAATAACACCCTGCTGAAAAGTGACTGGGTAGTAGAAGAAATTAAACGTGAATTCACAAAGTTCCTAGAAACAAATGAGAACGAAAAAAACAAATTTTGGGGGCATGGCGAAAGTGATGCTCAGAGCACAGAAGTGGATATCCGGGTCTTTCTTCCTAGTCTGAGTCTGGGAGTTCTGTTGAAACCGGTTCGCCATCATAACAATGCACAAGCCTCCACTGTGAGAAGAGTAGTGTGGGCACCTGAGGTGCATTGTCTGAGAAGTGAACCTGGGTCTCCGGCATGGACGGCAAGAATTCTACCACAGAACTGTTCCTGCCCGTACTCAAACTTACCAGCTTAAAACACACACACAAACTTATTATCTTGAAATGTCTATGGCTTAGGAGTCTGGATGTAACTTATTTGGGTCTTTTGTTAAGGCTATAATCAAGGTGTTGGCTGGAGTACATGCCCATCTGGAGACTTGACTGAGGAAGAATTTGCTTCCCAGCTCATTTAAGCTGTTGGCAGAATCGTTTCCTTATGGTTGGATGACTGAGGTCCTCAATCGCTAGAGGCCACCCACAGTTAGTTCCCTGCCGTATGGACCTCTTCAAAAGCAGTTGACAACATGGCTGTGGAGAGTTAAAAGACAGACTTAGCAAGCAAGAGTCTTATTTAATGCAATGTAACCACTGCAGGCAGTGTCATCCCATGTTCTGTTGGTCAGAAGCAATTCACAAGTCCCATCCACACACAATGTAACGGGATCGTATGAGGACAGGAACACGAGAAAGAGGAGCTCATTGGAGATCACCTTAGGTCTATCTACCACCAGTGAGAAAAACACAATGTTCATATTTAAAGTATCTTTTTAATATGTCTAGAAAAAATAGGATAAATACTGGACTTTTAACTGCAAGATCGGCAGTTCAAACCCACCAGCCACTCCTTGGAAAGCCTAAGCTATGTGTTAGAACCGACTTAAGGGCACTTAACAACAACAGACAAACATAATTTTAAAAGTGAACATGATGATACAGCACGGTGCTTAATATAGAAAAAGACATTTAAAGCAGACATTTAAAATACAGAGAGAAATACTTTAGAATTACCTACTTATTGTAAATTCTTTCAGAGCACCACCATTGAAATTCAAGTTTATGTTTTAGCAAGTATTTCAACAGCAGTGAGTGTGGAACTGAAAAAAAAAAAAAAAGGTTAGCTCACCCATGATTTCTTGTCATGTTAAGTGCTAGCAATATTTTCACATGCTAAAATGGAATTCAGACATAAAGTCAAAAGGATAAGCAACAAACTAGAAGGAAATATTTGCAATATATTTAACAGACTGGATTAATATCCAAAATATATAAGGAGTTCAGCAAACCACTAAAGGAAAAACGAACAGCCCCAAAGAAAAATGGACAAATTGTGAACAGATCATTCACAAAGAGTACAAATAATACATAAAGAAATAAAAGCTCAATCACCCTCAGAATTTAGTTAAGTGTGTATTCAAGTAACAAAATATAAATGTCTATTCACTCAGTTGGAGGATAAGGATGTGAGATACTATTTGAAAATATAAGCCATTTGAAAAGCAATTTAGCAAAATTCACAAAGCCTTAAATATGAGGGTAAAGTCTAAACGTATTGCTACCAAATCATAGAAACCTTTATTAAACAAAAGTATCAAAATGTGAAACTACTGTTTCTTGACACATCCTCTTCTAGATCTATACGCTTCTGAAGGCGTTGTTTCCATCCCTCTAACCCTTGTCAGAAGAATTCTTGTGCTCTTTGATTTACAGTATGTCAAAACAACAGTTTCAGCATCCTCAAGGGACTGAAATAGCGTTCCTTTGAAATGTTCTTTGTGGTTTGGGAACAGAAAGAAGTCTAAGCAGGCAAGATTGGGGCTGTAGAGTGAATGGAGGACGATTTCCCAATGAAATTCTTGTTAAGACAGCCCTTGCTACCTGCAGAAACATCAGGGAGGCCATGTCTGACTTCCTCTGGCTTCACAAGGGGGCAGGAAACTCAAACAAAAAATCAACACAAGGCTGATTCCTATGAGGCACAGGTTGGACATGCCTCCACTCTTCAATCTTCTTTGCCCTCTTCTGACACAAACCATCCCTTCTACACTACTCTCTGCTTCATGTTTGGGTTCGAGAATCCATTTGTTGCAATGGCCACACAGAACTCAGCAACAGTACTCACAGGTATGGGGTTTATTGAGTCAGAAGTGACTTGACGGCACTTAACAACAATAACAAGAAGGAAGTGAATCAATTCAGGATCAGAAAGGACTCCGGATGCTGCAGTTCTCCAACCAGGCACACTTCTTGTCTGCTGTACTGTAGGCACACCTGCGTCTTGTCTTTGACCTCTCAGGCAAGTGAAACTCTCCTGGCCTTTTCTTACCAATGCAGTTTCGATTATCTTCATAATAAGCCCCCGTGATCATCCTGTGTCCATTAAGAAAATCTGTCATGGTTTTCCCTTTGAAATCCCAAAGAATAGTCACCAAACCTTCTGACCTGTGTTGAATTCACTGGCCCATTAGATGTCCTCAGAAACCACAGTTTTATTTAAATCTTCTCTTGAAGGCATCCTAATGAGCTTGTTGTTAAGTGTCATCGAGTTTGTTCATTTTCATAACGATCCTATACAGAGTTTTTCAGACTATAAATCTTTCCCAGAGCAGAAAATCTCATCTTCCTTCTATGGAGAGACTGGCAACTCCCATTACTGACCTTGCAGTTTGCAGTCCAGTGTTTGTCCTATAGTGACTGTGCTTCCAAGTAACATGATTGGTTGTTATGTACCGTGGAGTTGGTTCCGACTCATAGCGACCCTGTACTGGGTTTCTGAGGCTGCAAATCTTTACAGGAGCAAAAAGCCTCATCTTTATCCCATGGAACAGCTGGTAGTTTCGAACTGCTGACCCTGCAGTTCACAGCCCGATTTGTAACCACTACGATACCAGAGCTCCTTCCCATACAAGGATATTTATTGTAACATTTTTTCTAACTTTTTATTGTGAATTATGTGTTAGTTTACATGGGTGAACATTATCTTTACATTCATCCTATCATATTTTGTTTCATTGCAATGATCACAATCCTCTGCATCCATCATCAAACAATCAAAGGGTACACCCCACACACCTGCCCCCTGACTGCCAGAACACAATCCCTCTCTCTCCCTGAGTACAGAATCCCCACCTGCTCCTTCTATCCACTTCATCGTCTCAGCCTCCATCCCTAGTCTCACTGCCTCCCCACACAGGGTCTCACACTTTACTTTTCTCCCTTGATGATTCCAGGGATCTCCACACCTGGACTGCAAAATCAGCCACTCCCCTCCTTTTGTTACCAAACATTTACATTTACCTTTCCAACACTCACTGTCAGATCTGATAGCAATCATTCCCTGTTGAATCACAGGAGTCCTTTCCCTCTCACCTTCTTTCAACCCCATCCAGACAGGTTGGAAACAACTCAGTGGAAAGTCTACCTGTCTTTCTCTGTATCCTCTGGAGCTAGGTTCCCTATTGAAAGCTTGTAAGCCAGTCACTTCTTGCCTTTGTGGGTAGCCAATGTCTAAGTTCCCCCATCCCTGTCGACCCTGTGTACCAAGGGGGTGGGAATGATCCTCACTGTAAAGA
>NW_006408521.1:47916753-47918067 GCF_000296735.1 Chrysochloris asiatica | reverse complement strand
TTATCTTCTCATCCTTCAAGATGTTAGGAAATTTTTCTTCCAGAAGCTCTTCAGCTATCTCTTCTGTGGACTTCTGTGATTCTTCCTGTTCTAGAATGCCAATAATTATTAAGTTATTCCTCTTCATGTTATCCAGCATGAATCTTAGACTCTCTTCAGATGTTTTCATCCTTTTTTCTGCTTGCTCTTCTATCTTAGAAGTATTGAGAGATTTGTCTTCCAGCTCACTGGTTCTGGCTTTCATCTCTTCCATTCTACTTCTTTGCCCTTTCAGTGTATTGTCTATTGCTGATATTTTATTATTAATCATCTGGACTTCTTTTTGCAAGTTTTGGATTGTTTCCAATGCTGTATCTATCTTTTTGATTGCTCCCGTAGCACTTTCCTGAATTCTTCCTTATTTTCCTCCACCCCGTTTCGGAGCATTTGAATTTGTTTCCATATCATTCTTCTGAATTTCTTCTCAGAAAAGCCTGCTCTTCTACTGGAAAGTCTGTGTCTGCTTCCAACTCATTTGTCTCAGTTACTTTTTTTCTGGTTTTGGACATGTGTTAAGATCTTTAATTGTGTTTTCTTGGACATTTTCAGTAGTTATGTGGGTTTATAATGCTTAAATGGATGTATGTTGCTTTGTTGTTAAGCTTACTGAGCATCTCCTGGTGGATTTGATCTGAAGATCGACTTCCCTTTTCACATGTAATGCTTAGAAGCTGGTATTATCTCTTGTCCGGATGGTGGAGTATTACAGGGTATGCTTATAGCTTGGCTATGTGAGCACAGTTTCTGTCTCTTCTTGAGTAAGGTAGGGAGAGAAAGCTCCAACCCCTGGGAGAAGAGTGAGGCCAAAAGGATCCAAGACAGAAACAATATAGAAGCAGAGACAGAACCACCAATAAAAAACAAAAATAAAATTGTGATTGGCTTCCAGTGGCCTTTCTGTGTAGGTGGGGATAAAGGGTCATGCCCAGGTCAACTTTGGGGCTGAGTCCCAGAGTCAGACGTCATAAGAAGCAGCTTACAGGTTTCCTCTCTGTGCCATGGGAAAACTGTGGGCTCAATGCTGGATCCTTTTGGGGGTATGCTCCTGCCTGCCTGAAGGTGTCTGGGCTGGGCAGTGAGGGCACAATTGGAGTGACGTGGAAAGATATGGGAAAAATGAAAAGTGAAAGATGAAAAATCAGTCACATGTCTCCCTTCAGACCCGCAGCTCCATGGCTTCTAGCGCCTCCACTTGGCTGTGCTCCCGCCCTCCTACCTCAGGACCTCTGGCCGCCAATCACTGAATCAATTCAGAAATCACCATATTTTGCTTCC
>NW_006408521.1:47913631-47915543 GCF_000296735.1 Chrysochloris asiatica | reverse complement strand
TTTAAAAACCATCAGGTTGGTGGTTCAAACTCACCAGTCATTCCTCAGAAACCCTGTACAGGGTTGCTATGAGTTGGGACCGACTCGATGGCACTTAACAACAACACCAACAAGGAATAATAGTTAATATCACTATTATTCAAATTCATACACTAACCACTAAAGCCAGTGATGATGAAATTGAAAAATTCTACCAACTGTTTTAGTCTGAAATTAATCAAACATACAATCAAGATGTATTGATATAACTTGTGATTGGAATTCAAAGGTTGAAAACCAAGAAAAAGGATCAGTTGTTGGAAAATGTGGCCTTGCAGTACCAATGACTTATTCATTGCAAATACCTTTTTTGAACAATATAAAAGTCTACTGTACACATGAACCTCACCAGATGGAATACACAGAAATCAAGTTGGCCACATTTGTGGAAAGATACAGTGGGAAAACTCTATGTTATCAGCCAAAGCAAGGCCAGGGTCAGACTGTGGAACAGAGTATCAGTTGCTTATATGCAAATTCAGGCTGAAGCTGAAGAAAATTAGAACAAGTTCACACGAGCCAAACTATGACCTTGAACATAAACCACCTGAATTTAGAAATCATCTCAAGAACAGATTTGATGCATTTAACACTAATGACCAGAGATCAGAGAGTTGTGGGATGACATCAAGAACATCATACAGGATGAAAGCAAACAATCATTAAAAAGACAATAAAGAAGGAAAAGACCATAATGGATGTCAGAAGAGACTCTGAAACTTGCTCTCCAGAGTAAAGATGATAAAGTAAATGAAAGAAACAAGGAGGTAAAAGAGTTGAACAGAACATTTCAGAGGGCAGCTCGAGAAGACAAAGTCAAATATTATAATGAAATGTGGAAAGACTTGGAGTTAGAAAACCAAGAGGGAAGAACACGCTCAGCATTTCTCAGATTGAAAGAACTGAAGAAAAAATTCAAGTCTCAATGTGAAATACTGAAGAATTCTATGGACAAAATACTGAATGACGCAGACAGCGTCGAAGAAGATGGAAGGAATACACAGAGTCACTGAACCAAAAAGAAATGGTCAATGTTCAACTATTTTAAGAGGTAGCATATGATCAAGAGCCAATGATACTGAAGGAAGAAGTCCAAGGTGCACTGAAGGCATTAGCAAAGAACAAGGCACTGGGAATTGATGGGATACAGATTGAAATCTTTCAAGAAACTGATGCAGGACTGAAGGCACTCATTCATTTATGCCAAGAAATTTAGAAGACGGATACCTGGCTAACTGATTGGAAGAGATCCATATTTGTGCCCATTGCAAAGAAATTTGACCCAATGGAATGTGCAAATCATTGAACAATATCATTAATATCAAGTGCAAATAAAATTTTTCTGAAGATAATTAAAAAATGGCTGCAGCAGTACATTGACAAGGAATTGCCAAGGATTCAAGCTGGATTCAGATGAGGATGTGGAATGAGAGATAGATTGCTAATGTCAGATGGGTCTTGGCTGAAAGCAAAGAATACCATAAAGATGTTTACCTGTCCTTTATTGATCATACAAAAGGTTTTGACTGTGTGGATCATGACAAGCTATAGATAACATTGAGAAGAGTGGGTATTCCAGAACACTTAATTGTGCTCATGAGGAACCTGTACATAGACCAAGAGACAGTCATTTGAATAGAACAAGGGGACGCTGAATGTTTTAAAATCAGGAAACATGTGCACCAGGGTTGTATTCATTCACTATACTTATTCAATCTGTATGCTGAGCAAATAACCTGATAATCTGGATTATATGATGAAGAACATGGCATCAGTATTGGATAAAGACTCATTAGCAACCTGTGAAATGTAGATGATATGGCCTTGCTTGCTGAAAGCGAAGAGGATTCAAAATACTGATAAAGATCAAAGA
>NW_006408521.1:47912178-47913330 GCF_000296735.1 Chrysochloris asiatica | reverse complement strand
CTCATATGCATATGAATGCTGGACAATGAATAAGGAAGATCATAGAAGAATTATATATTTGAGTTATGGTGTACCATGGACCGCCAGAACAAACAAATCTGTCTTGGAAGAAATACATCCAGAATGCTTCTTGGAAGCTAGAATGGCAAGATTTCGTCTCTCAGACTCTGAACATGTTGTCAGGAGGGACCAGTCCCTGGAAAAGGACATTATGCTTGGTAAAGTGGAGGGTCAGCAAAAAAAAGGAACGAGTCACCACCGCCCACGAGATGGTTTGGTACAGTGGCAGTAGCAGTGGGGTCAAGTATAAGAACGATTGTGAGGATGGTTCAGGAATGGGCAGAACTAGCTCGAAGGCACCTATCAACAGCAACGTAACTTGCTAAGAAATTCTCTATAACTGTAAAATGAAAGTTGACCTATGTGCTGTTACCAGGAAAGATCTCCATGACATATTGAGTGAAAGGGCTAAGAAAAAAAAAAGAAGAAGAAAAAAGGTAAATCATGGTCTGATTTATGTAAAAAAAAGAAAAAAGGTAAATTGTGGTCTGATTTGTGTAAACAGCAAAGGTATGTGTAGAAGTGTACGAACTCGTGTGTGTGAAACACATAGAAATGGGACTGAAAGAATGTACCCTGAACTCTTGGCCCCCAGTACCTTCAGTCGGGACATGGAAGGAGAGATATTCAGAGACTATCAGTCTTTGTTATGCGTGTTTGATTGTTGGCTCATGTGCTTTTTAAATGCACGATGAGAATAGAAATAAATGAAATGGCCCTACACTTTTCTTTATCATCTTTAACAGATAAAACGCTTCAATAATAAAAAATGATTATAATTATTTTCAAAATGAACTGCTTACATTTATTTATATTCTACCTTGTGTGGCGCTGGTGTGGCACTGCAGGATAATGCACTAGACCTTAAAGTCAGTTTGATCTGCAAGGTCGGTGGTTCAAACTCATAAACCACTCCCTGGAAACCCTATCTAGGGTTTCTATAAGTCCAAACCGACTCAATGGCTCTCAACAACAACAATGTAAACTGCTTGCTAATCGAGTCAACTAACATCTGGCTTGTGATAAATATCAGCAAGAGATTAAAATCTACATATCTATCTAGATTGTTTCGATCTGGTGGTGCAGTGGTTT
>NW_006408521.1:47888909-47911793 GCF_000296735.1 Chrysochloris asiatica | reverse complement strand
TCTATCTATCTATCTATCTATCTATCTATCTATCTATCTATCTCTTTCTCTCTCTCTCTCTGACTCTCTATCTATGTATCTATCACTCTTTCTGTCAGTCTGTCTATCTATCTATCTCCACCACTTGTCTGTCAGTTTGGTGTACCGTGGTGGGTGGCTTACATGTTCTATGGTGCTGGAAGCTATGCCAACAATATTTCAATTATCAGCAGAATCAACCATACCGGACAGGTTTCAGGGCAGACTAGAAAGAAAAATCTGTCAATTTATTTCCGAAAATTAGCCAATTGAAACTCCGTGGATCACAACATAACACAGTCCAGATAGAGTGCTGGAGGGTGAGTCCTCAAGTTTGGGAAGTCCTCAGAATCCCCAGCAGCTGCAACAATGTACTGGATCAGATCCCACCATGAAGATGGGTGCAGGACCAGGCAAGGCTTCCTTCTGTTGTACTTGGTTGCCATGAGTTAGACATCTGCTGACCTCACTACCTACTGAACTACCGACTAATTAATTATCTATTGTTGTTAGATGCCTGTTCTGACTCACAACGACACTTTGCACAACAGAATGAAACACTGCTCACTCCTGCTATTTTTACTATCTCTCCTTGATAGCTTACACTGTTTTTCATGCCAGTCCTACAATTTCTCTTTTTCTCTGCTCAGAAATTTTAGAAAAGCAAAAAACTCATGAAGTAGTTAAAAAAAAAAAAGGAGGGCCTATGTCAAAATATAATGAGAATTTTGGTGTCATCTGATAGACATATCTTCCCTCTCCATAGAAAAGTCTCTAGTGGCTGGTTTTTCTTAGTGAAATGATAACAAGCCATAATGGGTTTGCCATGTAATCCCCGTTTGTTGGGTGACAGTGAAGAAGTTATGCCACTTGTTAAAGCCACTCATGAACTTGCTTGGGATAAAAAAATGTTTGTTCCTATGTTGTTGTTAAAGTGCCATAGAGTCTGTTGTGACCCTGCATAGGGTTCCCAAGTCCATCTGGTGAGCTTGAGCCACCAACCTTGCAGTTCAATGTATTAACCCACAACTCCATACCAGGACTCCCCTACAGTCGGCGTGATTTATGGTGACAAACACCAGCTTTGGCCATAATACCAAACAACATTTCCAAATAAAATTAATAAGTTGATCATGCTTCTTTTACATCAAGAAAAGCAAATGAAAAGGCTCAAAAATTAAACTAAAAATGAAAAACACATGGATTTGACTCTTTGCATTTGATTGGGGAAAATGTACATATAAATTATCCATAGGCCTGAAGGTATTCACTGCCTGGTTTTATTTTTTGATTACCCCAAGCCAGCGTTATGCCTTGTAAAAATGTACCTATGCTGCCGTCATGCCATAAACTCTATGAAATAGAGCCCATCTTTCTGGCTCAGTGAAGCTCAGAAATCTGGGTCTTCCGTCCTATAAATGTATCATCTTGCATTTACTGGCTAATAAAGTCTCAAAGAACAGGATTACCCTTCTTTTCACAACTTGATCCTTTACAAATTTACAAATGTAATGTTTTAACCTACTTGAACTCAACTCAGGGCTCCCCGAGGGAAGATGCTAAGCGAGAAGAGGTGTCTGTTCTGGGTTAGGCTGGCCAGGCTAACAGCAGCAGGGATCAGGACTGGGCAGCCGCATGCCTGAGGGATGCCGCTGGCCTCATGCTAGAGGTTTGTGTAGCACGAGTTAATGAGGTTAATAAACCAAGGTCAAAGCAGAAGACAAAAGGAGAGAGTCAGCACCAGAGGTTTAAAACAGGGACCTGGTAGCAGGTTAAGTCACAAGGTAAGAGCAAGCGCTCTTATCAAGCTGGAAGCCAGCTCCCTGGAAAATAAATACAGCTCAAAGCTGAAACATACATGGTAGTCTTCAGAATCAAGGTCACCATCACATGGCTAGTGAACATTCTTCCCTACAGAGCGTCTATGTTTTGACATTGTCGCCATCGTACCTGAAAAAGGGATTGAGACATTCGTCTAGTCTTTAGGGGAAGGATGTCTTGCCATAAAAACCCTTACTAGCGTAAAGCCCACCTACAACAAACAGTTTTGGTCTATTTTAAATAAAAGTTGTATCTGAAACATAGAAGTTCCAGAAGAGAGAACTATGTAAGAAAGAAACTATAATAATATTTTAGACAGCAAACCTGAAGGTAACCTTGGCTAAAAATTGATTTTTTAAAAAATCAAACAATGAAATGTTTTGCCTACACTTCTCAAAAACATTAGGAGCTCTGGTAGTGTAGTGGTTACAAGTCGGGTTGCTAACCTCAAGGTCAGCTGTTCAAAACTACCAACGGTTCCGCGAGAGAAAGATGAGGCTTTCTGCTCCCGTAAAGATTTACAGCCTTGGAAACCCTATGCAGGGTGGCTATGAGTCGGAACGGACTCCACAGCATATAAGCACCACCACCACTCAAAACATTTGGATTTGGAAACAGAAAAACAGTGAAAACTATAGGAAGTAGAAGGCAGGCGGAGAAAAGATGAGAGAGAAGAAATAAGAGGCAGTAGTACTTAAGAGTTGTCTAAGGAAGCTCTGGTAGCGTAGTGGTTACGAATCGGGCTGCGAACCTTAAGGTCAGCGGTTCGAAACTACCAGCTGCTCCGCGGGAGAAAGATGAGGCTTTCTACTCCCATAAAGATTTACACCCTCGGAAACCCTGTACAGGGTCGCTATGGGTCGGAACCGACTCGACGGCACTTAACAACAACAAGAAACAACAGGAGCCGAAGTTTCATCTTCTAGATCAAAATACTGGCTCCTTCTTGTCACTGCCTCAGACAAAGGTTTGGGATTATTCTCATGCAAGATTGGATAATTTCCATCTTCCTTGGATCTTTGACTTTGAGTCCATAAAGTAAATAAAATGGACAATTAAGCTATGTGGGTTTTTATTTTTTAATTGCTTCAATGTCTGCAACAAAAATGCAATGCAGAACTTATCTGAGTCATTTCAAATTGAAGAATTGGTTTCTAAAAGAATCACCCAGTTTTCCATTCTACTTTGCTTGTTGGTCTTCAGTGTTCCCTGGGTGACACAGATGGCGAAGCACTCGAATTCTTGCTGAAAGGCTGATGTTTTGAATCTACCCACGAAAGCCTCAGGAGACAGTTCTGGTAATCTGCTTCCGAAAGGGCACAGGCTTGAAAACTGTATAGAGCAGTTCTACTCTGCACACAGGTTGTTGGTAAATGCCATCGAGTTGGTTCTGACTCACAGCGACCCTGTATAGGGTTCCTGAGGAGTGGCTGGTGGGTTTGAACTGTCAACTTTGTGGTTCAAACTGACCTTGCAGCCTACGGCATTATCCTGCACACATGAGGTCGCCATGTGTTAGAATCCACTTGATGGCAACTAACAATAGCAAGTCGATTTTCATTGAAGACAAATAACAAATAATTTCTTAGAGTCTGAAACATACACATGCCATTTGCATTGGTGTTTTTAACTGGACAGGTACATTCATTCCTAGTGGGTAAGAGAAAGAAAAACAGTCCATGGTTGTTGTCAAAATGCTGAGACTCAAGTCTTTCTTTGTTGCATGAAAACTTTACAATAAAACCACTAAAAGCACTCAGCGGCCACTGACCACCTCTTGCTTGCTTTCTCCATCTTTTCCCAATCCTAAAGCCTTTGTACTGCAGCAAGGAATTTCAATCAAAATGATTGTAACCTGAGCTGCCCCTTGGTGAGTGAGGGACTCTCAGGAAATCACATTTCGTAAGGTTCCCCCAATTATCAAGATTTTCATCCCAATGAAAAACCAAACTACATGAACCTTTGTGGCAACTTAAAGAAAGAAAGAAGGGGACCCTGAAGGTGGCTTGTGGAGGTAAGCAAGGTCAAGTAAGGAGGTATAGAGGTGTTGTTGTTGATGTTGTTAAGTGCCACTGAGGCTCAAACTGACCTTGCGGTCCAGTGCATTATGTAAAGGACACATCTTTTGGAGAGTGTGCTCAAGGAAAGATATGCTCACCTCTGCACCATCCCCCAACCAAACAACTCACTGCCACTGATTCCACTCTGATGCAAAGCGAGCATGTATAGTGTTCCCAAGGCTGGAGATCTTTACAGGCAAGAACTCTGGTAGCATACTGGTTAAGGTGGGTCTGCGAACCTCAAAGTCATCAGTCTGAAACTACCAGCCATTCTGCAGAAGAAAGGTGTGGCTTTCTGCTCCCGTAAAGATTTACAGCCTCAGGAACCCTTATACCAGGTCGCTATGAGTCCAACTCTGTGGCACATAACCACCACCACCAAAATTTTACAGGAGCAGAAAGACTCATCTTTCACATGGTGCCTGGTAGGCTTGAGCTACCAACATTTCGCTAATGGTCCAGAGCTTATCCTAGAGTGCCACTGAGCTCCTTACCCATCCACCCTCAAGAGTGACAAGAGATGGACTTGTTTGCATAGGAGACTTTGAGTGAGGCAAGCAGCTAATGTCATGGTGTGATGTTGTGGGATAAAGTACTGAACCACCAGGGTAGCTTGAACTACAAGGTCGGTGGTCCAAACCCACCAGCCACTCCTCAGAAACCCTGTACAGGGTCACTATGAGTCAAATTGACTCCAAAGCACTTAAGAACAACTATGGAAAGGCTGGTGGTTAAAGTCCACCCAGAGGGGCTCAGAAAAAGGCCAAGTGATCTACCTCTGAAAACACCGCCATTGAAAACCCCATGGGGCACAATTCTACTCTGATACACATGGGACCATTATGAATGCATTTAGCATACGAATACTAGGAGCCACCTCCCCAGTCCCAGTTGTTCTGTTCCCACATGGCAGAAGTGGAAGCAACCATGTTTGATTAATCCATGGTAAACAAAAGCCATCCGAAGTTTCAGAGCTGAAATGCCAGTTGGTCTTTCATTTACAGATGTTTCTGTCATCTTATCTTTATTTTTGTTCCATTTGAAACACCATGGAATTTTTCTTTAGACTCTGAATCTAAGTAGAAACCTTTCCCAAAAAGAATCCGTTTGCAACGGAAACGTGCTAGCCAGCAGAGGTTGGGAATTTTGGCTTATTCTTCACAGCAAATATTTGGCAAAGCAACTGTGTCCTAAATAGTAGCTAAAACTGTAGTGAAGATATTATTGGGTGTCACCCAAGGAATGGTAAACATTCCCATTCAATTCAATGTATGCATTGAGCTCTTCGCTAAACTTAACACCTTCAAAGTGCTGGACAATTCAAAAGAATGATAAAAAGCAGATCCTGTTCTTTTCAATGTGATGGAAGAACAAAGATAGAAATAAAGAACGCTGAAAGACAGACCGTAATTAAGTACCAATGGTGTCATGCCAAGGACATAGGCATGTTTTAAGCACTAAAATACAACATAGATTGTGCTGAAAAACTCTTTTCTTTCCCTCCCATCTTTAGAGGTAGCATGGCACCTTGATGGGGAGGAAATGCCTCAGCTAGACAATTCTTGTAAAGGCCTGACTTGGTCTTTTGACTCCTCCGTTCATTCGCTTTGGAATCCGAGGAAAGTTATTTTTGTTTTGAACATTTTTGAGTTTCCAGTTTCAAATGAGGGTGTTTAGGCACTGTCACTTATTTATTTCAAAGTCTCAATGAAGTGGCGTGTAAACATGAAATGGTTTATTGATTATTTATTTTTTTAATTGCCAACACCACAGATAATTTATTATGGAAGCAATTATGAATGTTTACACAAACTATAAATACAATATGGTGGGTTCTAATTATATTCATTTCAGCATACCTTACCAAGATCCTGATGAAACTCAGCTAAAAACCAGGAAATTATCTCAGAAAATTGGACTTTTTGTACTGAAATTCAGGACACAGACCCTCTGGTCCTGTTCCATATTATTCTTGTTGGAAATCGTTTTTATTTTAGGCCAATCACTGCTTCTCGGATTCTTTTGGAAATATCTATGTTTCTTTGCTGACGAATTGAAACTCTTTATCATTCTTGACACCATGTTAAGCAGTACTGAGGCCATGTTCTGTATAAATCCCTGTAGCAAACAGTACTTCATAGTCAAATGCTCCTTAGAAGTGACAATGGGTATGTTATGTGGAAAGACCAATCTCTGGAGGAGGACATCATGCTTGGTTACATAGAGAGAGGGTCAATAAAAAAGGGAAAGCCCCCTCAATGAGATGAACCAACACAGTGACTATAAAATGGCCTCAAACATATCTAATATTCTAAGAATGGCACAAGACCAGTCAATGTTTATCCATGGGACAGCTGAGAGTTGGAACTGACTCCATGGCACTCAATGAGAATAACAATAACATTGTGTGTCAGCAGCCTCACTGGGTGAAGATGCATGTCAGAGGACTACAAACAGTGCAAACTTAGCTTCCACTGCTGTCCCTAGTCCTGGATCTGTCATCAACTGGAGGTATATGATGTTACCTGAAGTCCCTTGAGCTGACTCTGTTTTAGGTTTCTCATCTGCAAAATGAGGATCGTTATTTATTCTACTTATCTATTGTTGCTGTTTACCAAACATAATGTCCTTCTCAAAGGCTTTATGCCTGCCTGATGCACATGAGATGAAGTTTCATCATGCTCAATTCCAAGCAGCATTCTGGCTGTACTTCTTCCAGGGCAGATGTGTTCATCTGGCAGTCCAATGTAGACTCAACATTGTTCACCAACACTGTAATTGAAAAGCATCTGTTCTCTGGTCTTCCTTATCCATTGTTCAGCTTTTATATACATATGCAAAAACTGAAAAGACCATGGCTTGGGTCAGGTGCACCTTAATCCTTAAGGTACATATCTGCTTTTTAACACTTTAAAGAGATTTTGTACAGCATAATTGACCAATATAATATGTGATATACTTTCTTGATTTCTGATTGAAGGAGGGTTGATTGTGGAGCCAAGTAAAACGAAATCATTGACAGTTTCAATCTTTTCTCTGTTTATCATGATGTTGTGCATTGATACAGTTGCGAAGATTTTAATTTTATTTGTGTTGAGGTGTAATCCATACTGAAAGCTGTAGTCTTTGATCTTTATGAGTAAGTGCTTCAGGCAAGGTTCTGTCTTCTGTATATTACAGGTTTTTAGTGAGTCTTCATCTAATCCTGACGCCACAGTCTTCTTCATATAGTCTAAGTTCTCAGACTATTTGTTGAGCATACAGATTGAATAAGTATGGTGAAAGAATACACTCCTGATGCATACCTTTCCTGATCTTAAATCATACAGAATCTCCCTTCTTCTGTTCAAACAGCTGCCTCTTGGTCTATATAGAGGTTCCATAAGAACACAGTTAAGTGTTCTGGAATACCCATTCTTTACAATGTGATCCATAATCCACACAGTTGAAAATGTTTGATTGGTTAGTAAACACACACACAAACATCATTCTCCACTACTCATCTATGTGTTTGTTGTACTGTGGTGCTTTGTGTGTGGTTGTGGTGCTGGAAGCTATACCACCGATATTTGAAATACTAAGAGGGCCACCCATGGTGGAGAGGTTTCAGCTGAGCTTCCAGACGAGGAAGGAATGACAGACTGCTTCTGAATGTTTAGTTACTGAAAACTTTATGAATAGTAGTGGACTATTGTCAGTTATACTACTGGAAGACAAAAACATTATGAATACCATCAGACTACTGTCAGATATAATGCTGGAGGATGAGCCCCTCAGGTTGGAAGGTACTCAAAATACGACTGTGGAAGAGCTGCCTCCTCAAAGTAGCATTGATCGTGATGACATGAATGGAGTAAAGCATTCAGGACCTTTAATTGCTGATGGAGCACAACTCAAAATGAAAAACAACTACAAACAACCATAATTATCATAACACGAAAAATATGAAGTATGGATCTAGGAAAAATGGGTAGCTGTCAAAAATGAAATGGAACTCATAAAAATTTATATCTTAGGCATTAGTGAGCTGAAATGGACTGGCATTGGCCATTATGAATCATAAAGTCATGTGGTTTACTATGCTAGGAATGACAAATTGAAGAGAAATGGAATGGCATTCGTCATCAAAAAGAACATTTCAAGATGTATCTTGAACTACAAGATGTCTGTGATAGAATAATATCCATATGCCTACAAGGAAGACCAGTTATTACCACTATTATTCAAATTTATGTACCAGCCACTAAAGCCAGAGATTTATAAAATGAAGAATTCTACACTTTTTCAGTGTGATATTGATAAAACCTGCAATCTAGATGTATCGATAATTACTGGTAATTGGAATGCAAAAGTTGGAAACAAAGAGGAAGGATCAGTAGTTAGAAAATAGTGCCTTGATGTTGCTTATTTTTGTTGTCATTAAGTGCCATCAAGTTGGTTCCGATCCATAGTGACCTTGCATAGGGTTTCCGAGGAGCGGCTGGTGAGCTTGAACCACCAACCTTGCAGTTCAGACCGACTTTGCAACCCAGTGCATTAACCCACATCACCACATGACGACTCCCATAGAATTCTTCAATATTGCAAGTTGAAGATTGCATTTTTTCTTTAGTTCTTCCAGTTTGTAAAATGCGGAGGACGTTCTTCCCTTTTGGTTTTCTAACTCTATTTGCACTTTCAAGTTTCTTGTTATAGATGAGTGAGTGCCTCCAGGGAGTCACTCATTTGTTCAAATTTATTTTTGTACTCTGTCAATTTCTAGAGTCTTGTTTCTCACCAATGTCTTCAGGGCAGCTTGGACTTCATCCTTCAGTACCATCGGTTCATGATCATATGCTACCTCTTGAAATTGTTGAACATCAGCTGTTTTTTTTTGTTTTGTTTTTTTATGGTACAGAGACTCTGTGTATTCCTTCTATCTTCTTTTGATGTTTTCTGCATCATTCAATATTTTGCTTGTAGAATCTTTCAAGATTTCAAGTAAAGACTTTAATTTTCTTCAGTTCTTTCAGTCTGAGAAATGCTGAGCGTGTTCTTCCCTTTTGGTTTTCTAACTCTATGTCTTTGTACATTTCATTATAATACTGACGGTCTTCTTGAGCTGCTCTTTTACAGTGTCTGTTCAATTCTTTTGCTTCTTCACTTCTTCCACTCATTTTACCATCTCTATGCTGGAGAGCAAGTTTCAGAGTCTCTTCTTACATCCATTTTGGTCTTTTCTTGTCTTTTAAATGACCTTTTGCTTTCTTCTCATATGATGTTCTTGATGCCATCCCCAAACTCTCCTAGACTTCGGTTCATAGTGTCTAATATATCATATCTATCCTTGAAATTATCTCTAATTCAGATGGTATATATATTCAAGGTCCTATTTTGGCTTGCACGGACTTGTTTTCACTTTTTCCAGCTTGAGACTGACCTTGCATATGTATGTACTGCACAGTTGGTCTCTGACCTTGCTTTGTTCAATGATGTTGAATTTTTGCACTTTCTTCTCACAGATATAGTCCATTTGGTTCCTATCTATAGTAGCCTTTTATACTGTTTATAAAGGTATTTGCAATGAATAAGTTTGCTGGGGACAGCATACACAGACCCTGGGTTGATCAGTGGTAGCCCCATTAAACCACCTCTAAATATAATCAGTTTAACCCAGATGTTCTCCTTCCTCCTGAAAGTATATAGGAATATTAAGAACAATGTAGCATTTTAGGTATAGATAAATGAAGCCCGGTGCCTGAGATCTTGCTCACAAACAAAAGTTTGCAAAGTGTACAGAGACAGCTTGGCTCCTTTCAGGAACCTTGCTTTATGTTAAGTATCCTTAAAAAACCGCACATCACTACTCTAGATCATTTAAGCCTAAAAGTTAATATATAACAGCTTGATTGAACCTTTTTTTCTGTAAAAATAAAAATGTTAAATTGTTAAGAAAAACTATGAAAATATCTTAAAAGTTGTTCCTGTGAATCATTATGTCCTATTTTCAATGATTAATCACATTTCAGTTCCGTATCCTGTCTTAATCACATCCTCCCTTTGTGACATCCTCCCTGAGTGAATTACATCCTTCCTTTGTAACAAATCCCTCCCTAAAAAAGAGAATAAAAGGCTGAGGTAGAGTGAGTTCTGCATTCAATGCTGGGCAATGCTGGGCAATGCTAGGCAATATGTTTGCAGATCTGTCCCCTGCCAGCTTGCAACATATCTGTGTGTCTGTCTTTTTTGTATATATTTCGTCTCTCTCTTTCTCTATCACTTTCACCGCCAGATCTCCCTTCTTCGTGACACCCACACTTCCTTGTCGAGGCAGGACCCCGGCATAGGACCTCGACATAAGTCATTGGCTTGCAAAATTCTATTGTGTGATCTCCAGCATCATTTTTATCACCAAGGCCATATTTTCCAACTACGTGTATGTGTTCAACCATTTCTAAAGGAGCATATTATCGAGGACCGAAGGTATTGAAGGGAGAAGTCCAAGCTGCATTGAAGACATTGGTGAGAAACAAAGAGCCAGGAATTGATGGCATAGAAATTGAAAGGTTTTAACAAACCGATGCTCTGCTGGAGGCTCTCACTCATCTATGTCAAGACATTTGGGAGACAGTTACTTAGCCAACCAATTGAAAGAGATCCATGTTTGTACCCATTTTAAAATAAGGTGACCCAAGACAATGCAGAAATCATCAGACAGTATCATTAATATCACATGTAAGTAAAATTTTGCTGAAGATAATTCAAAAATGGTTGCAGCAATACATCAACAGAGAGCTGCTAGGAATTGATACCACATTCAGAAGAAGGCATAGAATGCAGGTATCATTGCTGATGTCAGATGGATCTTGACTGAAAACAAAAAATACCAGAAAACTGCTTACCTGTACTTTATTGACTACTCAAAGTCATTCAACTGTGTAGATTAAACTTTGGATAATATTGTGAAGATTGTGTATTCCAGAATACTTCATTGTGCTCAGGAGGAACCTGCACTTAGACCAAGAGGCAGTTGTTCAAACAGAACAAGGCAATACTGAATGGTTTAAAATCAGGGAAAGTATGCATCAGTATTGTATCCTCCCATCATACTTTTTCGATCTGTATACTGAGCAAATTATCTGAGAAATACAAAGAAGAACTTGGCGTCAGGGTTAGAGGAAGATTACCGATTAGCCTGCAATGTGTAGTTGACACAACATTGCTTGCTAGAAGCCAAGAAGACTTGAAATATTTACTAAGAAAGATCAAAAATTTTGATCTTCAGTATAGATTTCACCTCATCGTAAAGAAAACAAAACTCTTCACCACTGATACAATACATAACATCTCTGAGAACAGAGTGATAAAGATTGAAGTTGTCAAAGACTTCATTTTGCTTGGATCCACTGCTCATGGAAGCAGCAGTCAAAAATCAAACAATGTATTGCATTAGATGAAACTGCTACAGAATATTTCTTTAACATGTTAAAGAGCAAGGACGTCACTTTGAGAATCTAGGTGCACCTTACCCAAGCTGTGGTATCTGCAGTTGACTTATCTGTGTGTGAAAGCTGAGCAATGAATAAGGAGACCGAAGAAGAGTTGATACATTTGAATTACAGGGTAGGAGAATACTGAAAGTACCATGGACTGCTAATAGAGCAAACAAATCTGTGTTGGAAGCAACATAGCCAGAATGCTCCTTAGAAGGGGGGATCGGGAGACTTTGTCTCTTGTACTTTGGACATGTTTTCAGGAGTGCTCAGTCCCTGGAGAAGGCCACCATGCTTGGTAAAGTGAAGGGACAGCAAAAAAGAGGCATACCCCCAGTGAGATGGACTGTCACAATGGCAGCCACAAGGGGCCCAACCATTGCAATAATTGTGTCAATGGTGCACAATTATTGTCGATAGGGTTGCTACGCATCTGAACCAAATCAACAGCACCGAACAACAATTGATTGTCTATTTCACCACCAGCCATTAGCCTGGTTCTGACTGATAATACTGAGCTTTTCTATGGTCTCTTTACATAGTTGGTTTGATTCCTGTGTACCCCATCTGACAAGATCCATGTGCATAGTCACCATCTATACAGAGTAATGGGTTCAAGTGCAATAATTGTGAAGATGGTGCTAAACCAGCCAGCATTTTTGTTCTGCTGTGCATAGGGTCACTATGAGTCAGAATCAACTTGACGGTACCCAACAACAACAACAATGATATTCAAGAAATGGTATTTTTAACGAATAGGTCAATGGGCTTGCAATATTCGATCATGTGACCCCCAGAGTCATTTCTATCACTAAGGTTCTATTTCCTGACTCTTGATCCTTCTTTGTTTCCAACTTTCACTTTCTAGTCATCAGTAATTATCACTGTATCTTTGATTAATTTCAGACAACAGAAGTTTGAAATAATCTTCAATTTCTTCATCTTTGGCATTAATGATATTAACTGGTGTTCATTGTAGACTAGATGGCTCTTTAGGATAAGCACTGAACTGAGAACCACAAGGTCAGTGGTTCAAGCACACCAACTGATCCACAGGAGAAAGAGGAGGTTTCTGCTACTGTAAAGATTTATAGCCTTGGAAACCCTATGCATGGTCACTTTGAGCTGGAACTGACTTGACAACACTTAACAACAACATCTTGTAGGCAAAAGGATATTATCCCATCACTGACAGCTTCGTACTTCAGGATAGATCTTGAAGTGTTTCTTTGACAATAAATGCCATACTGTTCCTCTTCCATTTGCTATTCCTAGAATAGAAGCCTATATGATTGCCCAGTTCAAAAAGGCCCAACGCCTGTCTAGTTCAGATCGCTAATAATGCCTAGAACACTGATTTCAAGTGTTCCATTTCATTTTTGACAAGTTTTCATTTTCATTGACTCATAATTTAACCCAGCACAGAACCTAATGTTGTTGTTTTGCACCGTCAACTAATTTCCACTCATGGCCACTCCATGTGTGACACAGTAGAACTGCCATATAGCGTTTTCTTGACTGTAATCTTTATGGAAATAGATCAGCAGGTCTTTTGTTCAGGGGAACTACTGGATGGCTTTGAACCACCAACCAACCATTTAGTTACCATTTGTACCAAGTACAAATCAGTTGTAGCATTTAGGTTTCAAATCTTACTACTTTGAGACACCCCTATGTCACTGCTCAGATGGTATTGTCTACTACTGAAGAAAGTCTATTAAATTTCTCTTGGATGCATCCAGTCATAATGGATTCATTGTCTAGTCTTGTTAAGGGATATGGTTAATGGTTGATACATCCCTCAACGATGTCTTCAACAGGTTTCATAATATACTGGTCCCTCTGGAATGAAAACACGTATGTCTGGCCTAACATTCAAATCTAAATTTATATACAATTATAAACACTCACCTGCCTTTACCTCCCCTCAGACATGGGGCTCAAGGGACTTGGAATGGGAAGGCAGCTTGGCCTTCTCTTTAAATGGTGTTGGGGCAGGAGGGGGAGGGGAAGATCTGGTTTGAGATTAACCTAAAGCCTTTGAAGACCTAACATCTCTGGAATGAAGAAGGATCTTGCTAAGTAACTTTGTCACTAGTCAGTATTATGGAGAGTCTTTGTCATTTTTCTACTTGGGCTGGTTCCATCTGGTGTTGGTATTCTCCACCAATATGGAGGCCACTGGGTAGATAGTACATATGACTTTCTGTGGAGCAGTGTCACACTGGGTCCTCTGTTCATGTTCTACTCAGAAAGGATCACCGTTTCCCTCAATTCCTGCCCCAAAGCCCTTTGTTGGTGTAGTGTGGCTCAGTCCTACGCCCATTGAAAACCTTTGTTCCCCTCACATGGAGCTACAGGGACCACTGAGCGAAGGAAAATAACAGAAAATTACCATGAGAATGAAATACCCTATAAAAGTACATGGCATCTAGACAACAACCATTACACTCCTTTCTTCTATTTCATATGCTTTATAATGGTGATAATTCCTTTGTGTTTAAGAATAATAAAATGAGAATGCTGTATTTAAACTTTTCAAATATATAAGAAAACATTCACAAATATTTACACCTAAAAAAAAAAAATAAGCATACTGCAATTTCATCAAAGGAGCTCTGGTAACCTAGTGGTTACGAATCAGGCTGCTAACCTCAAGGTCAGCAGTTTGAAACTACCAGCTGTTCTGCGGGAGAAAGATGAGGCTTTCTGCTCCCGTAAAGATTTACAGTCTCGGAAACCCTGTTCAGTGTCACTGTGAGTCGGAACCGACTCCACGGTACTTAACAACAACAACTATTTCATTAAACTACAAATACATGTGAGTTTAACCATTGCATCTTTTAGAATTCTAGTCAAAAATCAATGTTGTTGATAGCAACTGTGGAGCCAGGCCCTGAGTCCTGACTCCATGCGTCACAGAGGAGAACTGCTCCATCTGGTTTTCTTGCTTGTAATCTTTACAGAAGCTCAGTGCCAGGTTTCCTTCCACAGATCCATGGTCATTGTGGTTGCTAAGGGTCATTGAGTCAGTTCAGACTCATAATGATTTTGGACAAGGTTTCTGAGAAGCAACTGGTGGTTTTGAACCACTGACTTTGTAGTTAACAGTCCAGTGTTTATCCTACAGTGCCACACCAGGACTCCTTGGGTGGATTTAAACCTCCAAAATTAGGTTAGCAGCCCATCAAATTACTTAAACAACCAGGTCTTTAAAATTGTAGTCAAGACTCAGTAAGGAGGAAAATTTTATGCCTGAACGACACTATCTAATGCTTTATTTTCTCATTGTTGTTGTTGTCGTTGAATAAATAATCTTTAATTCAGTGTCTTGAAAGTAGATGCTTCTTGGTTGATGTAGTTAAGACTGTTTCCAAGGTGTGAAATGAATATGTGCCAACATGAAAGGACGAATATTTCTTTTAATAACATTTTCTGTGACATGTTTTAAGGACTCTTGCTATTTGGGGGAAATCCAAAAAAGCATAGTGAGAAATATTTATAGCACATGAGTGTAATAAAAAATGTAATTATGGACTAACAATACATTAAACTGGTAGGACACAGTTTACAGTAGATCACAGGGATGAATATCAAAAATACAGACAATATTTTTGAAAAAAACAACCAGCAGTGAAAAATTTATTTATAACACAAACCAGACACTCCAAAATAATTTGTGGTTTACTTAATTCTTACCGTTCATCCTGTATGCTTTTGAATAAGCTAAAGGAAAACACCCGAGTAACGACCTCAGCTGTTTTTGATTTTTATTCTGAAATTTCAGCGAGATGAAAACTTGAGTCAGTATAGGAAAAAAAAAAAAAGAGAGAGAGCGAGAGAGAAGGCAAATCAATTTTTGAAATTTAGATATTTGCCCCCCCCCTCAAAGTAGATACATACTAGAGAGAAATGTATTATGATAAATTACTATAAATCCAAATGGACTCATTATTTCTGGGCAAACAATAATTGCATCTCAATTCGGACTAGAAGAATATCACGTTGCATCTTCTGTTCTGCAGCATACACTTATAGAAACACATACAGAAACAGAGCCAGCTGCACACAATAGAAAGCAAATGATTTACAATGTTATGATGAGAAACTACTTTATTTCAGATTATCATAAAAAGAACAGAACTGGAGATTTGCATGACAAACAGAAGAATCCAGGAAATTCCAAGCATAATTCGGTTGTGTTTTGTTTTAAGTAGGTATTATTGCTCAAAGGTGGTTTGAAAAGTCTCCTACAACTAGAGGATTATTGTTGTAGCTGTTAAGTGCTTTCAAGTTGGTTCCGCCTCATGGCAACCCTGTATAGAGTTTCTGAGGAGCGACTCGTGAGTTTGAACCACACACCTTGCTAGAGGATATTACTGTTGTTTGAGTCGAGTGTGTTCCAACCCACAGCAACCCTCTATAGGGTTTCTGAGGAATGCCTGGTAAACTTGAACCCCCGACCTTGTGGTTCAAACCAACTTTGCAGTACAGAACATTAACCCACAGTGCCACACCAGGACTCTGTAGAGGATATTAATCATCATAATTTGCAAAGCCATTATTAACTCAACAATTGAAAGGGAAAAAAAAATCTACCCATGTTACTAGATTAAAGCAAGAAACACTTTGAGTAGCGTGAGCTTCTATTATTCAACATTATGTTGTAAGAGCTTACAGTTAGTGGTTTTGAATACGTTCATTCATTTAGGTGGATAAATAGAATGTATTCTACATTTCTAAAGGACGCTTGACCCAGAAATGTGAACATCAAATGTCTTCCATGTCTGTATTTAAAATATTGCATATGACAATCATTGTATAGTATCTGCCTGCCAACAACCCAGACCAAGAGAATGGGTGCCACCAAGTCCTGATAAAGGAGAAAACACCAGTGATAGTTAAGGTTCTTGTCAGTCTGATGGAGCCAGGATTCCTGGTTGTTTGGCAGTTGATAGTTAACTCTATGATGATTGGCTATAAGCAGGCAGGTATAGTTAACTCTATGATGATTGGCTACAAGCAGGCAGGCATAGTTGACGCTATGATGAGTGGCTATGAACAGCCAATCAATTGAAGGGATGTCTCCTTGAGGGTGTGGCCTGCTCCCAATATAATGGAATGCAGACACTCAACGCTCTTCCCTCCTGGATCTGAATCACTCATCTGGGTTATCCTTCAATCTCTGCTTCTTTGAACCTGAGCCAGCGGCCTGCTCCATTGTGTATTTTCCTAGAAAACTGAACACCCAGCCGAGGGCCCTGCATGCCTGTTCTTGTCACCCTGGCTACTGTGCTCTGTGCTGCCAGTTCTGCAGTGCACCTGCCCAGGCCTTGGCCACCCGTCACCCTGCTGCCTCCCTGCTCCAGCACCTAGGTCCTATTCTGTGCCCAAACTTGGCATTCATGCTTTCTGAACCCCCCTCTTATATTGGTTCACCTGGCCTGCATTTGGAACTCTCCTATCACTACAACTGTGAGCCATTTCCTTAATACAAACCTCTCTCTCTTTCTATATATACATATGTTGTTGTGTGCTGTGGAGTGGGTTCCAACTCATAGCGACCCTGTACAGGGTTTCTGAGTCTATAAATCTTTACAGGAGCAGAAAGGTTCGTCTTTCTCCTGCAGAACAACTGTATGTATGTATAAATAAATAGATAGAGACATGCTTATATCATATATGTATGCTGCAGTTAGGTGCCGTCAAATTGGTTCTGACTCATAGCGACCACTTCTAAGGAATAGCTGGTGAATTTGAACTGCTGAACTTAAGGTCCAGCGCATACCAGGATTCCATATGTATAAATATATATATATAGTATATAAATATATATACATAGTATATCTTATGTTGTTGTTGTGAGACCCATAGTGACCCCATATAGGGTTTCCAAGGAGCAGCTGGTGAGCTTGAACCGCCGACCTTGCAGTTGAAATGGCTTTGCAGTCTGGTGCATTAACCACAGCGCCACAACAGGACTCTCGTATATTATATATGTACACATTATATATATTACATATATACACATATATAACTTATCTATATTATATATATATAATACATATATATTATATATACATATTGTGGTGGTGGTGGTGGTAGCAGTGTGTCATGGAGTCGGTTCTGACTCATAGTGACCCTGTACAGGGTTTCTGAGGCTGTAAATCTTTAGGGGAGCAGAAAGCCTGACCTTTTCCCAGTGAAACAGCTGGTAGTTTCAAACTGCTGACCGTGAGATTAGTAGCCCGATTCGTAACCACTACACTCCCAGAGCTCCTTATATACATATTAGATGTATATTATATATAAAAATTGTACTGGTTTTGCTCCTCTAGATAACCCAGCTTAAGACAATGCCCGTGCTACTTTCCAAGGCCCAGCCTCTCCTTCCATTCACAAGAAATAAGATATAGAACCACTAGGAAGTGGCTGCCCCTAGACGAGCTGAGCTGGGCACTAAGGCTCCCTCTCAGCAGTGGAGGTCCCAGCTAGAAGTCAGGGCCTGAAGAAACTGTGGTGAAGAGAGGGAGTATTTGGGGACCAAGCAGGGGTGGCTAGACAATGGCGAGATACAGAGTTCAGGGTGGAAGTGAGCAGGTGGAAGCAAAGAACATTTGAGCCGGCAACGTATCCATGGCAGAACCCCAGGGCAATCCATGTCCTCTTGCCACCAAGGACCCAAGGGCCTCAATTTCCAGGATGTCTAGCCCAGGTTTGGCAACTAGGCTTAAATATTTATGTAATCCCATATCTCTAAATTTGTTCTACAGATATCAGTATGATAAAACCACCTTAAGGAAATTAACTGGCACGAGTCACCGGTACCTGAAGCAGAAAGAACGTACAAATCATAAATACATAATACATACATATGCATTTCTATGATAAATAATTAGTATATGATAAGGAACTTTATGAGTTGGGCTGTTAACCTCAAGGTCAGCAGTTCAAATCTACCAGTTGCTCCACAGGAGGAAAATGAGACCTTCTGTTCTTGTAAAGATTTACAAGCTTGGAAACCCTACACAGGATCGCTATGAATCAGAACCAACTCACCAGCACCTAACAACAGCAATGCATTTTTTTTTTTTTAAACTAGGTGCTTTTTACATACATTGTTATGTTGTGCCATCCAACAAATGTCTAATGTAGGTTGAGGCAGACTGAAGTGTTAAGAGTCTTCTGTCTGAAAATCCAACTTTGTTTCTACAAGAGACAGGGTACTCGCACTAGTTGTCCTTTGACTATAAAAATAGAATGGAGCCACATTCAAGGTGATTTTTTTTTTTTTTGCCATGTTGGTTCTGACTCAGAGCAATCCTGCATAGGCTTACCAAGGAGTGATTGATGGGTTTGAACCACCAACATTGTGGTTAGAAGTCCAGTGCTTATTTTACAGCACCACACCAGGACTCCATTTCATGTGTAGGATTCAATGGTACATTCAATCTCTCTGCAGTGTGTGGATGATAAATACCACAGCACAGCTGCTTACAATGCTGAGTATGTCAGGAGCTGCAAAAACAGATCAACTGTCTTGCTCAGTGCTGTGTTTTCACTCAAGCAGTTAGGCTCTGGGATTGTGTCAAGGACACTCCCAGTAATGCTTAAAGTCAATTGAAGTAAAAGAGCTGCTCAAAGGATATGAAGGACTTGGATTCCAAGTTTCCTGCCACGTCCTGATGTGTTCAACGCCTGGTGAGGAGAGTCCTCCACCATCTTGCTGGGTATGATGGGAAAGGAGGAAAGCAATGGTAACAATCTATACAGTAGCTGAGTGGCTGTAACTTTCTTTCTCTCAAATGAAATGAGATTGTGCTATTACAATGTTTAGCATCTGGTGAGTAATCAGCAAATGTGTACTGCTATTATTAGCATAATGCAAATGACATGCTAATAATTAGAGGGGGTGTAGCCAATGGAAATTGGGAACCCTATGGCTCAATGGTTAAGCACTTGGCTGCTAACCAAAAGATTGGCAGGTTCAAGTCTACTCGGTGGATTGGCAGGACAAAGACCTGGGGATCTGCTCCCATCAATATGACAGCCTAGAAACCCCTAGAGGGCAGTTTTACTTCGTCACCTGGGGTCCATAGGAGTGTGAATTGACCTGATGGCTTCTAATAACAATAATAAATGGGAATTAGGAAACACTGTTTAGCAGGATGTTTATGTTAATAAGTGGAAGAAAAAAAAAAAAGGCATACTTTTGTTTTTATCTTATCCCAATTCTTTCCTAAGTAACTATCTAGTATTTTAAAACATTATCTTCCGCGGGAGAAAGATGAGGCTTTCTACTCCCGTAAAGATTTACACCCTCGGAAACCCTATACAGGGTCGCTATGGGTCGGAACCGACTCGATGGCACTTAACAACAACAACAACATCTTGCTTAGGTTTCTATTCAGCTATTTACAGAGCTAGAAAGTATAAAATTTAGTCCTCACTGTTCTGTAACTCAAAAATCAGATGAATTCTTATAAAGTTATTAACATGGTACTTAAAGAATCCAGCAAATTTTGAAACCTTTTTATTGTGAATCGGGTGACTGTTTACGGAGCAGATCATCAGGTTTACATTCAACCAGACACTTCATCTCATGATCCCAATCCCCTCCATGTAACATCACTTAACCCATTCCTCCCTGTGCTTCTCTTGTCCATTCCTCCTCCTTACCCCCTCTTCTGAATTGTGCTCTTAGGTAAATGCTGCCATTTTGATCTCAAATGGTTCACTGGTCAATGCTGTGAGGCGCATCCCCCATCTCCCGATTTACTGCTTGGCTGACCACGCAGCCATGAGGGCGAGTTGGCATCCAAATGACACTCTCAAGTTTCTCCAGTCTCTTTCTGACCCATAAGCCTAGTCTTTTTTTCTTTTTCTTTTTAAAATTTTTTGAGGTTTGTTCCATATTCGCTCTCATTCTAGCCAGGACCTTGTAATGTGGTCCTTTCAGAGCAGGTACTAGTGCTAGCTGGGCACCGTCTAGTTCTTCAGGTCTCAGGGTCATGAACACTGATACCCACATGGCCTGTTAGTCCACTGTTGTTGTTGTAGTTAAGTGCCATCGTGTCTGTTCTGGCACCCGTAGTGACCCTTTATAGGGTTTCCGAGGCTCATCTTTCTCCAGCAGAACAGCTGGTAGTTTCAAACTGTTGACCTTGAGGTTAGCAGTCCGACTTGTAACCACTATGTTACCAGAGTCCTGTAAACAGTTTCCAAAGAGTGGCTGGTGAGTTTGAAGCTTGTGGTTCAAATCGACCTTGTAGTCCTGTGGTTTAGCCCACAGCTCCACACCAGGCCTCCACAGGACTAATTATTTCCAAGCATATTCAGTTTTTATCATTCTTCTTTCCTCTGTACAGGGAGAGACCAACAGTTGCACCTTTGATAGCTGCTCCTGAGTTTATAAAATCCCAGTCGCTACTAACCAGATTATTTCTCTCAATTCAGAACTCCTCTCACTGTCCTTTGTAAACTACCTACAAAATCTTTCTTTTAGGTCTGAGGAGCTCTGGTAGCATAGTGGTTACGAATCAGGCTGCAAACCTTAAGGTGAGCGGTTCGAAACTACCAGCTGCTCCGCGGGAGAAAGATCAGGCTTTCTACTCCCATAAAGATTTACACCCTCGGAAGCCCTGTACAGGGTCGCTATGGGTCAGAACTGACTCAACAGCATTTAACAACAACAACAATATATATACATATAGCAAAAAATTGATGGAATACAAACTGAAATCTTTCAACAAACTGATGAATTACTGGAGGCACTCACTCATCTATGCTAAAATATTAGGAAGACAGATTCCTGTCGAACTGATTGGAAGAGATCCATATTTGTGCCTACTTCAAAACAAGGACCCAACAAAATGTGGAAGTCATCAAACAATATCAATGATATCACATGCAAATAAAATTTTGAAGACAATTAAAAATGACTGCAACAGTATGATAGGGAACTGCCAGAATCAAACCGGATTTAGAAGAGGATGCAAAACTAGAGATATCAGTGCTGAAGTGAGATGTATCTTGGCTGAAAGCAGAGAATACCAGAAAGATGTTTCCCTGTGCTTTATTGACTGCACAAAGGCTTCCAGCTGTGTGGCTCATGACATGCTATGGACAACATTTCGAGGAATGAGTATTCCAGAACACTTAATTGGGTTCATGAGAAACCTGTACATAGATTAAGAGGAAGTCATTTGAACAGAGCAAGGGAACACTGAATAGTTTAAAATCAGGAAAGGTGTGTTGCCAGGGTTGTATTCTCTCACCATTTTTATTCAATCTGTATGCTGAGCAAATAATCCTAAAAACTGGACTATACAAAGAAGAACATGTCATCAGGATTGAAGTTAGACTCATTAACAACTTGTGACATGCTTTCTGGAAGAGACAAATAGAGTCCTGGTGTGGTGCTGTAGGATAAGCACTGGACTGCTAGATGCAAGGTTGGTGGCTCAAACCCACCAGTCACTCCTTGGAAGCCTACACAGGGTTGTTATGAGTCAAAACTGACTCAATGGCACTTAACAACAACGACTACAAAATGAGTACTGTGTGTGTGTGGTACTGCAGGATCAGCCCTGGACTGCTAACCTGGCAGTTCAACCCACCAGCTGCTCTTGGAAATGTTATACAGAGTCACTATGAGTAGAAACGGATTCGACAGCACACAACAACAAGAAGACAAACATAAGTAGCTGTGGTGACACAATGGGCTAAGCATTGGGTTGTTAACTGCTAAGTTGGCAGTTCAAATCCACCATCTTCTTCTTGGGAGAAAGATGAGGCAGTCTGCTCCTGTAAGATTTAGTCTTGGGAATCCTAAAGAGCAGTTCTACTGTGTCCTCCAGGGTCACTGTGAGTAAGCATAGATTTGATGACAACGGTGTGTTGGATGAAGACAACCATGTGACTAAGTGCCATGACATAGGAACTGTATTTGATTTCTGACTTACACACCAATCTGATTTCAAGACAGACCTAGGCATGTAACTTGTTTGTAATCTGCGGACTGCTTTTACTTTCTGTCCGTGATCCTTACTTACTTTCATTTGGGAGACAGAGCTCTCAGGACATCTTGAGGAAGACTCTTCCCCCTTCCTGACCTCTCCCTCACCCCTGAATTAGTGGGCCCTTCATTAGAAAATTACCTAAAAAAGTGAATCTGCCTTAGTATAGTCAACAAACCCAATTAATCATAATGTGATTTGCTTCATGTTGTGATGTACTACTTAAAATTATTAAATGTGAGAGGATGATTTAGTGGCCATTGTTGTTGTGTTGTTGTTGTTAGGTGCCATCCAGTTGGTACTGACTCATAGCGACCTTATGCACAGCGTAAGGAAAACACAGCCCGATCCTGGGCCAACTTCACTATTGTTGCCATGCTTGAGTCCATTGATGCTGCCACTTGGCCAAGCCATCTCGCTGGGGGTCTTCCTCTTTTTCTCTGATCCTCCACCTTACCAAACATGACATCCTTCTCCAGCAACTGGTCCCTCCTG
>NW_006408521.1:47856534-47882869 GCF_000296735.1 Chrysochloris asiatica | reverse complement strand
TCTACATTGGTTGACCCCACCTCAAAGCCATGATCCCCTGACTCATATAGTGACCCCATATAGGGTTTCCAATAAACAGTTTGTGGTTTTGAACCACTGATTTTGCATTTAGCAGTCAAATGCTCCAGGACATTTCTTTGCTGTTGGTGCTAAGTGCCATTGAGTTGGGTCCTACCCATTGAGACCCTATATGGGATTTCTAAGGAGCAGCTGGTGGGTTTGAACTGCCAACCTTGTAGTTAGTATTCAGTGCTTATTTTACAGTACCACACCAGTCACAGTGTACTAACAGAAATGACTCTCTTTGATTCTGGTATTGTATCATTATATTCACTCCTTCCCTTTTTAAATTACTGATCATGTATATCTGAAAGTTAGTCAAAAGATCATTTAAAGGTTGGAGACAATAAACATTTTGGCAGAACCACGTTGATCAATCCCAGAGCTGATGTAAGTGCTATTTTTCACTCCGAGTCAACCATATATTTGACACATGCGACCTTTTTTACTCTCTTAACACAATCAAACAAAACAAAAATGACTCTCCTATAAAAAATAATTTCACTTTTATAAAGTATTTCCAGATTCTATTTAACCCATTTTGCTTGTTTCCCCATGAATAAAAATAGGCTGCTTCCTAACTCTGACTTGTAAACATGAAGTCATAACTTCTGATCTTGCCAGATAGTGCAACTACATAATTTTGGCTCTTACTTAGGTTTTGGGGAAACTCAAAAGACGTGTTGGTGCTACAGGAAGAGGTGGACGTTAGTAACTTTAGTCGTTCAGCTTTGCCTTGTGAGCATTCTCTGAATTGTGTTGCTGTGAACTGTTAACTGCCAATTTCCACCCTAGAGATGGCTACATTTCAGAGATGAGTGAAATGATACTTGTAAACAAGTCTATCAGCATTAGTAAAGCTTACTAAACAATCTAAGCTCTTTGGAAACACACAGCCACTCTTAAAATTCATTGCTGATTGTTAATTATAGCCTTTAATAGAGACTTGAAGACAATTTATCAAATTTCTCAACTTAATTTTGATTTCATGATGTTGATTTTGTTTTTATACATTTCAGGTGTGAGATTATTTCTCTCTGGGGATCCTGATGAAATTCTACCACTGACTATTCCAGTGTACTACTTAAAAATCCTTAGGACTATGTTTCTTTGGAGTCCTGGTGTGGTGATGCATGATAGTGCACTAGACCGCAAGGCCGGCGGTTCAAATTCACCAGCTGCTCCTCGGAACCGACTCAATGGCACCGAACAACAATGTTTCTTTAAAGCTGACAACTGCTCACTCCGGGATCTAGATGCTGTATTTGCAGTATTATCATCTATATCTACCAGAGATGGAAAATCCTGATCATTTTCTTATGCTGTACAGTAAAATATTGTTGTTGTTGCTGTTGTTAAGTGCTGTCCCGTTAGTTCTGACCCATAGCGGCCCTGTGTAGGATTTCCGAGGAGTGGCTGGTGAGTTTGAACCATCGACCTTGCAGTTCAAACCGACCTTGAGGTCCAGTGCTTATCCTATGGTGCCACACCTGACTGAAAACTTAGGTTTTTTCATCCTCGGTGGTATCTACCTCAGGTATGGCGCCTTAGGACAAACACTCGACCTCTAAGTTGGTTTGAACTGCAAGGTCAGTGGTTCAAACTCAGCAGCTGCTCTTTGGAAAACCTGTACAGGGTTGTTATGAATTGGAACTGATTGGACGGCACTAACAACCTGTTGTCATCATCCCTGAAGGTCTTGTTGTTGTTGTTATGTGCCATGGAGTTGGTTCCGACTCATAGTGACCCTGTACAGGGTTTCTGAGGCTGTAAATCTTTACAGGAGCAGAAAGCCTCATCTTTCTCCCGCGGACCAGCTAGTAGTTTCGAACTGCTGACCTTACGGTTCACAGCCCGATTCGTAACCACTACGCTACCACAGCTCCATTGTTTCTTTCGGGACTGCTTACTTTATGCAGACCTCAACATCAGCCACTATGGGTCGTTGTTGTTGTTGTTGTTGTTAAGTGCTGTCGACTCGGTTCCGACCCATTGCCACCCAGGATGGCGAGACTCCCTCTCTCATACTTTGAAGGGACATGTTATTAGGAGAGAACAATCCTTAGGAAAGGACAGCCTACGTGCTAAAGTGGCGGTGGGTCACTGAAAAAGAGGAAGGCCTCTGCAACAAGATGGAGTGACACAAGGGCAGCAGTAATGGGCTCCAACGTAACAATGATGGTGAGGTTGGTGCAGGAGTGGGCAGTGTTTTGTTCTGTTGTGCACAGGGTCGCTATGAGTTAGAGCTGACTCCATGGTACCTAACAAACACAAAAACTCAGATAGAGTGGCTCTGTAGGATAAGCACTGGACTGTGAACCACGAGGTCAGCAGTTCAAGCCCACCAGTCACTGCATGGGAGAAAGATGAGACTTGCTGCTCCTGTAAAGATTTACAACCTTTGAAATCCTACACATGGTCTCTATGAGACAGAACTGACTTGATGACACTTAATAACAACTCAGTCAATAGTTTAATAAATTGTGTGGCATTGTTAAGTAAGCACTGAATTCCTAACCAAAAAGTCAGCAGTTCAAATGCATCAACTGCTCCGAGGGTGAAAAACGAGGCTTTCTATTCCTATACAGGGTCACTGAGTTGGAATCGACTCAATAGCAGGGGGGTTTAGTGAGATTGCCTGCTAATTTCTATGAGGAGATTCCATGGTCTGTGTGTTTACAATCTCCTTGGAATTACCTAAAATATGAGCAGAAGTAAATGTAATAAAGTTAGTACTGTATATAGGTCTTTATTATAACTGAGAGAACTAGGCAAGATGGAGATACAGATTTATGTATGTATCTTCATTGTCGTAGGAAATGTACATTATTTCTAACACTCGTATTAACCCTGCAACGTCTAGTTTATCTAGAGTTGATTGACAAGGAAACCGAGATTTCTCATCCATCACTGCTTTGTAGGAGTTTCTGGCAGAGCTAGGACCTGAGGCAAGACTCTCTTGTCTCATTAGCAACCACTAGAAGTTCTTTTCCGTTAGATTAAGTGAGTTCTAGAGAAAGTGCACAATTAACTTATTCAGTTAGGATAAACACTGAACCGCAAGATGGGTTTGAACTGGAAGGTCAGCGATTCAAATCCTCCATCCGCACTTTGGAAATCCTACACAAGGTCGCCATGAATCAAAATTGACTCGACGGTATTTAACAACAGCAACAAGAAGTTTCTTCTTGGAACAGAGCCCCCTCCATTCCAACCAAACCGAAGATAAGTCATTCTTCCTCGTGGTGAGCCTGGCTGTGAGCCTTTCTGAGTTGGAAGGAGGGTTATGGGGGTAATTTGTGTCAGGGCGTGGCCTCCAGATGATTCACAGTGAGTACCCAGAGCTCCTTTTGATGTTGAGTTACATCACAGAATCTTAGATTCGGTGGAGTCTACGGTTTTACACTTGAAGAAACTGGGGCCCAAGGAGAGGAAACTGACTTGACCAAGGACGCCTGGACTGATCTAGGCAGAGGTGGGGTCGGTAGCCTGCCTTCTGACTCCAGCCCAGTGGCTCCTGCGATCTTTATGATACACGTACTAGTGTTGGAATTATAGAAGCCTAGCACCAGCCTGCAAAGCCGTTTGAACCACAAGGTCGGCTGTTCAAGTTCACCAGCTGCTCCTTGGAAACCCTACACAGGGTCGCTATGAGTCGCAACCGACTCAACGGCACCTAACAACAAATGTCATAGTGGGTTGCCACTGGGTTGATAGCTGAAGGCCAGCAGTTCGAGTCCACTAGGCGCTACACAGGAGAAAGATGAGGCTGTCTACTCCCGTAAAAGTTTACAGTCTCGGAAACCCTATACATGGTCATATGATTCGGAACCAGCTCGATGGCGCACATGAACCCTTTGTTCCTTGGTTGAGGTGGATGTCATCTCCAGGCTTTTGACAGAAAGAGGGGTGGAAAAGGGTGTGGGGGAAGTGATTTCCTTCCACCAAGGGACTACCACCGCTCTGTGCCAGGCACCAGGTAGGCATCCAGAGACAGTGAGGCCGATTCCCTGCAATCAAACAGGGAAATCGAGTCTCTCCCTACTAGCATAGTGGTTATGAATCGGGAGAAAGATGAGGCTTTCTACTCCCGTAAAGATTTACAGCCTCAGAAACCCTATACAGGTTCGCTATGAGTTGGAACCGACTCCATGGCACATAACCACCCTACCTTCGGGGCAGGTCCCGGGCCTAGATTTCCTTCTGTTGGGTGCGGTCCCATTCCTCCCAGTACCGTGCTAGGCCACTGCTTGGCCTTGCAGATTCCCACACCCAGCACCGCGCTAGACCCCTCGGTCGCTCAGCCTCCAATACAGTAGAATCCAGCTCCTGGCTGGGTAGCGCCAGGCGCGTCACCACGGTAACCAGGGAGGCGTTGACCCCTGACCCTTGCGGCCCCTCCCGGCCCCGCCCCTTGCGTTCCCGAGATCAACATGGAGCAGGACAACCCGGAAGTGCCGCCGCCGCCTCCGCCGCCGCCCGCTCTGTGCTAGGAGCCGCCGGCCCGGCGAGCCCAGGCCCCGCACCCGTCGGCCGTCCGCCCGCCCTCCACGTCCTGCCTGTGCGCAGCCCGGCCTGCCCCACCCAGCCCCGGCGACCGCCCCCCGAGAGGCGGAGCGCGGCGACAGGGGGCGGCGGAGGAGGGCGAGGTTAGCGAGAGGGAGCGAGGCCGCTCGGCCGCCGGCGGTTCGTATTACCCGGGTCGGGCCCGCGGCGAGCGCGGGGCGGGCGGGCCGCAGGAGGCGGCGGGCAGGGGCTCGGAAGTCACCTTCCAACGAGGCCTCTCCTCCGCAGCCCCCGCCGGGCCCTGGTGGCTGGGCCTCACTTGCCCGCAGGCCCGGGAGCCCCCCGTCTCCGGGAACGGCCGAACGGGAAGGTGGAGAGGCGCGCGGCGCGGAGGCCCAGAGAGCGGCCGGGGGATGGTGGGCTCCTGCTGCTCCCGAGGAGAGGGGACCCCCACGGCAGCCGTGCCCCCCGGCTGCTCGCGACAGGCGTTTTGACGTCTGCCCAGGGAAGTGGGGCAGCTCCGAGTTCGCCCCGTGCCCCTTAAGTGTCCTTAGGATGCAGTGATCAGTGTCCGGTCTTACGGCCTGTGCTGGAGAACTCGGTGCCGAGAAAAACGGCAGAATGATGCTGTCCCAGCAAGCCCAAAAGTGGTTTCCAACCCACGTGCAGGTCACTGTGCTCCAAGCCAAGGATCTTAAGGCCAAAGGCAAAAGTGGCACCAATGACACATACACTATCATTCAGCTGGGCAAGGAGAAGTACTCCACCTCCGTGGCCGAGAAAACCCTGGAGCCGGTGTGGAAAGAGGAGGCCTCTTTTGAGCTACCCGGTCTGCTCATGCAGGGCAACCCGGAGAAATACATCCTTTTCCTAATAGTTATGCACAGATCCCTGGTGGGGCTAGATAAGTTTTTAGGGCAGGTGGCCATCAATCTCAATGACATCTTTGAGGACAAACAAAGGAGGAAAACAGAGTAAGTTATGCCATTTGTTTTCAATTTGGGGGCGCTTTAAGTATGACTTAGGAGGATCCCTGGTGGCGCCGTGGTAAAAGCGCTGGACTGCCAACCAAAAGGTCGCTTGTTCAAGCCCACCAGCGGTTCTGCTGGAGAAAGATGTGGCAGTGTGCGTCCTGTAGGGAGGGCAGCTTTGGGGGCAAGGCTACTGTGCCCTGTAAGGTCACTTTGAGTGGGAAACGTCTGGAAGATGGTGGGTGGGTAGTAAATCGTATTTATGAATTTTCTACTCTTGGAAGTTATTTGTATATTTAGGGCATGGGCTTTTGGATTGAAATGTGACCTAGTTTTAAGCACCCTATTTGTATGGCTCTGAAGTGAAAAATAGCCCTTTGAAGAACTTTTTTTTTTTTTTTTTAAATGAAGTCATTACTGACACATTGTTCTTCATTTCTGTTTGTGTAAACATCAGTTAGATCATCAAATATTTTGCACTGGATTTTAAGTCAACTAAAATTGTTGCACTGTTTGTTAGACTACTGAGTCACAGTGTCAAACGGATAAAGCTTCATAGAAGTAAGTGTTCACTGTTTTTAAGGATTTTTTAAAACAAATTTTCCTTAAAATGGACTGTCAGAAAATTGAGTCTGTTCTTCAAGCATTTTAATCCAAGTGTTGAGCTCTGAAGCTGTGAAAGACAAATGACCAAATTTAGAAACTCGCTGTTTCACTTCAGGATTGTAAACACAGTTGCTCTTTATTTTAGCTGGTCATGTTTTCAGAGTACACGCATCTTGCTGTTAGAGGGGAAAAAAAAGTTCTACAAACATTCTCAACTTTGAAGGACTAACTATATTTTCCTTTGAATTGACAGTGTATTGAAGCGAGTGGATTCCTTTTGAGTTAGTTCTGCGAAGTTAGTGTGTCTCAACCACATGAAATGTTGGAAGATTGGAGACAATTAAATTCTTGCGATGAAATGATGGAGTGGCATTTTTAGAGAAAACATGGTCTTATATGGTTTTTAAGCTTAGGTTAGATATTTTGTAATAAAAAAAAAAGCACGAATGTAAGCTAACACTAGAGTATTATATAGCTTAAAGCGAAAAGTTGTATGTTTTCAGAGCTTGGTGTATATTCTCACTGCTTCCTTAAACTTCTCCTTTTTCTAGTCTGAGAAAATATGATGAATGGATTGGGAGAAAAATACAAGTTGAGCTTAAATCTTCAAATTTCCACCACAGCTGTGTTATTTCTTTCAGTTAGAAATTAATTTTTTTTTCTCTAAAATTAAAAAAATTATAATAACTAAAAATTCACATCATTTTGTTGCATTTTAAGTTAACCTTCTCTTGCTCTTTGCTCTACCTGTCTTGTCTGCAGGCTTCTCTTGATTGGAGGCTTTTTTGTTGGTTGGTTGGTTTTTGTAATGAGCTCTTTCCCTAAGATTGAATAGACGCAGAGTTAGAAGGGTAAAGAGATAAGAAATCCTACAAATGAATGCCAAGAGGGAAAATGGCAAATATTGAAATTAATTGAGGAGATGATCGTATTTTAAGAAGTAAGAGTGAAAAGGTTTAAAATGTGTGTGAGGTTGAACATACATCAGTGACTTCGATAATAAAACAATTTGAGATCTGAAGAGTGCCCTCTCTGTTTCCTCTGTGGAGTTCATCAAATTTAAAATGCAAAATGGATCATCACCAAATAGTTTGTATCCGATTGCCAGTTCTAAGTGACTTAGTCTATAGTATTTAAAAGTGTTTTTGAACTTGTTTAAGTATACTGTAACTTCAAATTTCTTATTGCTTTTATAGGATTTTTAATACTAATGGCTGAGGTAGTACAGGCCTTCTTCTGATTTATGAATTTTCCAAGTGAAAGTTGACTCAAGTGTTAAAGCACAGATTCTGAGGATGAAACAACCTTTTAAAAGTGCCCTCTCGTTGTCACTGTGTGTCTCTGGCAGCCTCCTAGTAACCCCCTGTTCCACCGTGAGCACTCCTCTCCTATTAGTCCTGCCTGCAGAAATTCTAGATTGGAAATTCACTAGGATTGATGAGACCTTTTTTTTTTCTGGGGAGGGGGGAACTGCTTTTAAATATTACCAGTAGGGCTTGTCACGTGACTGCTTGTGACAAGACCTCTTTTTAAGTGTTTAACAGTTTGAGGACCATGGGCTTTTCAATCGCCTCATGGTGTTTTCATCTGTTACCGTATACCCTTACTGCTTTCCTAACTTTGTGGGTGAGTGGGGACCACATACTTGATGAGGCATCTTTATTGGTAATATTTCTCGTTTTTTAATATATTTAATAGTTTCCTTTTTTCCAGCCCAGCTGTACATGTGGCGCGGAATGCCTTGACGCACCGGTGTGTTGCAAGAAAGATGTGTAATGTTCCGCACATTGCTGGGCTGTGTCAGCATATTCCCAAGGGCTTTGTAGAAAAACGAGTGGAGTGATGAAAGCCACAGCTGATTTAGAAGTCCCATGAAAAGTGCTGGGCCTGACTCGTCTTACTTTTTTGACACCAAAGACGAGTATTTACAGCCGGTTTTCCATTTGTGTCATGATAGGCAAAGAAGTGTGTTGGCTGAAACGGTTTTTCGACTTAATTTTTGTATTTTGTTTTGCTCTCTTAAGGATCGGGGGAAGGGTATGAGCCAGCACACTTAGAGTGGGGCATGGGCTTCTGTTGCATCTCCCACTTTTAATGGGTGTTTGCATTGATTCTGGCGTGAGATTGAAGGAAATAATACAATGGTTAATAATAGAATGGCAGACTCACTCGTGCTATTTTGTAATATCAATGGATTTTTTTTTTTAAACAGAAGTGGGTGATGTTGGTTTTAATTTATTGCTTGTGAGCAGTTACGATGCTGAGGGTCCCTGGAGTTAGGTACGGTGCACACACATGCCGATTCCACGTCTGCTATGTGTCCTTCTCTACGGCACCTGCTTCCTGGCCCCCTTACCAACACTCTTGTCCTCCTCCTGACCACACAACACCAATTGCTTGGGAATAGTTCCCACATGTGTGGTGGCTTTTGCACATGGACCTGTGCCCACTGAAAATTGAACTGAAGCAATAGACAGTTTAAATCCAGCACTCCAGAGGTAGGGGGGACAATTCAGCATTAATCCACTAAGCTCCGCATGCTCTGTCTTCCTTTTATCTTTATGAAGCCTGGGAAAGCACCTCTGCAGAGACTCTTGACCGCCTCATTAAGGCTTCCTTGTTAGATACGTGTCACCATACAACAGCAAAAGTCATTTGTCATACATAGGATTTTTCAGTGTATTTGTGAAAGTTCTTTGCCACTTTTTTTTGGCGATGAAGAGATAGAAACTACAGTGTATTTATAGTTTGCATTCAAACACTGACTTGCTTTCCTTTTTTTTTTTAAAGTCTTTAAGGAGCTCTGGTAGCATAGTGGTTATGAGTTGGGTTGCTAATCTCAAGGTCAGCAGTTCAAAACTACCAGCAGTTTTGCGGTAGAAAGATGTGGCTTTCTGCTCCCGTAAAGATTTACAGCCTCAGAAACCCTTTATAGGGTCCCTGAGTCTGAACTGATTCCACGCACGGCACACCACCACCACTACCACCACCTGTCAAAAAACCAAACCCAAACCATGCCACATACACACACAGGAGTTGTAGCTTGATTGTCTTCTGAATATGAGTCTAGAAATACCCACTCAATAAACATTTTCAGCGCAAGTCAAACTTACATCAAGGAACCTATTTTCCTGCAGATGTTATTCATCACTTGGGGATTTTTTTTTTACTAATCGACTTGAATCCAATCTTGGGAAGTGATTTTTTTTTTTTTCCCTCTGTGCCTTGGTTTTCTCATCAGTGACATAATGGTGCTAAGTAGAAGGCCTCTTTGGTCTTGTTACTAAAATTGGGTTAATTTGGATGATCCTCCCTAACTTTATTTTACTGGGTTGCTAATTTGTTTTCTCAGATTTGCCATACTTTGTTAATACACGTAGGTATCTTATGTGCTGTTTTGTTGTGGTGGTGCTAGAGTTTTTAATATTTTATTTGTTGCGAAGTGTATTCACCTATTTTCCATGTAGTCTGAGAATATGCTTGAGGGCCATCCATCAGAAGTTGTTCTGTCTTCACCCCCTCAAAAAAAAAGTAACTGTCCCCCCCGCCCCCCAGTTATGAGGGAATAGCATCAACAAGGTTGGTTTGGAAACTCACCAGCTGCTCCTTGGAAACCCTATACAGCATTCCTGTGAGTCGGAACCCCCTCTGCCGCACTTCACAATAGCAGCAATGTGACTGGAATAACTGGGAGGTAGTGGTGGTGGGTGTGTGCTGTCAGGTCGGTTCTGATTTATAGTGACTGTGTAAGGGTTTCTGAGGCTCTAAATCTTCATGGGAGCAGAAAGCCGCGCATCTTCCTCCTGAGGAGCCTCTGGTAGCTTCGTCCTGCTGACCTTGCAGTTAGCAGCCCAACTTGTAACTTCTTTGCTACCAGGATTCCTTTGAATAACTGGATGTTGTTGTTGTTGTTAAGTGCCGTCGAGTCGATTCCGACCCATAGCGACCCTGTACAGGGTTTCCGAGGGTGTAAATCCTTACGGGAGTAGAAAACCTCATCTTTCTCCCGTGGAGCGGCTGGTAGTTTCGAACCGCTGACCTTAAGGTTCGCAGCCCGATTCGTAACCACTACGCTACCAGAGACTGGATACGTAACGTTATTTCATGGCCAGACTTTTTAGGTGCTCAGTTTTGTCTTGTGTAAGGTTCTCTTTCCTACAGAGTTTAAATCACTGTGATGGCTTCAGACTTCATCATTTGCCCCAGATTAGGGATTTTCTTAGTTTAGGGTCTCAGGTTAATGTTCTCCATTATAAAATGTCTTATTCTGTAGCTCTGTAGGATAAGCACTGGACTGTGAACCTCAAGGTTGGTGGTTCAAGGCCACCAGTCACTTCTTGGAAATCCTACGTAGAGTTGCTAGGAGTCTGAACCAATTCAATGGCACTTAACAATTCTTTAAAGCATTCCTTGTCCTGATGATAACTAGATCTTAATGGGTTGACTTGCTCCAATGTAGTTAACTAAGAAAATCATTTTCTTCTGGGTTAACTTAAAGAACCGATGAGAACGGTCAGTATAGAAGGTGTTCTCAGAAAGCCAAAGTTTACTTGTTGTTGTTAAGTACCCATCGACTCGCTTCTGATTTATCGCAACCCTCTATAGAGTTTCCAAGGCTGTAAATCTTTATGGAAGCAGACAACCTCATCTTTCTCTGGTGCCGTGACTGGTAGATTCGAACTGCTGACCTTGCAGTTAGCAGCCCCGTTCGTAATCCAGTATACTCTCTGAGATGTGTGGTTTTGGTCCAAAGTTGGATCTCAAGATCGTCCATTTCAGGAGCGGGATTCCAGTATCCTCGCATTGTATGCAAGGATGTTGGAAAGAGTTGGAATCCTAACTCAGTAGGGTTCAGGGGAACCATAACCAAAGGTAATGAAGTCCTCAGGCACCCCTGCCTTTCTGCCCACGAAGTTTCCTTACAAACTTGAGTTTTCTCAGAAGACCGTAGAGGAGTGACAGTATTCCTCCCACCTTGAGAACATGAAACCCATCCTAAGTATTAGGCTCTTTTATGGTTTGTATTGTGCAATGTGCTATGGGAGTTTTCAGTTCTTGGTAGGGACGGATTTTCACCAATTTGTCCCCATTGTTTTGCTTGGTTGTGAGAACTGGTGTGTTAAGCAGGGCTCCAAGGGCATAATTCCTAGCTAGTTTTAAGACTTGTGTAACTTTTGAAGAGAGTCCTGGTGTGGGATGCACCAGACTGCAAAGCCATTTGAACTGCAAGGTCAGCGGTTCAAGCTCACCAGCTGCTCCTTCGAAACCCTATGCAGGGTGGCTGTGGGTTGGAGTCGACTCAACGGCACTTAACAACAACAACAAACTAAACTATAAGGAGTTCTGGCAGCATAGTGGTTATGAATTGGGCAGCGATCCTTAAGGTCAGCATTTCGAAACTACCAGCTGTTCCACGGCAGAAAGATGAGGTTTTCTGCTCCCGTAAAGATTTACAGCCTCAGAAACCTTGTGCAGGGTCGCTAATGAGTCGGAATCGACTCCACGGTATATACCCACCTGATAGCAAATCGGTCTGCTCCTCTCATGGTCAGCAATTCAAAATTGCCAGCAGTTCTGCAGGAGAAAGATGAGGCTTTCTGCTTCCATTAAGATTTATAGCCTCAAAGATCCTATAGAGGGTTGCTGTGAGTCAAAACCGACTCCACAGTATGCTACCACCACCACCATATAAAACGAGTGCTGGTGTGGCACTGTGAGTTAATGCACTGGACTGCAAGGTCAGTTTGAACTGCAGGGACAGCGATTCAAGCTCTCCATCCACTCCTCTGAAACCCTGTACAGGGTTGCTATGGGTTGAAACTGACTCGATGGCACTTAATAACAACAACATAGAAAAAGGTAGATTTAGATTTGTCAGACTGATGATTGTGTGCATAAATTTAAAACGCTGAGATTGCCTCATATCCTGACTTCTTTCAAGAATGGGTTTGTGGCTACGTTAGTAGCCTACGAGGAGGCTTCAAAAAGTTCTTCAAAAAATTCTGTTCTCTCTCCATTCTGTTTTCCACGAATTCGTGACTCCCCCTTGAAGGTGAATCTCTCTGCAGCTGCGACTGTAAATAGCAGTTTGTTGGAGTCTGACTTCCTGGGTTATGGGAGGTACTGTGTGAATTGGTGCCATGTTGTTGTGGACTCTCAGGTTGGTTCCAATTCACAGCAGCCCTCTAGGGTTCCCAAGAGCCTCTAGTACCTCACTTAGCCTCCAGCACCACACCAGGGCTTGTTGTCGTGTTGGAGTATTCAAATGCTTCTTCTTTGTAAGTGTCTATCTTCCATTACTGTTGAACTGCTTTAACTTCAAGGCATGGTGGGTGAGAAAGGGCAAAGTAGTCACTTTCTGAAAACTAACACAGTTGGGCAGGACTGGTGGTAATGTTGGTGAGTGTGTTTCTCTTTGCTCATTTAAGAGTAGTTCTCAGTAAAGAGTTAAGTTCCTATCGATTCAGAAGTGATTGAGTACTTTGTGTAGGTATTTCAGTGTATCATTGATGCACGGTTTACATATCCCACCCCAGGCCATTTATGCTGTAGTCAGTTGGTATATATACCGTATTTTCACATGTGACACACGCATGCATATAGTTCTCCCAGCGCTTCTCGTAAGGAACCAACATGTGAGGGGATTGTGCAATGTGCAAAACCCCATATAACGCACACGTGGTTTGTGTAAAAATATGGTATCTGTCATGGGCAAGTTCTCTTCCCTGGAAAGACCTATGACCTGGAGTTCCATCTGATGCATAGTAACCTTTGAGCATATCCTGTTGGTAGCAATGAGAATGAAGTCGTGCATCGGAGTTCCTTTGTAGCTAAGAAAATTGGTTACAGCTGATTAAGGGTCTGTGTAACTAATCACCTCTCTGCAAGAACAAGTATCACTTCATCCTTGAATAACGTGGAAACCTTGTAGAAATTCTGTTAGGCTTTATTTTGCAGCACGTTTCCTCTCCTCTGTCATCTTCTCTTGGCTGTTTGCCTTTGAGCGTGACTGTAGAGACACAGAACTGGAGAAGTTCTCATGGATCTAAGTCTTAGAACCAAAATAAACTGGACAGCAGAATACAGTGGAATGGCCCAAAGCGTTAGACTTTGCTCCACTCAAAACCACTTTTATTCGGCGTCATCACAGTCTCACAAAGACAGTTGAACGGAAAGCATTTGAGCTGCATTTCCCCCAACAAAGTCATTGCAAAACTTATTACTAGTGTTTGTCACTTTTGCAGTTTACTCATTTTGCTTTGGTCCATTTCACATGGCGCTAATGTAGAGGGTTCTGGTGTGGAGCTGTAGGGTAAGCACTGGACTGCTAATCGAAAGGTCAGTGGTTCAAACCAACCAGTCACTCCTTGGAAACTCTGTATAGGGTCGCTATGAGTTGGCACTGACGCATTGGCACTAAACAGCAATAATGCCAGTTGCATCATGTATGATTTTCATGGTTGGTTGTTAGGTGCCGTCCATTCATTTCCAGTCATAAAGACCCTCTGACCGAAATTCTGCCCTGTCCTGCGCCACACTCACAATGGTTAAATTGGAGCACATTGTTGCCACCCCTGTGTCAATTCAGCTCGGTGGGGGGTGGTCCTCTTTTTCTCTGACCCTCTACTTTTCCAAGCATGCTGTCTGTCCTCCCAGGTCTGGTCTCATGATAATATGTCCAACAGACCAGAGACGAAATCTCTCGGGTCTCACTTCTAAGGAGCAATTCTGGCTGCATTTCTTCTAAGACAGATTTGTTTGTTCTTCTGGCTGCCCCTGGTACTTTAGTATTCTTTGCTAACACCAGACTCCAAATGCGTTGATTCTTCTGTGTTTCCCTTATTCAGTGTCCATTTTCCACAGGCATATGAGGCGGCTGAAAATACCATGGCGTGAGTCAGGCCCACCTTAGTTCTCAAACGGATTTTTGTGCTTTGAAGAGATCTTTTGCAGCGGATTTTCATGATGAATAAGCTATATGTGATAGTCTACAACATGAGTGGCGGTCTGCTCCCGTAAAGATTTACAGCCTCGGAAACCCTGTACAGGGTCGCTATGGGTCGGAACCGACTCCACGGCACTTAACAACAACAACAACATTAGTAAACTTGTTTTAATTATTTTTCATACGTTATATCTGTTTTGGGACTAAAGGACTATTTTATTAAAAATATAATTATTTGTCAATATTTAATTACTTAAAATAATTGATGTTGATGAGGGCTTACATAGTGTTCTTAGACCGTTAGTAATCCTTACTCTAGCTAGAAACATGTTAGCTATTGTTGGTAAGAAGTTTTGATGTGTGATTTTCAGATCATAGAACAAAGATTATTTGAAAACCTTTTCTTTTCAAACCTATTTCAAATGTGAAAACATACTCTCAGCCACATCACAGAAACGATGTTCAAGTTTTTAAATTACACAAGGAGGAAAACCCGAAATGCTCGGGCGGAGCGCTTCTTATTCGGAGCTTAGATCGTCTTGATGTGTGGTGGCTTTATCTAAAAGTTACTTGTATGTAGCAGCGAACCCTGTCTTCTCACCATTACATGTTCCAACTCATTGTTTCCCCCCTTTTCTTTAAGGTGGTTTAGATTAGAATCCAAACAAGGAAAAAGAGCCAAAAACCGGGGTGAGATAAAGGTCAATATTCAATTTATGAGGAACAATATGACAGCAAGTATGTTTGACTTATCAATGAAGGACAAAACCAGATCCCCTTTTGCAAAATTGAAAGACAAAATGAAAGGTAGAAAGAGCGACGGGACGTTTTCTGACACATCTTCTGCAATCATTCCAAGCACTCACTTGCCTGATGCCAGTACCGAATTTTCAAGCAGTGAAATACCGTTGAAATCCAAACCCAAAAAGCCTTTTCTCCTGGGTCCCCAGAGACTTTCTTCAGCGCACTCAATGTCTGACTTAACCGGGTCCCACGTGTCTTCTGAGAAATTGAAGTCTGGCATCATTGGTCCAGCACATCTTGTTGGTTGCCAGATAGATTCCTTCGGAGCAGTTCCAGAAGGTGGTAAGTGGCATGTTCTTTCTAACGGTGGCCTGAAAGACACCTGTAATCTTACAGCTTAACTTCTGAAGTTGGAGAATAGCAATGAAAGTGTCTCATGGGTATTTTTGAATGCAGACATTCAGCAAATACTTACTGAGCACCTACTATATCCAGAATTGATAAATTCATTGAAGTGAGTTTGTCTGCATCCTTTTTATATTATTGTTGTTGTTGTTATGTGCCGAAGTGTTGGTTCCGACTCATAGCGACCCTACATAGGGTTTCTGAGGCTGTAAATCTTTATGGGAACAGAAAGCCTCATCTTTCCCCTCAGTCCCCTTTCAGGTGTTCTGGTGTGGCACTGTAGGATAAGCACTGGACTGCTAACCTCAAGGTTGACAGTTCAAGCCCACCAGCCACATCTCGAAAACCCTATACAGGGTTGCTGTGAGTCAGAACCAACAAAAACAACAATTCCCTTTCATAACCTACCTTCATATTACTGCTATTTCTCCTTCTCCAAAGCCTAAAGCATAAATGAATGTTCTGTTTCATCAAAGTATGAAGGGAAAAAAGCAAAAAGCTTTTATGCTCAAAAGAAAGTAAATTTAATACTACACGTTGATGAAAAAGTCTTTAATGATTTATAGCATTATCATGCCAAGCCATACCTCTCGTTTTGACATCATAGTTTGCTTATGTCTGTTTCTTTCTGAGTACATTGTTCATTATCTAGCAATACACAAGTTGTTGTTATTAGCTCAGATACTTGCGACTGCATTGGGTGTTGGTTTTCCTGGGTTATTTTGCAGGCTATTCTGTTGAAATAGTTAATTGTTCTCCTTCTGAAACCAGCAGCAGTGTGACACTGGCTGTGTCAGAGTGAGACCGAGGGTGTCCCTGACTGTATGCTAACTACACACTTGTTTACAGGAAGCCTCAAATCTCCACACAGAAGAGCTCTAAGCTTTGATACCTCTAAAATGAACCAAGCTGACAACAGTGTGGACCCAGGTGAATTGTCCTTCGGAAGACAAAATGATCCATTTACAAATGTGACTGCTTCCTTACCCCCAAAATTTGCAACACTGCCAAGGAAGAAAAACCCATTTGAAGAAAGCAGCGAGTCCTGGGACAGCAGTGTGAATTTGTTTTCGAAATCCATTGAAGTGCGGAAGGAAAATAAAAGAGAGAAACGGGAGAAAGTGAGCCTGTTTGAAAGAGTAACTGGGAAAAAGGATGGCAGGCGAGCTGATAAACTTCACAACGGGGCATCGGATAGCCCTTGTGACTTGAGATCACCTAATGCATTTAGTGAAAATCGTCAGGACTATTTTGATTATGAGTCAACTAATCCGTTTACATCAAAATTCAGGGCTTCAACTATCCTGCCATCTTCCAGGTAAGCTTAGCTTAGAGGGCGTTGCGCTGTTTTGGGGAACTTTGTGCTTGAATATCCCTTGTAAATACCTGAATATTTTCAAGTCCTTTTATTTTACTTGGAAACTGTTCTCACTTTTTTTTTTGTAATTAATTGTGGAACTGGGTAATGTTGCAGGCCTCTCCGAATTGAGCTTTCTGTTTAGAATTATAAGCAATTCTTCTTCTCTATCCTCGCCACTTAAATGAGCCAAAAGCTCACTGAAACATAAAGTGAGAATGACATAGTTTTTGATGACATGTAGTGGGTGTTAACTTAAGCCAGAAATGTAGATGTCCTGTATTTCTAAATATTCTTTTTCTGTGGCTGTTTTATGGACTGTCTGAGGAGGATTTGTGGTCCAATTGTAGCCCATAGGCTGTTCTTTAAGAAACACTGGCGTAAGCATTAATATCCATACCAGGGGTTCATTCTCCTTATTGCCTGCTTATTTAAAAGTAGTTCTTAACTTGTGAATAGTAACTGGAATTTACTGACCCCTGTGAGAACTGTGAAAACACCAGAGTGTTCTATGATTTATAGTCTTGTTGTTGTTGTGAAGTGCCGTCAAGTCGGTTCCAATTCATAGCGACCCTCTATAGGGTTTCCAAGGAGCGGCTGGTGAGTTTGAACCGCCAATCTTGCTGTTCAAATCAACCTTCAGGTCCGGTGCTTATCCTATAGCACCACACCAGGACTCCCTTATAGTCCTAGAAAGAATCATTATCAGGATAAAGATTAGACTTTTCAAGCTGCAGTCTTTCAGTGAGGTGCTGGTGGTGTGTGCCACCGAGTTGGTCCCAACTCATAGCGACCCTGTAGAGGGTTTCTGAGGCTGTAACTGTCTACAGGAGCAGCAAGCCTCCTCTTTCTCCCACACAACAGCTGGTGGATTCGAACTGCTGTACTCCAGGGCTCCTTCAGTGAGGTATATAAGGACACTTTCCTAACTCCTGGGTAGGAGGTAAAACTGTACACATTTTACACAAGTAAACAAGGGAATAGCTGAGTAAAGTAACCTCAAGCAGAGAATTGCGGTGCTGCAGGGTATGCGCTGGACTTCTAACCGCAAGGCCAGTGGTTCAGACCCACTAGCTGTACCTCCGAAACCTTGTACAGGGTCACTGTGAGTCAAAACCGATTCAACAACACTTACCAACAGCAAGCAGAGAGTAAAATGAGTGCATTGGATTCTGAAGTAATTACCAGGAAGACACATGGTAGAATTTTTGCATATAAAATAGAGGCTGTTCTCGAAGTAATAATGTATAGCACACAGACCTGAATAGGGGTCCTGGCTTTCAGCCCTGGGACCTCTATCTTTGAAAGGTAGAATAGAATACCTACTTGATAGGAGAGCATGAGGATGAAGTGTATGTACCAAGTACACAGCACAAGCCAGCCCCCAGATAGGGACTTCAGAAATAGTGAGTGTGGGACATTTCATGCGTGAGTGTGTCATGCCATGTTTTACTCAAAAATCGTGCTCCACTTTGCCCCCTCTACAAATGGAGACTGTGGTACCAACAATCACCTATTTACAATTGTGCTCTCTCCCACTTCTCTCTGTGGGATCTATTCCGGCGTCATGTTTAGAAGCATGCATCTCAGACTTCCACGGGAAAGTGTCCTGTTTTTTAATGAATGGATATTTCCTGTGGTTTTAGAAAGTATCCTTCAGTGTTTTAGTTACACAGATTTTACTTCAGAGAAAGGAGTTCTGGTGATTACAAGTCGGGCTGCGAACCTCAGGGTCAGCAGTTCGAAACTACCAGCTGTTCCACGAGAGAAAGATTAGGCTTTCTGCTCCTGTAAAGATTTACAGCCTCGAAAACCCTATATAGGGGCACTATGAGTCGGAACCAACTCCACGATATGCCGCCGCCACCACCACCACCACCACCACCACACTTCAGAGAAATACAGTTTTATTATATGGCACTAGTATTTTACTGAGGAGTCCATAATTTTGTTATGTTACCCTAGAATTTCACATTGTATACTTTGTTGTTGTTGTTAAGTGCTGTCAAGTCGGTTCCGACCCATAGTGACCCTGTATAGGGTTTCCGAGGAGTGGCTGGTGAGCTTGAACCACTATCCTTGCAGTTCATACAGCTTTGCAGTTTGGTGCATCAACCCACAGCGTCGCACCGGGACTCCCATTGTATACTCTACATAATGCCATAATTCCGTAATTCTAGCTTTGTTCTCCCTTTCCTGAACTTTTCTTCTTCTAAGATGGTAAAAACAATTGAGACACTTTAGAGCTTGAGTATTTTAAAGTTCAAGAAAAGCAAGAAAACTGGGAAATGGCAGGCATAAGATTCTCTTAAACTATGGTCACCAGCTGCTCCTTGAAAACTGTATACGGGGTCGCTATGGGTAGGAATCGATTCGTCGACACTTAACAACAACAAACTTTGGAAGCAAATGTAAAACGGAAGTGTCCTCAAAATCTTGAATTGCCTACATGCAAACTGTTTACATGGACCACCGGGGTTTTAAAAAGGAGCCTGGCATTTTGCCAAAATTTAGGCTTCATATTGGGTTACTTCAATATTAATGCTGTTTCTGTCCAAATCAGAATTTTGCCATGATATATGTATAGAATTATTGCAAGTATGTGAAAAAAGAAAAACATATTTGTTTTAATTTTGACTTTTCCTGAGATACACGTGTAAGGACCAGAAAGCCAAATAAAACCCAAACCAGCTGCTGTCCAGTCAGTTTCAACTCTTAGTGACCCTGTAGGATAAAGTAGACCTGCGCTTTCTAAGAATGAAATCTTTGTTGTAGCAAACTGCTGCCTCTTCCTCCCAGGGAGTGGTGGGTTCGAATCACCGACCTTTTGCTTAGCAACTGACATGTATAGATTCCCCAGAAGTTACTATGTTTTGAGGCACGGAGACCATCTTTGTTTTGTAAAAAGCGCTAGCTCTAATTGGTGGTGGTGGTTATGTACAGTGGAGTGGGTTCCGACTCACAGCCACTGTGTATAGGGTTTCTGAGGCTGTAAATTGTTACGGGAGCAGAAAGCCTCATCTTTCTCCCGTGGAACAGATGGTAGTTTCGAACTGCTGACCTTGAGGTTAACAGCCTGCCAACTAACTACTACGCTGATTAGGACTAGACAAAAGAAGGATTGAATACCAGTGGATCTAAGAAGAATGTGCAGCTCAAGTTTTAAAGCAGAGACTTTATCCCGTGTACCGTATGGAAGGTTAGAGTCAACACAGTTTTGTTTTTCCATAATAATGTATTCATATTTATCTTCACAGTGGTGTCCCTCAGTTACTGTGGGTCACTATAGATTTCTCATGTTGACAGCCAAAGCAAATGGTCTTCGGAAGCGATAGACTCCCAGAGTCCCCCGAGAGCGCCAAGCTCCCTCCTTTTGGTGATGCCACTGTTCAACACCTGGCCTCCAAGTCACTGGCTGCAGAGGGGATGAGAGTGGACGGTCCCACATAGGGCATTTTTATGTGCCAAGGTGCCATGGGTGTGCTTCACTGCCATGCTAGTTCCGATGTGGAACCGTGTTCTTTGGCCAGAGCTCAGTGCTGTGTCAGTGTACTGTGAGAAGCTGGCAACCTAACAACAACAACAACAACAACAACAACAACAACAACCCAGCAGGAGAATGAATTGGATTTGGTGAAGATACGACAATGTGTGTACCTATGCTCAGCTGTCTACACCACCAAGTCCACAGTACACGTGCCTCACTTGCTACGTGTGTACACAGAAGGATAGTTGGGACGCTCCTCATTTTTAGGAAGGATGTCTGTTTATTATTGGTATTGAGTTGTTTGGGTTTTAAAATTGCTGCTGCTTTTGCTTTTTAGTTAAAAATCACAAGTCCTTTAGTGTCATCTGTATCAACTAATTTGTGTGGTTATTTCCACAAGTTGTACACGAGTATTTTCTGCTCCCGCAAAGGTGTACTGCCTCACAAACCCTGTATAGAATCGCCACACTTAACTCGACAGCTCTTAACAATTTTCCGTTAGCAAATATGCTTGATGGATGTTGGTTACACCATTTTCAATACCGTGTTTATAACCAACTCTTTTTTTTAACACTGGATTATTTATCACTAGGAAGTAGAAATGAATGATTACATTTTCCAAATCCAGTTTCCTTTTATTTTTCACTGGATGGCTTAGAGTGAGGTGGTGGTATGTGACCAAGTTCTGGCTTACGGACTTGGGAGTGGAAGGGTGGACTTCTCCCGCACAAAACCTTCCACTGTACTTGGCCCAGGGGTCAGTTGACTACATCTGGACACCACATCCGGCCTGCTGTTGGATTTATTTGTAAACACAGGCTTATTAGAACATAGCCACACCCATTTGTTTGTAGCTGTAGTGGTCAAGGTTAGATAGTTGTGACAGATTGAATGGCTATCAAAGCCAAAAATATTTATTAATGGTTCTTTTATAGACCTAGTTTGCCGACCCTGGTACTGAACAGGCAGGATCTTTGAGAAGACGGGCAGAGCTATAAGATGAGCCCTACATGCATGTAGGAGGCTCCAATAACTGATTGGACTTTGTTTGAATGATAAATGCTCAGAATATTAACTGACTGGGACTTTAGCAGTTGATTTCAGCACTTAGAATGACTTATTCAAATAAGCAGAGAAGGTGCTAGAACCCCTTTTTCTATTCCAGAAAGTCTAGGGCAAAAAAACAAATGAACCACTGATGCATAGTACCAATCCCAAACGCTTCTTTCTGGTTCTCAGTTATTATTTTATTTTAGGCTTTTCTCACCCGACTTTTCTCTTACTCTTCTCCCCTATATGTTCTGTTATTAGATGCATTTGAGTCAGTTCCAACTCAGAAGAACACTGCCCTGTCCCGCCCATCTCACAGTTGTTACTCTGTTGGAGCTGATGGTTGCTCTCTGTTGCAGAGAAGTAATTTCCGTAGTGTGAGTCTCCCTCTCTGACGAGTCCTGTGTAACCATGCCATTTCTGTCCCTTGGGCTTACTAGTGGAATGCCTTCTAACCTTGGCCCCAGTGTCTAGAGCCTACCGAGAAGTGAAAACCTCTTTGAAATCTTTCTTGAGTTATATTGTGGCCTCTACCTTGTCTTTTTTTCCTTTAGATAGAGAAGAACATAGTTGCTGTGAATGTAGGACCTAGATCGTACCCTGTACTAAACTGTGCAAACTTGTAAGCAGTTCTTCTGGAAGTTTTTCTTCTGGGTGGTCCATAGTACCTCGAGCACACCCTCAGTGATGACCGTCAAGGCCTTCTGAAGAACTTTTAAAACTTATTGTAACTGCTAACCTCACAGTCGGCAGTTCAAAACTACCAGCCGTTCTGCAGGAGAAAGATGAGGCTTTCTGTTCCAGTAAAGATTTACAGCCTCAGAAACCCTATGCAGGGTTACTATAAGTTGGAACCCCCTCCACGGCACACCTCAGTTTGTTTGGGCCTACCTCAGACTGAATTAGAATCTTTAACAAGTGGGGCTCTGAAATGAAAAAGGAGTTAAACATTTTAAAAAGGTCCCGTGTGGTTCTCATTATCAGTCAGATTTAGAAATTGCTTATCTAAATCCTATCATCTGTCTCCTAGGAGATCAGTGCTTACTGATGAATAGGACTGTAGAGTAGGGCTGGTGGGTTGACATGAGTAGACACAGCCTGGTCCTCTTAGTGCTCCAAGGTTGAAGGCGCAGTAAGGAGATCAGCTTGACTGACACAGACGTAGGGAGAGGACTAAGACGTTTGGCTCTTGCTAATAATAGGTTGTTTGGAGTCCTGGAATGGTGCTGTGGGTTAATTTGCTAGACTGCAAGGTCGGTTTGAACTGCAAGTTTGGCAGTTCAAGCTTACCAGCTGCTCCTTGGAAACCCTATACAGGGTCACTATGAGTCAGAACCAACTCGATGGCACTTAACAACTACAGCAACAGTAATAGGTTGTGGTGCTGTAGTATAAGCACTGGACTGCTACCTGCAAGGTCGGCAGTTAAAACCCACCATAGGGCAGAAGACCTTGTACAGGGTTGCTGTGAGTCAGAACCAACTCGATGGCATGCACAAACAGCAGCAAGAACAGGTGGTTTTTTGTTGTTAAAGTGCCGTCAAGTCAACTCCAACTCATAGTGACCCCTTTATGAGGTTCCCTGGGATTTCAATTTTTGCGGGAGCCGTAAGCCTAACAGGTTTGTGACACCTAAATTTTAGAAGGCATTGACAGCTAGGCAGAAATGTTTGGCAAAAAAGGCTTATGGCATCTGTGGGTGATTTGCTCACCAGGATTCAAGGAAAACCTGGGCAGCAATCTGGCCATAAATGGTGCTTTAACCATATATTTGTATGCTGTTATTGTGATGGTTGTTGGTCAGGTCAGCTCCAGCTCATGGTGACTATGTGCGGAAGGAGGAAGCATTGCCCAGCCTGGTGCCATCTTCATAGTCCGTGTTATCTTGGAGTTCTCCACTTTAGCTCTTGTGTCAGTCCATTGGCTGGACTTCCCTCATTCTTGATGATGGTCTACTTTACCAAACATGGGGCCTTTCTCCAGAGATAGTTGGTGGTGTTAGGGTGCCGCTGAGTCAGTACCGACTCATCGTGACCTTATGCACAAATGAACGAACCACTTCCCGGTCCTGCGCCAACTTCACAGACTTTGCTATGCTGCTGCCACTGTGTTAATCCATCTGGTTGGCGGTCTTCCTCTTTTTCGCTGACCCTCCACTTTACCAAGCGTGACATCCTTCTCCAGGAACTGGTCCCTCCTGACAACATGCCCAAAGTCCGAGAGACTAAGTCTTGCCATTCTTGCCTCCAAGGAGCACTCTGAATGTACCTCTTCCAACACAGGTCAGTTAGTTCTTCTGGCGGTCCATAGGATTTTAATATCCTCCTCTAACACCATAACGCAACTGCATCAATTCTTCTACGATCTTCCTTATTCACTGTCCAATTTCACGTGCATATAAGGCAACTGAAAATAACCTTGGCTTGGATTAGCCATACCTTAATCCTCAAACTGACATCTTTGCTCTTGAACATTTTCAAGAGGTCTTGTGCAGCAGATTTGCCTAGTGCAATATGTCGTTTGATTTGTAGACTGCTGCTTCCATGAGTGTTGATGATTGATCTGAGCAAATTGAAGTCTTTGATAACTTCAATCTTTTCTCCATGTATCTTGATGTTATTTATTTTCTAGAGGTAGGTCTTTTCTAGTGGAAATAATAGATTTGTTTGTTCTTCTGGCAGTCCATGGCATAGTCAATAATCTTTGCCAACACTGTAAATACACCAGTTATCCTTTGGCCTTTTTTATTCTGTATCCAGCTTTTACTTATATATGATGCAGTTGTAAACACCATTGGGTCAGATACACTTTAGACCTCTTTTCTTCTTAATAACTTTACAGATGTGTTTTCAACAGCTTGTCTCAGTGCAATAGATTATTTGATTTCTTGGGTGTTGATTTTGGATCCAAATAATGTGAAATCCTTTACAACTTCAGCCTTCTCTCCATTTATCATAATGTTGCTGATTGGTCCAGTTGTGAGAATTTTTGTTTTCTTTAGGTTGAATTGTAATTCATACCGAAGGCTGTAGTCTCTGGTCTTCATCAGGGAGTGCTTCACGTCTTCTTGCTTTCAGCAGGCAGGGTGTTGTCATCTGCGTATTGCAGGTTGTTAATGAGCCTTCCTCCAATCCTCATGTCACAGCCTTCTTCATATAATCTAGTTTCTTAGATTATTTGCTTGCAATACAGATTTAATGTTGTTGTTGTTAAGTGCCGTTGAGTCTGTTCCGACCCATAGCAACCCTGTATAGGATTTCCAAGGAGCCACTGGTGAGCTTGAACCGCCGACCTTGCAGTTCAGACAGCTTTGCAGTCTGGCACATTAACCCACAGCGCCACACCAGGACTCCATTGAATAAATATGGTGAAAGGATCCAACCGTGACCTACACCTTTCCTGATTGTAAACCACACAGTGTCTTCTTGTTCTGTTGGTCTGTGTACAGGTTCTTTATGAGTTCAGGTCAGTGTTCTGAAATTCCCGTTCTTCTCAGTGTCATCCATAATCTGTATGTTCCACACGGTCAAATGTCAATAAAACACAGGTAGACATCTCTTTGGTATTCTCTGCTTTCAGCCAAGATCCATCTGCAGTGATAAGTCTCATGTCATACCTCTTTAATTTCTAGCAGATGAAATTACTCCATTTTCCTTGTTGATGTACCGCTGAAGCCTTTTTAAAACTATATTCAGCAGCATTTTACTTGTGTGTGATGTTGGTGATATTGGTCGTTAATTCCTGCAGTCTGTTGGATTGCCTGTATTTGGAATGGGCACAAAGACAGATTTCGTCTGGTGAGTTGGCCAGGTAGCCGTCTTTCAAATTTCTTGGCATAAACAAGTGAGTACTTCTAGCTTTGCATCTGTTTGCTGAAGCATTCCAGTTCATAGTCCGTCAATTCCTGAAGCCTTGGTTTTTTTGCACTGCCTTCAGTGAAGCGAGCTTCTTCATTTAGTACTGCCGGCTCTTGATCCTATGCTGCCTCCTAAAATGTCAACCAAACCTTTTTGGCACAGTCACTGTGTATTCCTTCCATCTTTTGATGCATATTTTTCCCATGTTGTTGTTAAGTGACGTCGAGTCAGTTCCAAGTTATAGTTACCTGGTATAGGGTTTCAAAGGAATGACTGGTTGTTTTAACTGCTGTCCTTGTGGTTAGCAGTCCAGTGTATATCCTACAGTGCCACATCATAGAATCTGTCAGTAATTCAAGTGAAGGCTTGACTTTTTTTCCTCAGTCCTTTTCGCTTGAGAAACGCTGAGTATGTTCTTCCCTTTTGGTTTGTCCCCGTTTAGTTATAATACTTGATTTTGTCTTCATGAGCTGCCTTTTGAAATTTTCTGAAATTACTCTGTGTTCCAGAGCAAATTTCAGAGTCTCTTCTGACACCCACCTTGGCTTACTCTTTCTTCCCTGTCTCTTGAATGACTTTTGCTTTCTTCACGTGTGATGTTCTGATGCCATCCCACAGCTCTTCTGGTCTTTAGTCATCAGTGTCTGTTCTTGAGATGTTTGCTGAATTCAGATGAGATATACACCAGGCCATGTTTTGACCCTTGTGGACTTATTTTTCCTTCCTTTCAGCTTCAACTTGAACTTGCATGTCAGAAATGGATGGTCTGTCTGTAGTCGACTCCTGGCTGTGTTCTGAGTGATGATACTGAGCTTCTCCACCATCTCTTTCAATGGAGGTATTGTCACGTTTGATTCCTGTGCATTATATCTGGTCAAGGTATTTGCAGTGAAGAAGTCCTTGATCTTGCAAAATTAAATCATGTAATCTCCAGCATCATTTCTATCACCAAGGCCATCATTATAAACTGCAGATTGTTTTTTGTTTTCAGCTTTTACATTCCAGTCCCAAATAATAGTGCATCTTGGGTGCATGTTTGATCAATTTCATTTCCTGCAGAAGATGGCAAAAATGTTTAACTTTCTCATCTTTGCCATTAGTGGGTGGTGCATATATTTGAATAATAGTTGTATTAATTGGCTATTCTTGTAGGCATGTAAGTTGTATCCTTTCAGTGTTTAGGATGTTGTTGTTGTCAGGTGCCGTCGAGTCAGAACCGACTCATAGCGACCCCATGTACAGCAGAACGAAACAATGTCCGATCCTGGGCCAACCTCACTACCGCTGTCACACTTGAGTCCATCAATGATGCCACCTGGCCAATCCATCTCGTTAGGGGTCTTCCTC
>NW_006408521.1:47847434-47854983 GCF_000296735.1 Chrysochloris asiatica | reverse complement strand
ATATTCTTTTTGATGATGAATGGGATCCCATTCCCCTTCAATTTCTCATTCCTGACATAGTAGACCACATGATTACCCAGTTCAAAATGACCAATACCAATATCAGCCCCCCTCATGTCTAGGATATCTTTTATGTTTTATGTTTCATTTTTAACAGCCTCCAGTTTTCCTAGATTCATTCTTTGTGCATTCCACATTCCAATTATTAGAGGATGTTTGCAGCTGGTTCTTCTCATTTTGAGGCGTGTCACATCAGCAAGTGAAGGTCCTGCAAGCTTTACTGCATCCATGTCATTTAGGTCAACTCTGAGGAGGTAGCGCTTCCATATGTTTTTCAGTGGCTCATTTTGGGGAAGAGATCAGTAGGAGTTTTTTTCCCAAGATGCCATTGGGTGGACTCAAACCTTCAACCTAAGGAGATTTTGACTTCATGAAAAAGTTCCAGATTAAAGAACTCCACCTCATTAAGGAGAGTATTCCCTACAGAGAAAAATTGATAGTGCAAGTCTTACTTTGAATGTTTCTTTTTTATTTTAGTGTTTCTTATGCAATAGTAAATAATACACGTTGATGCTGTATGATTTAGTAGCATCGTACAGTAGAAACTACTCTGTAGGATGAACTAGTGTTAGAGAGAAACAACTCATCAGTGGCATCTTTTCCAGGAGGCTAAAGGAACTTCCTTCCATTTGTGACTTTGCACAAAGAAAATCCTTGTCCTTCACTGTTTCCTGCTGTGCTACAGCTGTGACTGTCATGTCTCAAACTCGCAGGTGGCTCTGGGATGGCTTTATGGCACGTTTTACAGTATTCTGACATTATCAATTCTATTAGAGCATTTGTTCCCGTTTGTTGGGTTAACTGTAGAAACTAGAGCCGCCCCTCTTTTTAGCTGATGAACTTAGGCCAAATAGTTAGTTTTCAGGACAGTATAGAAATAATAGCTGAGATCGAATCCTCCTATTTAAGGCTGACATGTTAGTTTCACACCACAGTCTGCCTTTTGCTTTGGGGCCCATAGTGGCCTTCCTTTCTCCCTTCACTAGTCAGTTCCGTCGGTGGTGGTTATACCTTTCTTAGAAGCTATAAAAAAATTGGTAATCTAGAATGTATATTAAATGTGCTTCTAATTTTCACAAATCAGAAATCACCATAGCCCTATAAAACGTGTAACCATTATTATGAGGTTGTATAATATGTCCATAAATAACAAAAGGTGGGCTTTTTACTATAGACTTAACATTGTAGTAAACATTGATACTAAAGAAAAGATCCTTTTCTTCAGTTTTAAACTTTCATTTCCATAATGACCCTTATTGGCTCCCCCTCCCCCCGTATTTAAAGTTTAGTCTTTGGCATCATAAACCTTAACATGCGTAAGACTTTTTTTTAATAGTGGTTTCTTAAGTTTTTGTACCTATATATCTAATTCTGTGTAACAGTAGAGATAATTTGGTCATTATTCATGGCAGGCTACAAGACTTTTGCATAACTGAAAATTCACAGCCTAATTTATGACATGGAAAACAAAAACTTTTTAGATGAATTTTAGAGGCATTAATCCATTAGTGTCTGGGGATTTATAGAATGTCTCCAGTAAAATAGTGGCTGGGAACATGAACTATGCCATGTGATTAGCTCCCTTAGCAGGTACTGGAATTTGTATCCTTACCTCCCCAGATAGTACGTGAAACTTTTTACCCTTTGTCATCCTAACACTCATTATAATAGCTCTCATTAATTGGTGCCTCTCCCAATGGGTTAATTTACAGATACCAACCATGCCTTCCCTTTACTCTCTCACTAATGTAAATTGATATTCATAGTCTTCAAAATTGAAAACAAAAACAAAACAAAATTCGGTCACAAAAAAGACAACAATTCACTTGCTTATTTATTTTGAGCCGAAAGATTGAGATGCTGAGAGATTGTGTGAGAAAGAAGAAAACAAGCTAAAGAAAAAAAAAAAAAATCCCTGAAAACTACTGTAGGCTAATAAACTGATGTGAAAATTTCTCAATTTACAGCACTTGACAGGTGCTAAAAGAAAAGCATCTTTAATTTTAATGTGTTGTTAGGACCTCTTTAGAGAGACTGTACAAGTTATTAACAAGGTCCTCTGAGACAGGAGACGGGTAATTAACAAGACCTATGGAGATATAGTTTAGGTAATTAACGAGCTCTTAGGCACTGGACACTGGATAACACATAGCGAGTCCGATAGTTAAAGAGAACAGGTTATTATGATATGATCAAATACAGAATAAAGTATGTATGTCTTCTTGAGGCTTCTGATAGGAAACCTTGGTGCAGTGATTTTTGTAAACCAATATCTAGGTTTTTTGGTTTAGCTTTTAAGATAGAATTTGAGAGAATTATTTATTTCTTTGTAAAACCAAGAGGAAGGGGTGCGTTTTACATATAGATTAATGATCTGTACTTATTGCCATTCATGAAAATACATCGGAAATACGTAAGTTGTATAATTCTCGATTGTTGGTTTAAACATTTATTTTTCATCATCTGTATATAGACTATTCCAGATTAACATTGCTCTCCTTGTTGTTGGTGTTAAGTGCCAGTGAGTTGGTTCCAACTCCTATCGGCCTTATATAGGGTTTCTGAGGAGCAGCTGGTGGGTTTGAACTGCTGACCTTTTAGTTCAAAGTCCAGTGCTTATTCTACAGTGCCATACAAGGACTCTCTCTTTACCCACCTTAAAATAGCCAGCATCTGCACCAGATGGTTTTGACATATTAAGGCCGGGTCCCTTAAGTCAGTCTCCTGTTCCTCCTTTCAGAGTTCTGCCCCCGTGTCAGGTATTTGGAGGAGAACACTCCCACCGTCTGTAAGCCTTCATTATGAATATGCTAGACTCTAGACGTGAAAACCCGAATTCATTTCAGTCAGTGCCTTCTCTCAGTGCATCAGGCTGAGTTTCTTCACATTTCAGATCTGGTAGTGAATGATATTTGCATTTATTTTCTGAATGCTTACTATATATAGGCATACCTTTTTTTATGTGATTTTCTCTTTTGCCCTCTGCAGATACTGTGTTGTTTACAAGTGGAAGGCTTGTGGTGACTCTGTAGAGTTAGCCTCTGCTCAGTTCATGTCTGTGTCATATTGTGGTCATTCCCACAGTACTTTACATTTTGCTATAATAATGCTATTGCACACGTAGGAGACCTGGTGTGATGCTGTAGGATAAACACTGGACTGTGAACCACAAGGTTGGTGCTTCAAACTCACCAGCCGCTCTTTGGGAACCCAGTACAGGGCTGCTGTGAGTCAGAACTGACTCAGCTTAACAACAACAATTGCACACTTAAGAGTCCTGGTGTGGCACTGAGGGATAAGTACTGGAAGGTTTGCAGTTCAAGCCCACCAGCCTCAGAAACCCTATGTAGGGTTGTGATGAGTTGGAACAGCTTGGTGGCACTTAACAACAGCAACATTGCACACTTACTAGATTGCTCAAAACCCAATCAGATCCCCTGCTATCGAGTGAATTCTGGCTCATAGTGACCCCATAGGATGAAACAGAAGTCCTCCTTAAGATGACTAAAGCTTTACATGGAACAGACAGCCTTGTTTTCTCCCACCGAACAGCTGGTGAGTGTGAACTGGCAACCTTGTGGTTAGCTGTCCAGTCCTTGTACACTGCCACACCAGGGGTCTTGAATCAGATGATGTTGCTGTTGTTCAGTGCAATAGAATCGGTTCCCACTCATAATGACCCTACTGTAGAGTTTCCGAGGAGCAGCTGGTTGGTTTGAACCACTGGCCGTGTGGTTAGCAGTTCAGTGCTTATAGAAACGTAGAACAGAATTTCAAATTCTCATGGACTGCAGGTCTTCTGAAGTCATGGAAGAAGAATGAATCCCTGGGAATATCGCCGTGAGATAAGTTTTAAGTCGTACACTAAAAATAACCTCTGGAGCCTCCGGGAAACCAAATAGTAGTGTAACTAGTAGGAATAAAAAAAGTCTCCCATCAGTATTATGTTATTTTAAGAACTGTTGATGTTGGATCATATTGACAAGAGCAATTTGAAAGATTAGATAGATAGGAAACAAATGTTGGAAAAGAAAAAAAAATTATTTAAAAAAAAAAAAAAAAAAAAAGAAAAAAAAATTATCTACATCGGATTCAAAAGAATAATGGCAAGACCCTTAGGATGCAGTGAGTTCATGTTAGTATGGTAGGGAGCACTCAGAAAATGGGTGCTTTGGTCAAAGAAGGGAATCATTGACACTGAATTGTTCAGATGGCACCTGTTGACTTGGTGTATGTTTCGTTGTGTATGTTCTCAACAGTCACAAGAAAATAAAATTTAAAAAAACAAACAGCCATAGGACATCTTTATTAATGGAGAGCTTTTAGCTTTTTTGTTTAGAGTTTTTGCTTTTAACTTGTGCTGTAGGATAAGCACTGGACTGCTAACCACAAGGTCAGCTGTTCAAACCCATCTGCTGCTCTCAGAACCCTATACATGGTCTCTGTGAGTCAAAAGCAACTTGACATGGCCAAGAACATCAAAAATCTTGTTTTTTAAAAAAAAAAGAGAATAGGCATTAGTGCATCTTGAACTGTTTGAGACTAGTGAATCAGTTTCAAACCAGTAAGCGTTCTTAGGAGTTTGTTTCAGAGCGTTGAGGAGACTTTGGCTACATTTGAACACAAATCTATTTATGGATCTGTACATTTGAGGTGTTTTCACCTTAGCCTTGTAATTACTACAAGGATTTTCTTCTTCATTGCTTTTGGCATCACCTAATATTTTCCCTGTTGGCCCTTTCCATTGATTTCTTACTATTTCTTCCCTGTTTGGCGCTGGCCAGGCCTTTGGCTTCTGTGTGAAGAACAAAGATGACACGAGCCACTAAGCCCACCCCACCCGTTGTTGCTTTCTTTAGACCATCGCTTTAACTTTTGAAACACAGATACAGTTTTGGTATTTTTAATTTATGTGGTCAGCATGTTTGAAACAGCTGTCGGTGAAAGCAAAATAAACCAGTAAATCTGATTATGAAAATAATTTACAATACATTAAGTTTACAGTAGTATGGAATTTTCTATTTCAGCCTTGAAAACAATGCTAATGCCACTTACATAGTAATTGCATGCATAGGCTTGGTCTTCTGTGAGTAAAACTTAATGCAGATTGCCAATTTTTTGTTTTAGTAGATGTGATTGATTTCATAGACAAAGTATGTAAAAGTCTTTTAGGGATTGGGATCAGTCACTAGCGGTATGATTATAGAAATGTACAACAGGTTCTGGCCACAGTAGCTAAGGAAAAGTGTGCATAAGAAACAACTTGTCATCAAATCAAAGTAGAATGAACTGTGTTGATCATAATACAGACAGTCTGTCTCTGTATTTTGATAAAAAGTACTTAAAAAACCTCCCTTTTTCTTATTAGTATGTATGCACTGAAATTTATGTGTAAGTGAATATAATGTTTCCATTCTCCAAAGACAAAGATCAGATTTATACAGATACTGATAATAAAAGGCAATGGCGTTGACATTTTGGTTTTTTTCTTTTCTTTAATGAGGTGTATATTCAGCTTACATCAGAAGTGACTTATGGTTTAGTCTCAACAAAACTGCGTCCCCGTCCCCATTGTAAGGTGGGTACTGCCTGTACAAGGTGTTTGCTCTGGAAAGATAGATGAAGGTGGAAAAGGTAGAAGTAGTAAAAAGCAGTTCATCTGTAGGAAACCAAGAAAGCTTCCCCCAGAAGGAGGTCTTTGAGCTGACCCTGATCATTGGAAAATCTGGTTAAGTGCTGTTGAATCTGTTCCAACTCAGTGGCAACCCGTATGGGTTTTTCAAGGCGTGACCGGTGGACTTGAACCCCAGACCTTGTGGTTCACAGTCCGGTGCAGACCCTGTAGCACCACACCAGGTATGGCTGTTTAATTTGGAGAAAGAGTAGAGATAACTATTGTAGTAAATGGCAAGCAAACTCATGTGTTTTGGAGGGATATTTTATAAATAACTATTATATACTATTATGGGGAATATGATGGCTCCATATGATAGGCACTGGACCTTGAACCACTAGGTTGGCAGTTCAAACCTACCAGCTGCTCCTTAGAATCCCTGTACAGGGTGGTTATGAATCAGAACCACCTCAACAGTACTTAATAACAACAACAACATTAACTCTTATGGGGAGCACAGTAACTCCATACAGTTCATAAGTAACTGCAAATGACAAGGTCAGCAGTTCGGGCCCACCACCCACTCATTCCATGGGAGAAAAGAAGGTTTTCTGCTCCCACAAAGATTCACAGCCTCGGAGACCCTATATAGGGTTATTATAAGTGAGATCCAACTCTGCACCACATATCAACAGGAACAATATATACTATTATAGCCCTGCATGCTTGTGTGTAACTCATTTATTTCCCTTCTAGTGAAGTCACAGAATGCTGTTTTCTGTCATTCCCTCCTGGTAGGTCCCGGGGTTGGTATGCTTGATCATTTAGGCTACCAGGGAGCCAATTAGCTCGTGCCCTGCAGCAGCCTTGCACTAGGCATAATGAATGCTTTGTTACAGAGCCTGGTGTGGGAATGGGGGTGTTCGGGTTAATCATGTACTTTGTTTACTAGAGGTGCACAATGTATTTGTTCCCTATAAATTTCTCATTTTCAAAGAGTTCAATGCCCAACATAAATTGAAGCAATAGAAGTCGTCCTGACCATATTTAGTATTTGATCCACACGGCCTGTTCCATTTGATTCATTTCACAGCGGACCATGAAAATGTGTGGGTACTGATAGTAGAGTATCCTGAAGGGGGACTCTAGGCTAGGTGTGAAGAGTTGGGTCTGAGGATCTCTTCTGTCCCCTTTCTGTGTCTCGGTTTCTTGAGCTGTCTAATGGTGGGATAGTCCTGGTGTTGGAGGGGAGATTCTAGAAATGCTGCACATAGATGAAGAGGGGTGTTGGGCACACAAGCTACAGATAGTAGCTCTCACTGTGATTTTATAAAATTATTACCAAGTAGCGATCTATTCTCAGCTTTTTTTCAGTCTTCTTGGAGGCCAGTTTTTTTTTTAACTGACAAGGAAAGCTATACAGGGCAGAAAGCGGTAACACTTGGTAATCTTTTCTAGTTCCTTTCAGGATGTTATGCTCAGGATATGTTATTTACGAAATAAATAAGCCTCGTTGAAATTAACTGAAGGAATTCGAATTTCTGGTGTGGCACTGTGGGATCAAAACTAGACTGCGAACCACATTGTTGGCAGTTCAAATCCACCAACAGCTGCTCAGAAACCTATATAGGGTCACTGTGAATCAGTACCAACTCAGCGTAGTTGCTGAGCAACTTAGCAACTTAGCAGCATAGACACTTAGCAACAACAACAACAAATTCTCCGTGTTAAGTAGGAAATTGTGGTCCTTTGTCAGGCAAAGGTATTAGAAAAAAATATGTGATGCCAAGTTCTAGGTTGAGAAATGTTTGCGTAGCAGTAATAAAGACAGTAGTATCGGGTAGATGTCTAAACTGTGGCTTAAAGTAAAGTGTG
>NW_006408521.1:47811227-47844419 GCF_000296735.1 Chrysochloris asiatica | reverse complement strand
GGCGTCTGTGGCCGCTCCGATCTTTCCCCCACGTGGTCTCACCCAAGATGGCGGCTCCTGGAGCAGCCGAGTGTCCCGGACTAGAAAGCAATAGATTTCTTGCTTCTGCCACAAACTCCCCCAGCTGTGAGCCTTCCAACCTTCTAAGTATTCCTTTATATGTGGTTCAGAGTTCTGGGAGCATCCCCTGTGCCTGCTTGGTTGAGTATTCTGTGTTGTTGTTGGCAGAGCTCCTTTATTGCACTTCCACCTGATCCGCCATCTTGTTTGTTCTCTCAAGAATGCTTTTAATTTTGTGGTTCAAAAGATACAAAAGGCAATGTCTGCCTTGAAGATCTCAGGCAGGTAGATAGAAAATGCATAACAAATGGTCCTAACCAGCGGTGCAGTTAGTACAAATGGAGGTAGAAGTAGCGTGAGATTAAATGGGTAAGGTCAGGCAGTGTAGACATCATGGAAAACAAAGTCTCAGTGGATCAGTGAAAAGACAGAACAAGACTTTAGGAATGGGAATTCAAGTGAGAGAGATGAAAATGAGTGTGTTAGGTACCGCCTGGGGAGCCAGTCTGCCTCTACCAGCAAAGATTGGAGGTGGTGATGGAGGTGGGTCCTTATAACAAGGAGCTTAGCATAACCAGAGTAAGCAGTTTGCTGTTGAATTCTGTGAACAGCATGAAGACTCTCACATAGGAGTTCTGATGATGCAAATGCCATTTTAGGAGACGTCACCACAGTGGCCTTGCTCTGGCTGACACAGTGTGGGTCCCAAGAGGAAGAGATGCCCGTGAAGTCACATTAGAACATTGGTGAGGCTACATCCTACATCGCTAAGTCTGAGGGGAGATCAGAACAAAACCCTTTTGCAGAAAAAGTCATTTTAATTCCATAGCTTCCGTTGTAAGTGCCATTAAATGAGTTCTGACTCAGCGACCTCGTACCACCGAACTTGCCATTAACAGTCCAATGCTTACCGTACTTTACCACAGTAGGACCCATATAGTTGATAGTGGTGGTAGTGTGCTATAGTGACCCTGTGTAGGGTTTCCAATGTTATAAATCTTTATGGGAGTAGAAAGCCTCATCTTTCTCCCACAGAGCAGCTGGTGTATTCTAGCTGCTGACATTATAGTTTGCAGCCCACCAGTAAGGCAGTCTGCCACCAGGGGTCCGTGTGTAGTTTATGTTGTTGATTGCTGTTGAATTGGTTCCCACTAATAGCAGCCCTCTATAGGATTTCCTGGTATGGTACTGCAGGATAATGCGCTGGACCAGGTCAGTGTGAGCTGTAAGGTTGGCCATTCAGACCCACCAGCCGCTCCTTGGAAACCCTATCCAGGGTTGCTGTGAGTCAGAACCAACTCAATAGCACTTAACAACAACGTAGGGTTGGTAGGTTCGAACTGCTGACCTTGGGGTTAGCAGCCCAACACATAACCCACTATGCCACTAGGGCTTCTCTGTTTTAAGCTTGTTGTTGTTGTTAAATGCTGTCGAGTCAGTTCCAACTCATAGTAACCTTGTATAGGGTTTCCAAGAAGCAGTTTGTGGGTTTGAACCAGCAACTTTGTGGTTAGTAATCCAGTGCTTATCCTACAGCGCTACACCAGGACTCCCATTTTAAGCCTTGTTGTCAGTTCCGACTCAGTGATCTTGTGTAGGGTTTCCAATGTGTGGCTGGTGGGCGTTGAACCACTGACTTTGTGGTTCAAACTGACCTTGTGGTCCAATGCTTAGCATACAGATCTGCACCAGGACTCTGGTTTAAGCCAAGCAGGATGAAAAAAACTGCACAATCCCCTGATAGGACTTCATATACCTTACTTATTTGGTCCCGTCCCCAGAGAGGTACCATGCACCTTGTATGTATTATTAGCAAGTTGTCCAGTCCCTTTGGGGGTCACAAGTACGTGTTTGCATAGGCCCACCAGATCTTTGTGTGTGAGTCACAGAGACTATGATGAGAAGAGCTGTATAAAGTGCTTCACCACACTGCAGTAGGAAACAATGGGAACATTCTTGTGGCATAAGAAATTTGTAGATAGACTTTTTAAATCAGTGAATTGTTGTTGTTGTTTTAAAGAGGTCTTATGCAGAAGAACTGTCTAATGAAATACATTATTTGATTTCTTGACTGGTGTTTCCATGAGTGTTGATGGTTGATTGGAGTAAAATGAAGTCTTTTCCCAAAATAAATGGAGAAAAATCCTCAATCTTTTCTCCATTTATGTGGATGTTATTTATTGGTCCAGGGGTGAGGATTTTTGATTTCTTAACATTGAGAGCATGGTCTTTGATCTTCATCAGTAAATATTTTAAGTCCTCTTCGCTTTAAGCAAGCGGGATTCTATCATCTGCACATTGCAGGTTGTTAATGAGTCGTCTTCCTCCAACGCTGGTGCCACATTTTTCTTCATATAATCCAGTTTCTGGAATTATTTGCTCAGCATACAGATTGAATAAGTATGGTGAAAGAATACAATCCTGGTGCATACTTTTCCTATTTTAAAACCATTCGATGTTCCCTTGTTCTGTTTGAACAACTGTCTCTTGGTCTACGTACAAGTTCCTCATGAGCAGTGTTGTCCATAGCTTGTCATGATCCACACAATCGAAAGCCTTTGTGGAAAAATGAAAGTAGAAGGTTATGGAATTATGTACATCTGTTTTTATTGTTGTTTATGGGAGGGCAAGAGAGTGAATTCTTAAACGAACAGTGTATTCTCTTCTAGAAAAACATTTATAATTTTAGTGGGCCATGTTCTATTCAGAACAATAGGATAGTCCAACACCATTTCCCAGCCAGAGTGGCACTTTCCACAAAGATTTAGAAGGAAAACATTCTTTTTATATCAAGAGGAACATAATTATGGAGTAAAATGTGAGAATCCACCTAAGTTTTTTAATGATCGCATGAAGTGGCAAAGGAATGTCATCCTTGTGGCTGGATCTCTTCTTCCTGTCTCTCAGGGGTATTGCAGAGGAAGAACTTTGAGAAGCTGAGTTTTAAAGGAATGGTGAATTTTTGGAAAATCCGCAAGACTGTGTTTGGGAACTTTTGAATTCTTTAATTGACTCTCTTTAAAATGATTCTTTATTTCTCTACCAGGAGAAATATGCTTTGATTTCTGAGATGTTTTTCAATTCTCAAATGTTAATTTCAATTCTCAAATGTTCCTAATAGCAAAGCCTCTAGGACTGAATTGACTGGCCAGTCTCGTCGGTGTCGCTGACCACAATTGTTAATTGTCTTGCCTATGAGATCTCATAAAAGATATCCTGTGAGAATATTAATAAGTAAATTACTGTTAATCCCTGTGGACTTGTATGTATTAGGTTCTGTTTTGTCATGCAGGTGTTTTGTGTGCATGCCCAGTCTCAAGAGAGGTAATGTAGTATTTTAATCTATAATACCATTAATTTGACATGGGACTGAGCTCTTAGCTTTTTCTAAATACAAAGGGAGAAAAAACAAAACAATATTGAGTTTCACCTTGCTTCTTAAAGGCCCATTTGCATGTGTGATAAACATAATTGAAGCATGCTCCGGGTACTGTTTACTAGGAACTCTCTCTGTAGGCACTGCATCTGATAAAGGCACAGCATTGGATAAGGCTTTTGAAAAGAGACTCATTAAAGAACTTTTTTTTTTTTTTTTTAAATATAGCATGTCATCTCTATGGAATAAACAACTTTTTCAGGATTTATCAGAATAATCACAAATTTATCTGTATTTTGGCCAAATTTCTAAACTTTTGATATACTGGATGACTTGACTAGTTGAAGTTCACCAGTTTAGAAACTTGTTGTGCCCTGGTGTCACTTCTGACTAGGGAATGTGTTGTGTCCAGCACTGCCTCGTCCTGCTCCACACTCCCAGTCGTTGCTATGGTTGCTCCCACTCTTGCAGCCTCTGTGTCAGTCCACCTAGTGAAAGTCTTCCTCTTTTTCACTGACCCTCTACTCTGCCAACCCTGCTGTCCTTCTCCAGGGACTGGTCCTCCCTGAGAGCATATCCAAACCATGGGAGTTGAGGTTTTGCCATCCTTACTCCTAAGGAGTATTCTGACTGTACTTCTAAAACAGATTTCATTCTTCCGGCAGTCCATGGCCAAAAGAACTGTACTTTTTCAGCATTGTATTTTTGCTAGCACCATAATTCAAATGTATCCAATCTTCTCTGGTCTTGTTTACGCATTGTCCACCTTCCACATGCATATGATGGTGGTGGTAGTGGTGGTGATGGTTGTGTGCCTTCGAGCCACGTGCATATCAGGTGATTGAAAATACCATGGCCCAGTCGGGTGTACCTTAGTCCTCAAAGTGACATACTTTTCAACAATTTAAAAAGATCTTGTGCAGCAGATCCGTGCAGTGTAGTACGTCATCTAATTGCTTCGCTGCTGCTTCTATGAATTTTGATTACGGACGCACATAAAATGACGTTCTTCACAATTTCAGTCTTTTCTCTGTTTATCATGATGTTGCTCACTGGTCCAAGTGTAAGGATTTTTGTTTTCTTTATGTTAAGGTGTAATCCACACTGAAGGTGCTAGTCTCTGGTCTTTGTCAATAAAAGCTTCAAGTCCTGTTTGCTTTCAGTAAGCAATGTCATGTTGTCTGTATAAATTACTGAGTCTTCCTTTTAGTCCGGAGGCTGCGCCTTTTAATGATCCAGCTTCTCAGATAATTTGCTCTCCATATAGATTAAATAAGTATGGTGAAAGAATACAACTGGACACACACCGTTCCTGATTTTAACCAGTCAGTATCCCCTTGTTCTGTTGTTCTGTTCAAACAACTGCTTTTTCTTTTTCTTTCAAGTTTTGTGAATAGAGTGATAGATTACATGAGCGAACATCCGTTTACACTCCTCATTTCATTGCAGTGATTACAGTCTACTCTGTGCAGTATCATTCAACAGTGTTTGCTTCTGTTCTTTTGTTTTTGTTTTTGTGGTGGGGCTGTACACAAAACCACTCAGGAATATATAATCATTTAAACAACCAAAGGACACATTCTGCAAGCCTGCCTCCTAGCTGCCAGCACACAGCCTTTCTCTTTCTATGAATCTAGAGTCCTCAGCTACTCCCTCTCCCCATGTCGTCATCTTTGCCTCCATCTCTGGTGTCGCTGCTTCTCTGGATTGGGTCCCACATTCCACTCATGCTCTTCTCCCTTGATGGCCCTAGTGTCCTCTGTTCCTGGACTGTAAGATTAAATACTCCTCCCCTTTTGTCAAACAGCTGCTTCTTGATCTATGTACAGGTTCTGCATGAAGTATAATGGAGTGTTTTGGAATCTCTGCTTTTCACAATAGTATCCATAATTTGTTACAATTTCTACAATCGAATGTCTTTATGTAGTTAATAAAAGTATGTAGTTGCTTAAATTTTTATTTACACTTATAAATATTGGAATAATGCTACTTGTTTTAAAAAGAGCCAGCATATCATGGCTATGTGGGCACCATCCTATCTTAGATATAAGGAACTTTTATGATTTAGAAAAACGGTTTCCTGTGTCTTTGAAGACCTGATATATTGTTGTTAAATATGTATTGCACTACCAGTGATTTACTTGGCTAACTATTAGTCCAATCTGTGATAGACACTGGTTGTCAGAATACTCGGGGTACTTTGTACAGTTGTACATCTTACGTGTCCCAGGTGATGTGCCTGATTTGAGGACTTGGCAGGTTGAGGAGAGTGCCCCTCTCTTCAGGTGGCTTCTGGCAGAAGTGGGGGAGAGGGGTTAAGAGAGCGATACAGTAACCATTTGAATAGCACTTTATCGTATGAAACATGCTCCTATTTCTCTCTCTCAATTCTTCTTTAACCCTGCCTATTTGAAATACGAGGTAGCATTTCTATTTCTTAAATCACAACAAAACCCACTGTGGTCATTAGGAGGTGAGTAGTAAGTCCAGAAAGGTAAATTGGGTCAAATCTAGTTGGCTTTGAATACCAGTCTAAGAAATGTGGTCCTCCTTCAGGAGGAAGCTGGAGCTCTGAAGTTTTCTGAGAGATGAGTGACGAGGTGGTCTTGGTGTGCCGGCTGGGATAGGTCAACAAGGCTAGCAGAGTCTGACACAGAGGCTGCTGCAGTAATCCAGCTGGTGATCGGCAAGACAGCAGTGAAAATGGACAGCCAGGGAACAGAGATCCGAGGTTGAAAGCTGATTGTGGAGAATCTGGCAGCTTGCTTAGGAGGCGTGCAGGCTGAAGACTAGAGTCAGGCTTGTCTCAGATGCTGTACCTCGGGTGACCAGGAGGCCAGTGGTACCAGAGGTGGCACATCAGAGCTAATCTCAAAGACAAAATGACGGTTGTCTGGGAACGTGGTAACTTTGAGGTACCGATGGGCTGCCCAGTCTAAGAGTTTCACAGGCCTCTAGAAAGTGCTGCAAAGGACAGAGAGATTGTGACTGAACTGTCGGTCATCTGTCCATGGACTGGCGTGTGCTGAAGTAGTAGAAGTGGATGAAATCACTCGGGTCGAATAGAGAAAGGGGTGTGTCATCACACCTTGGGAAACACCCAGTGATTCCCACCTAGGGGTGAGCGGAGGAAACTGCAGGAAAAAGACAAATGGGGAAAATGTAGGAGTTCATTTAGGTTACTAGATAGACACAAGAGAGAGATTTGAAAAGAAAGCAATATTGTGATGAAATGGAGCTGAGAAGCTAAGGACATTGAAGTTAATTGCCTGCGGGAATACTAGCCTTGTTGTTTGTTGTTAATTGCCATTGCGTCAGTTTCGACTCAGAGCAACCTGGTACAGGGTTCCCAAGGAGTACTTGGTGGGTTTGACTCACCGACCTTGCGGTTAGCAGTCCAGTGCTTATCCTGAAAGAAGCAATGACTGTTGTGCTGGGGTCTGTTTCAGATGACAGAAACTGAGAGAGTTTGAGTAACAGAATTGACAGGGGTGACTTAACAACAACAACAACAACAACAACAACTAGTTAGAGATTAGCAAGATGGTTCACATGGTGGAAAGTCCATGAAGCACTAGGCTGTCATTATTTAGGGAAGGAGGGCTGAGCAAGTGCAGATGCATTGGGGGGATAGTGGGACCCACTCATGGCAGTGGGAGAGTGGAGACTGTAAAGGTGAGATTTACCAGAGGCGATTTTGATGGTTTAAGATCTTAGAAGTCACAATGAGGAGCTGTCTCCTACCTTATCAGTTACTGTTCCTTTGGAAACATGTTCAGAGAAAGTCCATTTCTGAAAAATGTATGGTAAGCGGTAAGGCAGTATGCAAATAAGAGGTGGTGTTATTCAAACCGAGGAACCCTGGTGGTGCAGTGATTCAGTGCTCAGCTGCAAATGGAATGGTCAGGTGTTTGAATCCACTGACGTCTCTGTCAGAACGATGTGGCAGTCTGCTTCCAAACAGATAGCAGCCTTGGAAATCCCATGGCCTTGCGGGGCTGCTTTGGAGTTGAAATCTACTCAACAGCAATGGAGTAGTATTCAAACCAGAGTCACCGTAAGAAGCAATGGCATTTTCAAACCACAGAAGCAATCCCTCTTTAATAACAGAACTCCATAAGTACTGGACTGCTAACCGCAAGGTCTGTAGTTCAAACCCCTCAGCTGCTCCTGGGAAATCCTATACAGGGCCGCTATGAGTCGGAAGTGACTTGACAGCATTTAACAGCCACAAACAACAACAAATGGAATCAAATTGTGAACATAGAGTTGCTGCTGGTGGCGAGCAGTGAATGACTGTTCCCAAAGTGGAAGATGGTGCATTATGAGAAGAAAAAGAATGCATTAGACTAGTAGTTATGGAACCTAAGCCAGAGCTTGGAAGGAAAGGGAGAGTCTAGGTGTAATACATGTAACTTATGATACATTGTTCTTCTTTGGTTGTTCTTCTAATAGAGAAGTAGAATGTTGTTGTTGTTGTTGTTAAGTGCCATTGAGATGGTTCTGACTCATAGGGACCCCCCCATAGAAGGTTTCTGAGGATCAGCTAGTGAGTTTGAAATGCTGACCTTGCGATTTAAACCGACTTTGTGGTCCAGCGCATTATCCTACAGTGCCATACAGAACTAGAATGGACCACTTAAAATGAAGGGACTGGTTCATTTCATGGCATTCAGACAGTCTTGTATCCATTTGTCTCAGAGGAACCCAGTGGCCCTCTCAAAAGGAGCAGTTGAAGAGAGCTAAATGGCGAGACTGCTTACAGTCATGGGCCAGGGTTAAGGACACCGAGGACCGAGTAGTGTAGCATAGGGACCAGCACTGTGTGCATGTGAAGGGCCAGCTGTTGTTACAGCTGGGGACTGTAGGTGGAGCTGCTGCTCACACTGCAGCTGACAGGAAGGGAGAGAAGAGGGGGCAGGAGAATCAATGGCATGCCTGCCCCCAGTCTCCCATAGGTGCCTCCCAGTGGGCAAGGGAGTCCTGGTGAAGCACTCCACAGGTCAGCTTCCTGAGGGCAGGCAGGGGCAGAGTGGAACACAAGGGACAAACACAGTAGTGAGCATAGTTCTCAAATCCGTTCCTTTCCAGCCATTAGTGTAGGGCTTTAAGACAATGAGGGAGAGGCCTTTCCTTAGTCCTTTGGGGTTGGAAGACTCCTCGGGGACTTGTGCTGGATTCCAGTTCTGAACTCTGGGTATGATTTACAGTTAGGGCCCTTTTGTAGCTGCAGCACAACTTAGGGCTGAAGAACTTTGAGGATGGTTCACAGCTGCCTGTCCTTGAGTCCCTACTCTGCTTGACTTGGCTGTGGCAGCTTCCTTATCGGTAAATGGGCATAAAAATAGTCCCTGCCTTGCAGAGTTGTGGGCTCAGTAGGTTAGCCCTCAGGCAGCTCACCACAGGGTCTGCAGTTCGAACCCACCAGATGCCCCACGGGAGAAAGAGGAGGCTGTCTGCTCCCGTAAAGATCGGCAGTTTCCGAATCCCTCAGGAGCAGTTCTCTTCGGTCCTGTAGTCTCTGGAAGACAGAATCGACTTCATGGCAGTGGTTTGGTTTTGGATTATTCCGGGGCTTTACTGCATTTGTATGTAGATGTACCTGGTGCCGTGGCTCCAGTTAAGTGTCATTATGACCGGAGCTCGTCTTGTCCCAGGCCCTGGCTTTTCCATAATAAGATCGTTCTTGTGTCTGAAATCTCAGGAGACATTTTTATTCAGGGCATGTCACAGTTGTCCGTGTAGCTTCCTCCCCACTGCACTTGTCACAGAGTGAAGGCCTGTTTGTCTGCAGCCTGCCCTCCTCTCAACGCACAGGTGAAACAAGCATCAAGAGAATGCTCCCCTTTGAAAAGAACTAACGGCAGAAGTGCATTTGAGATCATCTGTAGCCATTTTCCATATGCAATAAGGAATGGAATCTTGTTGGAAACGTTAGCCCCTTTGCTCCTCATCATACCCCCCTCACTCCCTGCGCCACCCCCACAGACAGGGCAGGACACCTCCAGGAGTTTGCAAATAACTTGAAATTACTTCTTACATATAAGATGAGTCAAGTTGTCCAGTCTGTACCTAGTTTTGTAATTTGACTAGGAGTGAAATTTGGAAAAAGATAGGGAAATGTTTTAATACACTAATAATATTTGCTTTTAAATTTCCGTAAAGGAAGGTCAGGGGTGGTTATGTGACATCTTATTAGAAAATTTTTTCACACAGCTCATTGGCTTGGTCTTTGTGTATTCGTATTCCTGAGTACTTTAAATAGATCTTTTTATCTTTTGTGTTTGATTTTAATGTGTTTACAAGCATTATATATATTTATATATATATATATATTTTTTTTCACTCTGAATAATCTTTTCCCCAAAGAATGTGTATGTGTTTTTCAAGGAGAACAGAAAGGAAAAGAAAAAAACAACGAAACACAAAAAAACAAAAACTAACGTCAGTCTTTGCCAATTGCCCCAGCAGTTACTGAGTGGTCTGTTTTTAGCACTTTATAAAGATTGGTGTCCTTTTATGACTTACTATATATAGAAAATTAGTCCTTTGCATAAATGAAGGATAATTTCAAATGATCACAATTTTAATTATTTCTTTATATATCAATATAAGGGAGCTTCTAAAAGTTTATGGAGAAATTCCATTCTTTTGATTCCATTTTTCTACAAAATTTTTGAAGTCTCCCGGTAAGTGATGTTATAGAAGATATTATAATGGTTCTCAGAAATATGATCCTTGAGTATTACTAATTTATTTATTTTTTTTAGTTTTCTTGGAAAACGTCAACATTTGTTTCTAAAAGATCCAAGCTTTTAATTGAAAGCGTCAGAATGTTAAGGAAGAACATTTTGTCAGCTTAAAATATATTTTTAAAATTTTTATTATTATATTTTGTCAGCTTTAAAGTTACTTTGCAATTTCTCTACCACCCCCAAATTTCAGTTCTGATTTTTCAAACAAAATCTTTGAAATTCTACAGTGTATAGAAATTGTATGGGCTTTTTCCGTGTGCGCGTGTCTCTGTTTATTTGACACCTGATTAAGAGCACCATTCTTCCTTTGCCTGTCAGCAGCTCAGCTGGGCAGTGCGACGGGTTTATTCAGTATCTTGTCTGACACGAGGGCGGCCGGCCGGAGAGAAAGATAGCACAAATTGGTGCCACACTCCGGTAAATAGAGACATTTTCGTTTTCACCAAGCTAATTCACTCCAGTTCAGTTAACTCTTTCTCCCTCCTATAAGGACAGCTCCAAAAAGGCAGTCATGAATGACTGAGTTCATCAGAATTTGACACGTCAATGTGTAAGTAAAAAGCAGGCCACGAGGGAGGGATTTTTTGCCTTTAGATTGTAGACAATACCCCATCCAAGAGCCGGCTCCCTCGGCTCCACACTGGAGAACCAGCACGGCACGGGGGAGGCCGAGGGAGTCTCGGCTCACTTTGATAAACAGGTGTCTTGGGACTCGCCACACCAGGTCCTTGTTCCTCCTACAGTTGTGACCTTTTTCTTAAAAGTTGGCAGACGGTTTTTCTTCTGGTCATTGAGCTTCTTTTTCATTCCAAAGCCCTTGGGCAAGACGGATTGTTAGTTTCATCACTTCATTTCACAAGATCTTGGTCACAGAGATCTGTTCTTTAAAAAGCCCTATTACCATAAGTATAATGATATTCCTATTCATTTATTAGTTCTTTCTGAGACACGCACAGACATTTGCACCATTGTTGTATTGCTTAGTATTCAAGGACAGAATGGGATGAGGGAGGTGCCACGTAAGATTTTTGAGAGAAGATGAGCCAATTGCTCTATGGACCGGGTCTGAGATTCTCATCTTTCTCATCAAAACCTTCAGGAACTCCTTCCCATCATCTGACCTCGGGTGTGGCTCTTGGGGGCTGCAGTAAATGCTCCTGCCTAGCAGTGGGAGACCCGACCACATGTTTGGAAACTTATTTCTCAGGTCTGACAAGTGTATCATTCATGTAATTTTTCAGTCCTACATCTTCCATGAATCAGGCCTTCAGTTGACCAGTTGCAGCAATAGTGATGGTGGTGGTAGTGTTGTGCCATGGAGTCAGTTCCGACTCTTAGCAGCCCTGTATAGAGTTTCCGAGGCCTCATCTTTCTCCCGTGAAACCGCTGGTAGTTTCGAACTAGCTAGCCTTTAGGTTAGCAGCCCCATTTGTAACCACTTCGCTACCAGAGCTCCTTAAATGATGTGATAGGACGTTTGTTTTCCACGTGCGGTCTGAAAACTGGAATACCAAGACTGCGGGTTCTTTCTCCCCAGCGTTGTGATGTTTCCTTTCTTGTTAACCTATGTGTGCGAGGCTGTCAGCCATCACTAAGCAGATCCATAGCAAAGAGCTGGGCAAAGGCCGGGTGTAACGTTAGGAGGAAAGCCTCCAGAGCCAGACAGCTCCAGTTACCGACTGTGGAATGGTGGGACGTGTTTCCATATTTAAAAAAAAAAGCTGATAATAATACCTACTTTATGGGGCTGTGAGGTTTAAATGAGTTCATGTTGGTAAAGTGCTTAGAACAATGCCAGGTAGAAAATGAGTCTTGTGTAAATGTTTATTAAATGAACTAATTTATTGAGCATCCTCTGTCTGCTAAATGTAGTCTTTTGCGTTGTTAACTTAATTCATCTTCTCAGCAGTTTTCAGTGAGGCAGTTGCTGTTCCCATTTCACAGATAAGGGGACCCAGACACAAAGTGAATCCTATGCAGTGAAAGTCAAGTGCCTTGCTCATGGCCATACAGAAAGCATAAAGGCAGAACCAACTTGTAACCATCACGGTGCGCCGTCAGACCCAAATGTAAATCATTCTGACCTTGAGACTCCCCTAGTCAGACAGAGACAGGTGGAGCAGAATGTTTTTCTTGACATATTAGAATAACACCGCACTCTGAGATACTGGGGCAAGGAGGAAATAATCCCACTGGACTCTTATGTTGGCGACCTTGGGTAGGATCAGAGGGGATGGAGACCACACATGGGAACAGCTGCTGCCAATACACACCCAACTGAGTACTATCTGGTGGGATTGTGTTTTTGTTTTTAGCGCTTAAGCTTCTCTTTTGCTGGGCTCTTTTTGAAAACAACAACAAAAAAAACCACCCTGTTTTTATTGTGAATTGATGATTCAGAGCAGATCATCAACTTAACATTCAGCGAATCCTATACTTTGCTTCTTTACAATGGTTGCAATCCCCTCTGTGCATCAATAGTTCCAACAGTCTTTACGACTCTGATTCCTTTAACGATTGCCTTCCTCCCTGTGTCTCCCACTGCCTACCTTCTTTCCTCTGCTAACCTCTCCCTTCCCATCACCCATGTTAGCATGTGTCTACCCTCTGGCGCTTGAATCATTTTCTCTCCCAGCCTCTCCGTAACCATCACTGTTGGTTTCTTTTATTGAAAAAACTTTTCTTCACTTTTTACAACATTGTATTGATCTCCTACAATATTTGTCCTTTTGTGATTGACTCATTTCACTCAGCGTAATGTTCTCAGGTCCACCTATGTTATGAGGTAGGTGTCAGATTCAGCATTGCGTAGTAGTCCATTGTGTTTACAGATTTGTTTAAGCATTTTTGTGTTGGTGAGCGTTTAGGCTGTCTCCATCCCTTGTAGACAGCGTATTGAAGGATCCTGCTTTGTTATCAATTCTGCTCCGACTCTTGACTGGTGCGTTTAATCCATTTACATTCAGTGTAATCATTAATAGGTATGAATTGATTGCTGCCTCTTGAGGCTTTGCTGGTGTGGGGTTACAGAACATCATAAAGACAGACACAGAAAGGGTGAAAATGTGTCAACCACCTAGGCCTGTAACCGGTATGTTGTAGATACTTAAAATGTGAGTACGTCATCTCTGTCTTGTCATACAACTCTACCGAAATGCTCAGTTTATCCACAGGAGTTCTTGATGGAAAAGTTCTGCAACCAGTTCTGAAAACTAGTACTACAAATGTTAGTCAGAATCCGTGAAACGTGGGATACGTGGGAAATTCTCTTGCATTGGTTGAGCCGTGGATGTATGAATGCCTATAGACGTGCAGCCTGGGAGGTTCGGCTGCACTAATACGAGGTGGCTTCACAACGTTTGTGGAAAATGCAGTTAAAGGATAATGGACTTTTTGAAGCCTCCTCATAGATCTAGATATTAGAGCTACTGTCCACATTTTTTTGTGCAAGCCCTCGAAAAAAATTTTAAGTGATTTTCTTAGATCTTTAAAGGATTTCAACAATCTTGTATTCACAATCTATTTTAGAAATGCATTGATAATGAAACATATTTTACAGTTGTGTTTCATTGTTTTGAAAAGGTTTCTAGGGCAGTTGTTGAGGTTCTGGTGGTAAAAATTAAACTTGAATAGCAATGATGAAATATTTACTCATCGAATGGCTTTGATGTTTAGCTTCTTTTGGGTTGCAACTCCCTTCCTAATGGACCTGTTTCAAAGAAGAAAATGATTACAGCTTTCAGCTGTGGTGTTTTCGTATTGTCTGCATGGAGGAAATGTGTTTTGTTTTGGTCAGTTTGGTGGTATTTAAATTTTGAAGGCTGTTTAAAAATCATATCACTGACATAAATGGTTCATATACTCTGAATTCCTACTTAGTGATAGGCTAATGAATTAAAGTTCATTTTTCTAATACTTGTAGCATTTTTAAATGGTTGCTTTAACTCTTATTCTCTAGTCTTTCCAACCTCAATTTATTTCATTTTCCACAGTTTTCTTTTAGAAGGTCTAAGGTAAGTGTGTGTGTATGTGTGTGTGTGTAAAAATGAACCATATTGAACATACACAGATTAATTTGTTAAAATATCTCAAAATTGCTTATATTTAAATACGTTTTAGAAAATACATATCTAGATGTGTAGCTCTTATAATCTGAAGGATTTACCTTTAAAATGTGTCATTAAGAATATTGAGTTAATGTTTTCCTTTTACATTTTGGATTAATAATCACTCATGTGAATCATTTGGAAATTGTTATTTTAATGCTGATTTAAAAGGCTCTGTTTTTATGTGATTCTTCCCACATGTACTATGTTACACTTTTAACATTTATGTTTGTCTTTTTCTTTTGTTCTTTTTTAAACTCAGTTTTCATATGAATCCAACAAGCAATGAAGACCTCAGGAAAATACTGGTAAGTTCCTGAAGAGGATTAGAGAGTTAGCAAAGAGCCCAGTTGGTCTTCTCTGTGGCACACATCTGTAAAATGCCTAAGTCTTCTTGATAATACTTTAATGATCCAAGTATTTTAGTTTAGCCTGGTAGATCTGAGACAAAGAAGGAAAGCACACACTGCCTTGATATATGACAAGCGCTGTCTACATTATATGCGATGGTGCAAGCAAACATGATAGTTAGAATTGAGGCCAGTTTAGAACATATACACACACATGTGTGTATATTTACAACATATACACACATCGCAGGAGAATGATGAAGGTTTCTGCTCCTTTGAAGGTTTAGAGCCTTGAAAAATCCTGTATGGGGTCACTATGAGTCAGAACCTACTCAACAGCACTTAACAACAACAACAACAACAATATGTAAAACTGAGTTTTAAAAAGAACAATATGTATTGTTTGTCGATTTTCAAAAAATCAGTGTGAAAGCATTACAGTCTTGAAATCAGAGCATGTGGGGAAGGCTAAGGCTTCATGTTGTTGTTGCTGTAGTTGTGTTTGTTACAAGGCAGAAGAAGTCTGCTTGTTAGCATTCAGCAATAGGAAAAGCATCCTGGCTGTAGACCCTGCTAACCAGGAAAGTACCTGATAAGAACCTATAGGGCATTTATCTTCCCACTCAGGACTACACCCAACATGCTAACAGGTTCGGGAAGGCAGCTAATACCATCACCAGCAACACAGTGACCCCGCTAACTCTACTCGACTATTTTACACGGATTTTGATTTCACTGCTGTTTGCAATCCTGTGTTAGCTCTCTCTTCAGAGTTCTGTGGTATCTGCAGTCAACTCTCAATATATTGAACCTAGAGAATAAGTTAGTTTACAAAAACCTGGACAAGTGTTCTTGGTAGGAGACTGAATTCTCCACTGAATGGCAGCATTTCCAAGAGGCTGGTAGTTGCTTTGTGAACCATCTGTCCTTAAGGTGTGTGATCCAGATGTTTGATAAGAATTATTTTAAGCGATAACATATCACAATTTTCCATGATGTGATATGCCTGGCAGAGCCCCTGATGGTGGCAGGGGTCGTTTTATAAACGACTGTCAGTGTAGTTACTTGTCTTTAGAACTGTAGAGAGCCGTAGAGAAGCAGATGACTTTGTACTCTGTTTTTGCTGTTTTATGTAAATGATTTGTAAGTTTTGATGTTTCATAAATACTCATAAAGGATTCAAGTCCTTTTAATATGGCAGTCTGGCAAGAAACGTCAGGATATATGAAGTCAGCCTTTGATCAGATAGTAAAATGCATTCTATCAGGCAGTTACTTAATCTCAAACAAAATACAACATCAAAAAAATGGATTTAATGTGTAGCTATTGTTTATCAAGTAACCTTAATTATAATTTCTATCTGCTTGTAAATGTACTTCTCCAAATCTTGTCATTTATTGCTGCAAAAGCATCCTTAGCATTCTTTAAAGAAATAAAATGTGAAAATTGTTTTAGTTAAAGGATTTAAAGGTGATAAGAGAATCCTTGATGTGTGATTACTTTTCTCTGGCATTCTAACTGTTCTAAATGACAGCCCAAGGATTCCTAGGTGCTGTGAATTTACTGCAAGATACAAGTAAGAGTAGACCGCTCATCCCAAGCTGACCATTTTGGAGGAAAAGTATTTGAATCATTTTTATGTTGAAGATGATAAGATGTTTGAAGTAATTTACATTAAGCTCTCCAGTAATAACCATCCCCAAGTTATTTTTTCCCTCCTTCTGGACGCAGTATTTTGTAATTAAGTTTGTATGTCGTGTATGCCAGTGCCAACACCTGTCCCTGAAAGCGCCGTGTTTAAACAGGAGCAGTAGCCAGTTGAAAGGGCAGTGTGAGCTCTTTAAGGCCTAATTAAGAACTGAAAGGGAGATGAAGGGAGTGGGACAAAAGATGTGAAAGTAGCTGGGATGATATTCCCAGAGCAAAGTTCCTCATTAGGACAATAATGAGATGATCAGAGAATGCCAAGCCTTCATCTTATCTCTCTCCTCTAGCTGCCTGGGACGTCCGTTAGTACTTCACCAATATTTGGTTACCAGGACAACCTTTCTTTAATCTTCAGTTATTTTGAGTCCTGGTAATTTTCCTTTGTTTTAATTTAAATATTGTAAAAAATACATGTGTGTGTGTGTGTGTGTGTGTGTGTGTGTGTGAGATATATACATTTCCCAGTTTAAAAGGCTAGCCTATGAGTAAGATACGAAATAGTTCACTAGTAATTCTCAAATTCTTTTTCCTGATTTCAAATTCTGATTAGAAAATGTACTGCCACACTTAATTATTCTCTTGCTCAGTCCCGTTTTTTGTTTTGTTTTGTTTTTTTTAATATCTGCATATGGAAATTTTTACCAGACGCTGGGTAGGAATGAAAAAGGATTGGTTGTGGAAGGGGAAGAGAGAACGTTTTACATTCGATTTTAAAAGAAGAAAACATCTTTAAAACACATGTGCTGCCTCTATGGAGCACTGTAGGAAAAATAGTGAGAATTTAGGAGTCCCGTGGTAGGTTGCATTCAAGTGTTTACCCATTTGGTAGTTGTTTAATTTTAGAAGATTTCCCAAAAATAGTATTAAGAGAATCTTCACACACAAAAAACCCCAATGTGTATTTATTTGCCTGAACCTTTTCATCACTAAGTAGAATAATATTTGTAACCAGTAAGTCCTTCAATTTTCTAAAATAATATTGGTTGATATTAATTTTTATTATTTTATTTGGATGATGTCCACAAACAGAAGGATATGAGTTTAATGAGTCTATCCACTCATTTTAGAATCGTCTATATGAAAGTAGAAGGCTTGCCTGACTCCCTAATATGGGATAAGATCTGGAGCATGAGGCTGTTGTTCATTATTTCATCGTCTTCTCCCCAATACGGTTGATGGTACATGTGCTTCTAAGATGTTTTCTTGCCCAGAGACTTGATGCAGAAAATTTCACATGAAAACACAAATGGAACAATTATTGAAAAGACCAGAAATGTGTTTCCAGCAAATCTGCCTGTATGTTAGTATTAGATGTTGTGAGGGTAGCATAAGGCAAATACTGGACCAGTATATTCGAAAGTCTTGCTCTAACATGCTGAACACTCTTCTGAAACAGTACTTGATTGTGGGGAGAGAGTACATAAATTGTTAGATTGATGTAATACCATGGCACTAATTTGAACTATTTATGTCAAAATACGAGGCTTGTGGCATTCCTTTTATCCTTCTTGGGAAAAAACACACAAAACAAACAACAGAAAAAAGAAGTACATAATCCGGTCGCCCTGGTATAATGTTGTATATAAGGGTACAAGTGAATTGTTGACTGTATATCATCACTTAATTAGTTTGGAGATGTCAGTTCATATTTGGATAATTTGATTAAGATTACAGAGACTGGAGCAGATGCTATTATTATGTTAAATTAAGGGTAAAAAAAACAACAGTCAACTAATCATTAATGAATCCCATTTAGTTTAAATTCACTAATCCCTGCAATTCTCACAAGAACTCCTATTTCTCAGGAAATCTTTTATTAGACTACATTGGTTGGGTTTTATTACTTTTAAAAATGCTGCTCAGAAAAATCACTCTGGAAATGTTTGAATCGAAAGGGACCGTGAACAACATCTCATCTATCAGATAAGGAAAGTGATATCTAGAATATAAGATATGTCTCAATTCTGTGCAAAAGTACTTAGTTTAGAATACATTTTCTATTGTAAACTTAAAAAATACATCTTTTCATGGAAATGGGCTTAGCATGTTGATTTGTAGAGATGGAGTTGCTGTTGTTATGCGCCGTGGAGTCGGTTCCGACTCATAGCGACCCTGTACAGGGTTTCCAAGGCAGTAAATCTTTACGGGAGCAGAAAGCCTCATCTTTCTCCTGCGGAACAGCTGGTAGTTTCGAATTACTGACCTTGAGGTTTGCAGCCCGATTCGTAACCACTACGCTACCAGAGATGGAGTTAGGACATTTTTAATATGCTACCTGACTAAATTGCTTGTGTCCAGTTAAACAAACTAGGAAAAGTTGTGGGCGTGTGTGTAGACTTACTCTTATTTAAAATACAAAGATTCAGTGATCAGAGGGAGAAGACATACAAAGTTACCCGACACTGTCTTTAGAATTGTTCTTCAATTATTTTGGAGTAATATTCTGAAAAAGGTTTAGGGGGCAAAAGTACTCAGAAAATTAAATCGGTTCCTGGTTTTCAGTGCTAACCTAAGTTGTTTGAAATATTATGTACAGAATTTAAATACATGTCTCTGCAGTTTCTCTGTATTCCTTTTGTTACTCTACTTGGGGCTCCTCGTCATTCTTCTCTTGAGCTTAGTCGTCCTAAAACTAATCATCTTAGCCCCCGATTTATCTTACCCATTGGTGCCATTTTAATTGTCCGAGACTAAAGCTCTCATCATATCACTGCCCTGTTTAGAAACCTCCAATGACTTCCTATTTCCTATAGTCAAAGGCCTCAAAGTTCTTAATAAGAGCATTCCACAGCCTTGATGACCTCTCACCATTCTACCACTGCAGCCTAGTCTTGGCTCCCTCACTGGTCCTTTTATTTTCCATCCGTGCCCCTGATTACCTGCTATTGACGGCTGTGCCTTGAGCCTTCTTCCTTCTTTGAAAAACCGGAACTGCCCATTCTCCATCTCTGCCTGACAAAATCTGTGAAGAGCTGGTACAAAACAATCTTTATTAAACCCGAGAGATTCTGTCAATTGAAGAAATATTTTCAATCCTGAGTTTTTCCCTTTATTCTGGAGAGAAAATTGCGTGTGTGCTTCAGTGACTCAGGCATCAAGTTGCTCTCTGAACTCTCGCTTCTGGTTCTGTGGCACTGGCCAAGTCGGACTGCCCCACGGAGGCGTCAGAAGTTCAACTTGGGCTTTTCTGAGGGAAACTGCTAGACAAACCACAGCTAAAGTAGATTCTGAAAATGAGTGAAGACAACTGTGATCCCTTACCAACAAAAAGAGAAAGAAAGCTCTTTTATATTTTCCACGCTGTTCCAATTCATAGCGATGGATAGATATTAATTAGACTTTGAATGCAAGAAAACCGATTTCCTCAGTTTTCGTGTGTTTTCTGTAAAGCCAAACGGAACTGTTTTTAAACAAAAGTGATACAAATCATGTCAAATTGTAGCGTTTAGCGATAGGACTATATATATTGTTTTAAGTGCCACCAAGTCGATTCCATCTCATAGCGACCCGGTATAGATTCCTGAGGCTTTAAGTCTTTGAGGGAGTAGAACGCCTCATCTTATCCCATGGAGTGGCTGGTAGGCTCGAACTGCAAACCTTGTTGATTCACAGTCCAGTGCTTATTATATGGAGCCATCACGTTCCCAGGACTATGTATGAAAAGGCATAAAATTGCTACCTTATATGGGAACATTATATTTTATATAATCATAAATCAGTACATATTGTATGTATAGTATTTATATTTCCATTTTCCCACAAACTTTTTGAAGCCCCCCCCCCCCCTTTGTATAATAAAAGATGAGGTTACAGCGACTTTTTGATTTTCTTTCTGAGAAATATTCTTTATCCTTGACTTAATATTTAGGTTGCCTTTGTAGTGAAAATAAATTAATGCCTTTTTCTTCCTTTTTAGGGGCTTATATTTATACTTTTGTCTAAAAAGAATTTTTATCAATAAAATAAGGTTACACAGTAAGTAAATAAGTGATATGGGAAAGAATGCAAATATATAAATCCTAAATGTTAACATGGTTTCATTTGACCTCTGAGCTTCCTGACAACCAAAGCAAAAAGGGAAATCAGTTAAGTTAGCTAGTAGTACAAGAAGGAGGCAATAGGTCAGTTAACCTCTTCTTAAGGAGTCCTGTTGTGGTACTGCGGGTTCGTGCACTGGATTGCAAGGTCAGTCTGAACCAGTTAGGAGCCCTGGTGTGACACTGGGTACTGAACTGCAAGGTCAGCTTGAATCACAAGGTCATTGGTTCCAATTTATCAGCTGCTCCTTGGAATCCCTATATAGGTAACTAGGAGTCAGAACTGACTTGATGGCACTTAACAGAAGTTAAGTTAAGCCTCCGATGGGGCGTCTTAGAAGGTACTCACTGAATTGGTTCTGAATTCCTTCAACGTTTCATAACAAGTTACAGAAACAGATTTGATATTGGATGCCTCCTGTAACAGTCTTCAATAAAAAGGCAAAGACTAAGCATTAAACCACAATACAATGGAAGTTCCATGAGTATATAGTTTTTTATAGCTTTTGATAGTTTAATTCTTAGAGACCTTTTGTTTTAATCAGTGTTTATTAAACTTTATTGCAGAACACATTTTAATTTAGTCTTGGATTATATGATTGATCTTTGTTTTTGTCAAAGGGAGGTTTAGGGCGTGGAAGAAGGTGGTGGGGGTGGGGGTGCTTATGTGCCGTGGGGTCGGTTCTGATTCACAGCAACCCTGCATGAGGCTGTAAATCCTTACGTGAGCAGAACGCCTCATCTTTCTCCTGTGGAACTGCTGGTCCTTTGGAACTGCTGACCCTGAGGTTAGCAGCCCGACTCATAACCACTAAGGGGGAGCTGAGAAGAATGTAGGATTATAACCAAAGCTCTGGTGCCTCTGCCCTAGTCCTTGCCTCAGAACTGACTAAGCTAATCAGTGAACTCTCTTCGTTCTAGCCAAGCCCAGAGACAAATGTGATTCAGAGTTTGAAACACCAGATGTTGATTTTCAGAGTAATCCTTAACGTTTGTTCATGGCCCTGCTTCTGCTAAAGTGACAGTCTCCATTTTGTTCTAGGATAGCAACCCTTTTGATGCTACGGCAGGGTATCGTGGCCTGACTCACGAGGAGATTCTGCAGGAGCTAGTGAGGCACAAAGAGCTCCTGAGGAGGAGAGACACCCACATCCGGGAACTCGAGGACTACATCGACAACCTCCTCGTACGGGTCATGGAAGAGACCCCCAGTATCCTCAGAGTGCCCTATGAGCCATCCAGGAAGGCTGGCAAATTCTCCGATAGTTAGGAAACCCGTTGACCTGCTTGTCTGTTACAACAGGATCAAAGGAGTAAGGAGAGAGGGTGAAAGGAAACCTTGGCCACCAGAGGTGATAAAATCAGGTTTCTTTGCACACTTTCCTGTTTCAATGAGAAGAAATGGCTTCACCTGGAAGTAGTAGCAAGGACGGTCAAAAGAGTGACCTCTGAAGTGACTTAAATAATTTAAACTTTAGAGTAAAAATGGACCAGATTCTCTAATAAGCAGTTTCAAAGGATTCACTTAGGTGCCAGCCCACAAATCTACCAGAGGCCTAGAACTATCTTCAGAAGTACATGACTTCACTCCTCAGGAATGGATGTCTCATGGAGCAGAATCGAGATTGTAGTTGGTTTCTCAGAATTCAATTTTAGGCATTTAGCTGTAGGAATACTGCTCATTAGAAACACTACTTAAAAAGAAAACCCGACATCTTTTATATACATAGATAAGCACATGAATCTATGTCCACGTATCTCTGTATGTAAAGTACATGCATATACCTCCTATATAATGTGCTTTGAGAACATTAAAAAAACAAAACAAAACTGGTGACCTCTAAGGTTGGGATACCAGTTCCTTGATTAACAAATGTATGTGTGATCTGTGGGTGCGGAGCAAAGTGTCATTGCTAATGATGTTTGTACTGAAATTACTATTGACCACATGAAGCTTGGTGTCACAGTGAGCTGCTCTGTGTTGTCCCAGCATCTGGGTTTTGCTCTTCAGCTGACAGTCATGACCCACAGTCTTTTCTTAAAGAATGGCAGATTTTGGGGAACCTATGTCATTCATTTTACCACGACAGCATGTAATCTCTTGGAATTAATTTTTATTATTATTTAATCCTAGTGTCTTGAGTTTTGTTTAAGCTCTAAGCAAAAGATAAGCTAATGTCATTTGTTTTTAGAGAGAGTGCATGCCGTTCAGTCACTAGCAAAGACAAGATTTGCAAGTTATGTCGGGAGACAAGTTTGGGGAGGAAATGTATGTAGGTAATCATTTGATGCCCGCTCACCCAAAGCAGTGGGCAAACTCTGGGAATGAAGAATTAGGCTTGGTTTCGAGTTAGGTAAATTATGGAACAGATGGTTGCCTGTGGGTCTGGAACCAAAGTAAAAGCTCCTGAAGGACCAGGGAGATTTTAGGGCCGATTGGTTTCTAGCCGCCATCACACATGACTCTTCCGCTGGCTTTTAAGAATCGATTTATCACAAAATTAGCTCCTTTTTTTTCCCCTTTGAAATCCATTCCCTCAAAAATGTTGGCTACTTCCATGAAATTACCTTGGTAATATTTGTGCAAAATTCATCTGAAAACGAATGGTATCAAAATGTTCCTAATCATGGGGAGCGTATGTCTCCTCCTTAACAATCAGAGCTGCTGATCCCAACACGCTGAGAGAGTGGCTGTGTCTTTGTCCGTTTAAAACGAAAACTTTGATCTACTTCTGGAGGCTTACAGACAGCCCCGATTTATTTACTACTTTTTCTTTAATGAACTGTGTTTTTTCTATTATTTATCCCTATTTAGGCCTTCTAGGACATAAAATTAAAGGCAGATAAAATAATTTTGCTTATTTTAGTTTTTTGAATCAGATAATACTGGGCCAAACCTATATCCATAAGCTAAAATCCCTTGATACATTTTTTTTTTTTAGTATTTTTATGGTTGATATGAATACACAATTTTGAAATTCTAAAATAATTTTCCTAATTACAAAAATTGAATAATGTTCTAAAATTAAGAAATAGGGAAAGAAAAATAGCTTTTGACCAGTTTTTCCTTTTTATGTACAATTAAAATTCTATAATTAACCTCAAAAGCTAGTGCCGGATTTTAGTTTCTCCTTTGAGGTTTTAGTAAATACTGGTTTTTCACATGGTGCCATTTTTCAGTAACTTTATTAAATATTACAAAAGTCTTGGCACTTGACTTTTCCGTTGCTAGTATAATTGAGGTGCATATATACATTTTTTAATTTAAAAAAAAAATCCATGCATTTTCAGTATTATGACATACCTGCAGATTCTTTGATATCCTGTGGCCAAATTTGCTCTTTATGAGTCAAGATGCTAGTGTTGTATTTGAGGTTGTTTTGTACAGAGCTCATTCAAAAAGTGTGTTTCAAGTTCTGTTCTTTGTATGAGGAAGTTCCTGTTGAAAGAGTGATTCTTTGCCTGAATGAAAGACTATTAAGCAGTACATTTATCTCTAAGGAGTGATTTGGCTATAACCGAATCAACATTTTTCATCTTTAAATCTGAGACAGCATTGTATTGAAAACGGAATCTACATTTGTCATTGTCTGAAATTTTTCCATTCCAGTATTTATGAATTTTTACTTATGACCTAGTGTAGAGCTCATTAGGTATTTTCATAATCAGCCAATTAAATAAACTAAAAACAGAAAGTAAAAGTGAGTTCCCATGTAAACCTATCCACGTTTTCTGTGTTTAGGTAGAAGTGCAAGAAGAGCAGTTTGAATAACTGGTGTTATAGAAACATGGCCAAAAAGATGACTTTCGTTTATTTTTCCAAAACGTAACTTTTAAGTATTCTAAGGCTGTATTTGGTTAGTAGCTTACAAGTGGGAACAAAACGTATGTACTCCTTTAATAACACACAGCACAGTGGACACAAACATTCTTTTGTCTTTACGTTTCAGATAGTGCATACACAAAAGTATTTCACCAAGAGGATTTATTTTATAATTGCAGAAGCCCTCCCCACTCCCCTACTCCCATCCCTATTCTAAAATTCAGCTTTGAAAGTATTGAACATAGTGTTCTGCCATTTAGGTTTCACATTTCATTTATTGAATACCAGGGACAGATCTTAGAATTGTATATATAATCATGTATAACCCAACTCATGAAAACTCAGTATTGCTTTTTGCTGCTGTAGTCTGCATTGAGTCTAGTTTTGCTATCCCCTAGTGAGTGTGGCATTCTCCATAGATTAGACATAGCTCCATCTATTGCTTTTGGCAGTAAATCAAGATTTAGTTGTAATTTTCCAGCTGTGAAAATGTTGCCTCGTATTTGAAAGGGTTTCATGAATGGAAACTTAAAACTAAGCTCATTAGTGACAGACTGCCTCTCCTTACATCCTTCACCACACCCACTGCGCCCCCCCCCCAACCCCCCATGTCCCAGCACCCCATAACCGTACTTACTCTAACACGGAGAATCTTTTTAAAATTTTTAAAATCTTATCTCCAGTGATTGTTATACTAGAGCTTTTATTTTCCTCTGGAGCTTTTTAGAAAACGCAACCATGAATTTGTAAGCCAAGCGGAACAACTTTTTGATGTTCGTGTCCTTGTATGTCTTAGAGATGAGTTAGATGTCACGTGTGTGTGTGTGTGTTTCAGTGAAGTATAAAGCATGCTCACTGACTTGATCTCTTTGAAGTAGGAGGCTGAAAGAATTGCAGTGTTGCTGGTCAGAAGGGTCCCCGTAGAAGGGTCTGTCAGTACACGTGGAAAGCCCCCATTTTCACAGTTGTGTAACTTTTATAATCCAGATGCAATCATTGGAAGTATTTAATATGCAATAGGTAGCACCTTAGCTAATTAATCTGCGTCTGAAGGGTTTTCTGATGCCTTTAATACAAAGCATAGAAGCTCTTCAAGCATTAAACTAGAGTTGACGTTTTATTGCATTTATTTTCTATGTCAAAAAATCCCCTCTTACAATGGAGCTGAAGTCTGTGACAAAGACATTTAGACCTATTAATCTTCGAAGTTTCCAGATGGTTTGTGTTTTGAGGTACAGAAAAAATAAAAAATGCTGCAGACCTAGATATGTATATATTTAGCAGGTACTTGAAAGACGTAAGCATTATTTATAACTACAGAGCATTGTACTTGATCTTATTAAGTAAATGCCCTTGGTAACTTGTATACATTTTTTGAGGTATAAACTTAAAAATATGTAAGCATTGCATTATGTGACAATTGTATAATTTATGTAAACTGATGCATGAGTTAGAATTTTTATATAATATATGGTTATTGATTTATTATAGTTGATTAAAGTGTTGAATCTTGTCAAAATTTCTTATTACAGATAAAACAGTGTTACCACACACATATATGAATGAGTCCTTGTCTTTTATTAAAAATGTGGTATGCCTCATGTCATGTATTGCAACAAGTATTCTGTCTAGACCTACAAACTCCATAATGAAGAGTTCTGGCACTGTAGGATAAACACTGGACTGCAAGGTTGGTTTGAACTGCAAGGTCTGCAGTTCAAAGTCACCAGCTGCTCCTTGGCAACCCTAAATAGGGTCGCTGAGTTGGAACCAACTTGACGTCACTTGAACAAAAATGTTTTAAAGAACATTTTCTGTACATTCAAAATTGAGAACCACAGAGAGAGAGAGAGATCCCTGCTCTTTGAGCTGAATGTAGTTGAGACAACATTTTCTTGGCTTAAGGTAACTTTCCTAATTTTCTTGAATTTATGACCTATAGTTTCAATGATGATGCATCTTCACACAGATAGACTGTTGGGAGGAGAACTCCAGGAGACAATTGTCTGGTCAGTGATGTGGTGTGTGGTAAGATCTGATAATGTGATGGAGAAGGAAAAAATGCACGTGGGTCTTAATGTAAAACTGCTAGAATGTTCTATGTGGCATGCTTTGGGTGTTCCACATTTGATGAAAATAGGATGTCAGAACTGACTTGACAGCACTTAACAAGCTCGTAGGCTCACAAAGGTGAAAGATGATCGTGTAGAATAGGAAGCCAAGATTGCAGCCACATAGGGAAATTTGATAGGATGAAGATTTGAATACATGTGTGAAAATATATGATGAACTTACCAAAGTAGTTTTGTGACCTTTGGTGAGATTTTACTTGATGTCACTGAGTAATTTGGCTAGCCTACTCACTGTTTAGTCAAAGAATTATTTGTTTGAAAAAATGCTTACATGTTTTGTTTGTTGCATTGTTTGATTTGTCTGATTTTTACTTCTATTGAGACCTCTGGTGAGGTCGTATCACCCTGGAGAAATCTAGAATGAAATTTAAAAGTCTTGTTAGATCTTGTATCAAGTGTCAGAAACTCTAAATAGTTAGGAAAAGCTCATTATGCGTTAGGTTAAATAACAATTTCAGAAGAGTGCTGTGAGATGGAGCCCCTGATCAGAGAGGATTTTAATGTTTTTCCTTTCTCCGTGGAATTATACCTAGACTATTAGCAATATACAATGGTCCAGAAACAGTGGAATACTAACAAAAGTTGTTAGGAGGAGATTGTTATTTTTCAAACAACACGCAACACCCCCTCAAGAAAATGTCAGTGCCGAACAGAATTCTGCTACTGTAGAAACCAAATCCTGGGAAACGAGAAAACAAAAAAACCACACTCAATTCAAAATCCTCCATTTGACCTTGTAGTGCAACCTCTTCCACCACAATTTTGCTACATACAGTTTAAAGAGTAACAAAATGATTGTGAACTTAATTTCCTTCCCTAGTTTTAGTATAGGATAATGTACTGGACCGCAAGGTCGGTATGAAACACAAGGCGGGTGTTTCAAACCCACCAGCTGCTCTTTGGAAACCGCAGACGGGGTCGCTATGATACAGAACCAGCTCGACGGCACTTAACAACAGGGTATAGGGTACATTGTAGTTACATGTCATGGAATCGGTTCTGACTCTTAGTGACCCTGTATAGGGTTTCTGAGGAGCAGCTGGTGGGTTTGAACCACTGACCTTGCGGTTAGCAGTCCAAATAGAGAAGTCCACAGGAACTGGGTAGAGAAAGCAGGGAGTCAGGCTTCCTGGTAAACTACCTGTCACCCTTCTCCCTAAGAGACCATACAGGTTTAATACCTATTTAGCACAAACAGTTGTTCACGGAGCCAATTACAAAACAATGTTTTTGTTTACATTTAAAAGTCTGTGTTTTTTTGTTATTAATGTACTGTTACCGAACATCTTTCATGATTTATAAGCTGTAAAATATTTTAATTCTTGGCTCATTTGTTTACCAAGCTATTCATTTAATGCTATATAATATGTAGCACTTGAGACCATCTGTATTTGAATAGTACACATGCTGTGAAGATATGTACAGAAAATCAAGTGTAAAACATATGAAATATTCAGGAAGAGTTAGTGATGAAGACAAACCATGTATTTTAATTAAAAATTTTTTTAAAGTATGTAGCCTGCAATCTACCAGTAAAGTCTTCCCCCAAAATGAAAGACTGTCTTCCCCTAGGCAGATTCCTGTGCACTGAAATGTCATTTTGACTTTTAAGTGAGTAGATTGTAGATAAAATAACTACTGAAATTAATACGAATTCGAAATGTGCTCTTAAACAGTCTCTCATCAGAGGGAGAAGTTAGTGCCTTAGCTGTCCAGGAACCATTCATGACAAAAGTATTAAGAAGCAGGTCGTAGGTGGGAACTGTGACTAGGAGAGGACACTGGTGTCTTGGGGTCACCTCTGGAAGGAATATGGGGTTTAATTTTGTGGCCTTAGAAACTCGACTATTGGAGGCTCAGGCTGTTTGCTTATTTCTTTCCTCTGAACAAGTGGGGGATTAATATCATGTGTTCACCTCCACCCCCACCCCCCAACAACTGCATCTGCGTGTTCCCAGGTAAGGATCCTTGTGAAAGATTGAAAATTGAGGATTCCCAGGTCACTCAGCTGCTTATAGGGACTGGGATTCTTGACCCATCCACGTTTTGACCTTGAGTGCTCACTGTAGGATACAGGACTCCCTTAGCAACCACAAGGATGGTGGTGCAAACCTAGCAGCTGCTCCTGGAACCCTTCCTTAGACAGGGTCCCTGAGAGGAGGAACGGGCTGGATGGTACAGACAGCAACAGCAGCAGTCCTAAGAAGCTCCACCCACTTCGGGGGGCGGGGGGATTTGTTAAGCACCAAGGGACCCCCAGCATCCCTCCCAGCTTAAGTGCCCTCCAGTCAGTTCCAACTCATAGGGATACCGTACAGGGTTTCCAAAGAGCAGCTAGTGGGCTTGAACCAATGATCTTGCGTTGCACCACTTGAGTGTTTTGTAAGTTAGATGTGAATCAGAATGCCGTCTCCAATAATGTGCCCGATGATACACGCATGGGGTAAAGTGTGGTTCCCAGCACTAATCTTAGTGCTCACTGGTTAGTGCTCCCTTCCCTAACGGCTTCCTCTCCTGGGGCTTCATGTCTACCTCACTGTCATTCAAATCATTCCAGTCTTTTTTCAGTGCCTGTTACTAATTGGTCTGGAGTCCCCTGGGGCAAGAGGGTACAAAGGTTTAATGTGCATATCTGCTTCCTGGAGGGTTGGTGGTTAGATCCACCCAGATGTGTATCAGAAGAAATGTCTGGTCATTATCTACTTCTGAAAATGGTGCCCCTAGACAACCCTCTGAAACACAAGGGGTCTCCTGCAGGCAGTCAACTGGATGAAAACTGGTAAACTCACCAGAAGTGCATCAGTGAGCACCTCTAACTGGTAGGTGTATTCCTACCTTCCTTATTTTCATTCCCACATTGCGCTTTGTCTTCACTCCTTTTTATTTCATCTTTTTCAATTGTATGTGCTTTTATGAGCCACCTCAAATCGTTTGCGGGGTGAGACACCGCATGCAGACATTTATCATCTGGCATTTCTTCCATTGTTACTCTTTCTACTCCAAGCAAAAGGATCCATCTCAACTTTTCTGGGTCTACAGTTTGTTTTGTTTTAAGTATGCTAAGAATTCCTGACCAAGGACATGAGCCCCCTAGTTATTGTCCTGCTGACATTTTAGCACAGGGCTGGGTAAGAGTTGACAGGAACTGTTTGTTGAATGGGTGATCAATTTGTTTTTATTAAGACTCATAAGGTTGTTAGGGGAAATTATTATAAGTAGATAATATAAGGAAGCTCCCTTTTAAATGAATACAAGTAGAGTTTCTAACAGGCAGTGGGCATTGGATTGAGACAATAAAGGATGACTGCAGAAACTCTTCTGTCTGGAAATAAGACTGCAGTAAGTGATCAGCTCAAATTGCAGACAGTCCAGCTAAATTTGCTGAACATGATTAATCATTTCCTTCATTTTCATGAGGCCTTGTCATAGTCTGCTATAGGTATTTTTTTAGGTGGCTGTGTGCACTGCTGGTTTGTGTACATATTGAACAGATTAAACTACCTGCTCACCTTTGCTTCCCCCTGCTTACAGATCACCTGTCATAGTCCAGATCCTCAGTAACTGCATGTTGAAGGAAGAAAAGAGGGAAGTAAGAAGTTTAGTGACTGGTCCTTTGAAATATGGTGTAAGAAAGTTTGACTTTTTTTGTTGTATGTGACTTGGAAGGCAGCATGCTGAGATTTTAATTATCTGCACTTTAAAATAATTCAACCATGGTTATTACAAAACACTTTCCATTGTTCTTGATGAAGGGAGGGGCTCCCATTCTAATTTGACTTATATTTGTAATTAATGACAAAGAAAGAAACCTTGGTGGTCCCTAATTGTAATAGGAGCACATTCATCCATAGTGTTTGTTTAGGAGTCTTATAGAAACTCTAGATATAGAAAGAACCTTTAAATTTTTTTCTCAGAATGTAAGAATGAATGAATTTGACACGAACACTGAGCAAAATAAACTTTTCTGACTAAATTACTTTACTTGCTACCTGGATCTTCCATTTAAGTGTCAATTCAGAGCAGCAAATCAATTTCCCCTTGAGTGTTAACTCATCAATCAACAGGTGTTGCTGTGTTGGGGAGGTTGCTGAGACCTCATCTGGGCTTTCTCATCAATCCTGTGATCCAATCCAATATTCATCCATCAATCCAATCCATCTACCCCTTTTCCACTCAACAAATGTATATCGAATACCTACTATGTACAAAGCACTATTCTAAGCACTAATGACACAGAGGTGAACAAGATGGACAAAGGAAAATCATGCCATCATCAATGAATTAGTGATGCCCCACTAAGAACTCATCACATCTGTACTTTCACATTTGTAAAGAGACGGTTAAAGCATTTTTTGATGTCTAATCAAAGTAATAAATTAAGAACTCTTGAGGGAATCATAGAAGCACCAACTGATGGAATTTTCTAACTTCCTGAGAAGATGGAACTTCACACCACTTGATCAATGCTCGTCCAAGACAATGAATTACTGATGGATGGACCCCATAGCATAAGGAACTGCTTAAGAGTTCACATCCAATTTGTCCATAACTCTTCATTAACCTCTGAATTTAATTTTGAATCAAAAGCAATTGAAAGTTGAGAGATAGTTCTAAGAAAAACTGAAAGCTATACTGAATTCCATTTTCCAATAAATGTCCCAATACTGAATCCAGTAGGATTGGGACATTTATTGAATAATTAATAGTAATGATGCAATTACAATTACATTGTGTATTGCAGAGAATTTGTTACCATTCCCTACTTGGAATGTAAGATGAATGGAGGTTAGGAGCCCAACTTCCAACATACCTGACATGTGAGCTCTTTGGTTTGGAGAAAAATAAGTACCAAACAGCAGAGAGGATTGGAGATGTGTATAAAAGGAATCAATTTTCAGTAGCTTCTAAACTGAATAAATCAGAATAAAATATTTTCATACTCAGGATCTAATGAGGCCTGATTTGTAAAATCTTTTTATTTAGAATAAAGTATGACTTTGAAACTACCAGAAAGATGCTTGCCTATGTTTTATTGACTATTCAAAGACATTTAACTGTTTGAATCATAACAAATTATGGACAATATTGCAAATAATGGGAATTCCAGAACACTGAGTTGTGCTCATGCAGAACCTATACATAGACCAAGGGGCAACAGAACTGTGTTGTTCGGGATCGGGAATGGTGTGTGTGTCAGGGTTGTATCCTTTCACCATACTTATTCGCTCGGTATGCTGAGCTAATAATCTGAGAAGTTGGACTATGTGAAGAAGGAAGCATCAGGATTGGAGGAAGACTCATTAACAACCTTTGATATGCAGATGACACAAACTTGCTTGCTCTTTAAAGAACCCTTTCCAATCTGTATCTATACTTTTGGTGGTCTTTTTGTTTTATTTTGATTTTTTTTTTCTATTGATATGAAGACTTTGGTGTTCTAGAATGATCTTGGAAGCTGATTTTTCTCTCCCGTGTATGATATGTAGATACTATGACTCAAGCAAGGTGTCTCAAGCAAAACCAAGAAAAGAAAGATAAATTTAAAAATAAATGTATTAAAAAATAAAGATGTCATTTTGAGAACTAAGGTACACTTGACTAATGCCCTGGTATTTCCAGTCACCTATGATGAACACTGAACCAAGAACCACAAGGTCTGAAGTTCGAGCCCACCAGTGGCTTCACGGGAGAAAGATGAGGCTTTCTACTCCCGAGATTTAAAGCCTCGGAAACCCTGTACATGGTCTCTATGAGTCGGAATCGACTCAATGGCTCTTAACAACACCAACAACATATGTATGGGAAAGCTGAACAATGAATACAGAAAACTGAAGAATTTATGTGAAAGAATTAATGATGTTGGTGAAGAATACAGTATTGGATATACCTTGGACTGCCCCGAAAATGAACAAATCTGTCTTGGAAGAAGTACAGCCAGGATGTTCTTTAGAAGCAAGGATGGCGAGACCTTGTCTCCCATAATCTGGCCATGTCATCACCAGGCACTGGAGAAGGACATCATGCAGACGATCGGAGATGAAAAGGAAAACCCTCAATAATGCATTCAAACATAGTGACGAAGGCACAGGACGGGCAGTGTTTTGTTCTGTTTTATAGGAGCCTCTGAGTTGACTTCCGGGCACCTAGCAGCAACAATACAACAGAAAGTAATTCATTAACGGGTGGAGAGGAAGTTTGAAGTGTGACTATGCCGACTGATCTTTTGTATTCCCTTACTCCTAATTTCTTTGGCTTTCCTCGATATCCTGAAAGAATTTGTGTAAAATTAGACTTAATAATAAGCCAGGGGTTTAAACAAATTCCCCTCTCATGTAACTGAAATCTGGGTAGTTCACACAGTCATGCCTACCGTTGCTCCACCATCTCATACGTAGGGTAGTCTCATTGTTAAATGACCCTGGAGTCCATGTCATTGGGCTGGGGAGTAGACACCCAGCAATGTCATTCTTTTTTTTTTTTTTTAATGTTTTATTGTGAATTATATGATAGTTTACATGAGAGAACTTTAGCTTTACATTCATTCCATCGTATTTCATTGCCATAGTTCCAATCCCCTCCATGCATCATCAACCAACCAAAGGGTATATCCTAGAAACCCGCCCCCTACACTTCTCCCTCCCCCTCATTTTCGGCCCACAGTCCCTTTCCCTCTCTGGATCCAAAGTCCCCAGCCGCTTCATTACTCTACCTCATCGTCTCTGTCTCCATCTCAGGCATCTCCGTTTCTCTGGGTAGGGTCCCGCTCTCAGCTCTTCTCCGTTGATGGTCCCAGAGACCTCTGCTCTTAGACTGGAGAATTAATCACTCCCTTCCTTGTTACAAAAC
>NW_006408521.1:47774280-47781339 GCF_000296735.1 Chrysochloris asiatica | reverse complement strand
GTGGCGGGCCGTTTGGGCCTTGGGTGGGTGGGTTGAGCCTAGGGCGGGCAGTTTGGGCCTCTGGGGGCCTGGGCATCAGTGACCGGGCTGCAGGAGGGTTAGTCCTTGGGCAGGTGGTTTGGGCCTCAGGCGGGCAGTTTGGGCCTCAGGGGCCTGGGTATCAGCAGCTGGGCATCAGGTAGCTTGGGCCTCAGCAGGCGGGTTCGGAGGATTGGGCCTCGGGGGGCCTGAGCCTCGGGGACAGGGCTGAGGGCGGGTTGGGTCTCAGGGGCACTGGGCCTTGGTGACCGGGCTATGCAGCAGGTTGGTCCTCAGGGCCCTGGGCCTCTGCGACCTGACTACGCAGTGAGTTGGGCCTTGGGGGCCCTGGACCTCGGTGGCGACCGGGCCTTGGTTGGGCCTGTGCCTTTGTGACCAGTCTGTGGGCGGGCTGGGCCTCAGGGCAGGCCTTGGCCTCAGTGGGAGTGTCTGGGCCTTGGGAAGGCCTTGCCTCAGTGGGTGGGCCTGTGCCTTGGGCGTTCCTGAGCCTAGGCGGCTTGGCAGAGGGCTGGTCTAGGCCGGGGCAGTAGAGGGCTGGGGGTCATGGCTGCAGGGAGGTAGTGTCCATATTTGATGACGTAAAAGATGCCTCTCTCAGTCTCTCTGTACCATGGGTACCCTGAATTTCCTGATATCCGCACTGATATCCCTCTCTATTTGTTCGGCTTTGTTAGTTTATTCTTTCCTTTTCTCTGGAAATGCAGCCTTCTAAGTGGGGTTGCTCTAGCCCTGCATTCCAAGGTCTGCAGGGGGCAGAGGCACTCGCTGGCACAGGTGTGGAAGCGGGAGCTGCATGCAGGCAGGCAAAAGCTTAAAAATGCCTGTAATTCCTCAGCAATTTGATCTTTTTAAAAAATGAGTTCAGAATGTTGAAATATAAGAGCTTATATTTGTTCAAAGGCTGTCTGTCTGCTAGACAGAGGTTTCCTATGTGCGATTCTGCCCCTTTTCCCCAAAGCCCTACCTGAGCTGCCTGGTCCGGGAAGTGCTGGTCCCCTTCTGAAAGTTGGTATGCTTTTATTCTTGTTTATCCTGTTTTAGGTTTTCTGAGTTTCTACAATCTGCCACTATACATCTTTTACTAAATTTAGGATGATTTTGGCTATTATTTTTCAAATAATCTTCTGTCCTCTTCTGTCGTATCATCTCCTGGAACTCATATTATGTGTGTGTGTGATCAACTTTCATATTGTTCCACAGGTTTTTGGAACACTATAGATATTTTTCAATCTCTTTTTTTCCTAATATCTATTTTTTAGATCAGAGTCCTGGTGTAGCACTGTGGATTAATGCGTTGGACTACAAGGTTGGTTTGAACTGCAAGATCAGCAGTTCAAGCTCACCAGCCACAACTTGGAAACCCTACACTGGGTCCCTATGAGTCGGAAGCGACTTGATGGCGCTTAACAACAACAACGTTTTAGACTGGATCATTTCTATTGCTCTGTCTTCAAGTTCTCGCATTCTTTTATTGCCAATCTCCATTCAGCTGTTGGAGTTCTGGTGTGGTGCTGTCGGATAAGCACTGGACCGAAAGGTCGGTTTGAACAACGAGGTTGGACGTTCAAACTCACCAGCTGCTCCTTAGAAATCCTATACTGGGCCTCTATGAGTCGGAGCCAATTCTACTGTACTTAACAACAACAACAATTCTGCTATTAAGCCCATCTAATGAAATTACTTTATTTCAAATATTCTATTTTTAATTTCTAAAATTTCAATTTGGTTATTTTTTTCATATGTATTTTAAATTTTCTTTGCTGAGATTTCCTATTTTTTTCATTCTACAAAAACATTTTATTTTACTTCATTGAATATAACCCTAATAACTATTTTTAAGCTTTGTCTAGTAATTCCAACATTTAGATTGTCTCAACTTCCTAGCTTTTTCTGCATCAAATAGTTTTGTATTGTATCTGATACTGTAAATATCATGTTGTGGAGGTGTTGTATTCATTCTAAATTTAGAGTAATACATTAGATAATTTTTGATACAACCATATGATAAAACACTACATTAAAATGAAAAATTACTTTTTAAAAAAATTTAATGTCTTGGGGAAATGCTTATCAAATAAAAGTAATCAGGTGACACAAAAGGCTATGTGAGGATGGAGAAACTGGATCACTTTTAATTCGCTAGTCAGAATGTAAAATAGTACAGCCATTCTAGAAAACAATTTGGCGATTTCTTCAAACTATATATGCAACTTGCATACAACTCAACAGTTGTGCTCTTGGGCATTTATTCCAAAGAAATGAAAACTTTGCTCACATAAAAGCCTTTGTGTGATTATTTATGGCAATTTATTCATAATGCCTAAAGACTGGAAACTACCTAGATGCTCTTCAACAGGTGAATGGCTAGACAAATGGGGATACATATGTACTAAGGACTTGTTGTTGGTAGGTGTCGTTGAGTTGGTACCAACTCATAGCAACATTTTACACAAAAGAACAAAACATTGCCCGGTCCTACACCAACCTCACTGTCATTGCCACACTTGAATCCATTGCTGCTGGCATGGTGCCAATCCATCTAATTGGGGGTCTTCTTCTGTTTTGCTGACCCTCCATTTTACCAAGCATGATGTCCTTCTCTCGAGCTTTGGAAAAGTCTGACCATCCTGGTTTCCAAGGAGCATTCTGGCTATTTATCTGAAGGACTACTGTCCAGCAATAAAACAGTAATGAACTAGTGAAACACACAACAACCTGGACACTTCTCCAGATTATTATGCTGAGTGAAGAAAGCCAATCCCAACAAGTGACAAAATGTACACAAAGAAAGTGCCAAGCGATACATTTCATTCACTTTAATTGCTCAATGATCTTTTATTTATCAAGGAGCTTTTCCCTAAGGGATGGTAACAATGTGCCTGTTTAAGTGAACTCTGCCTGGAACTCACATCCTAAACAATATCACTACCAAATTTATTTAGCCTGTCCGCCGAGACAGGTTGCTTCTTGTAGGCTTTGTTGCGGAGCTTTTGAATCCACCTTGAGAAATGCCTTGCAGATGGAAAGCATGCTGATTGTAGTTGTAACCTTGACTTCTTTCTGTGACAACTTGAAGGAAAATTGCTTGCCCATATATTGAATTTTACCTACATAATTCTTCTACAAGCTCTTTGGGCTTGCCTTGTGTTTCTTTATGCTTCTTAATTTCACTAAGCCAGAACTATTGCATGGGGCTGAAGTAGGTGATGTTTCTGAAGGAAACAGACCACTTATTGGTCCCAGATGGTATTGAAGCTTTTGATCCTAATACCACTATTTTTTAAGCAGTGCCCGGGACTTGTAAAATTGGTCATTTTATTACAGAAATACATTACACTTTTGGCTAGAAATTGCCCTGGTTGGGAACTGCCCCCTGATTGGCTGACCATGCAGTCAACTTTTGCCGTTACTTTCAACCAAATAAGTTTTTAGGTTTTTAAAACATCTTTGCTTGTGTTGCTTGTGGAGAGAAATCATTCTTGACATATAGTAAGATACATCTGAACACATTTGGACAAGAAAATTATCGAACAAATCCATGGTTTATTTTAAATGACATTTGCTAGTTCATAAATTATTATTATGAACAATAGTATTGCTGCCTTGGAGTTAGCATTTCTCTGGTTTCTTTATGTATTTCACCACCTTCTTTGGTATTCATAACAACGTCATGGATGGGAAGGCCAAGATTCAGAACTGCTGCTCAGATGGAGAAAGTGTGAGGTTCATGGAACAGAAATGATCAAATCTCATATGACTTGAGACAGGAGTGGGTTTAGAACTGATGACTTGATTCCCAATGATCTTTCTGGAACATGTGTTCCAGGTTCTTTCCAAGGCCAACCAGCTCTAACTCTGGTAGCATCTTCAGAGAATTCATTTTACCCAAGAATTAATAGAGATGTGGGTAAATCTGAAAGAAGAAGACCAAATGAAGAATAAGGGGTCCTTTTAGTTTGATCCCTTATTCATTTGCTTTGCTGGTTGATGAGAAATTGGTGAAACTTGAAGGTCACCAGAAACACAGTCCTATCATCTGTTATTTTGCTTATAAAAAAACAACCCTTTGGGTGAGCACGCTCACTCAGTCGCCATCTTTTCCATTGGAAAGAGTTCTGGTAAGAGTCATCCTCTTCTATGACTGTACCTTTATGAAGCAAGCCAGAGGGAAAAGTAATTGAATTTAATAAAAGCTGTTCTCAATATAAAACCACAGGGAAATACATTTAACTTCAAAGCCAAGATGCATGGCTTCTAAATATAATTAATTGCCCAGCTGTTTCTTCTATCAAATCTCAATTTGACAGTAAAGAAGTGGATTCTTTTACATTTTTAATTTATTTTATTTTTTAGCAACATAAATTCTCCATTGATAGTTATGGATAGATTGATAAAAGCCATTCTCAGCAGCAGTGCCATTCTTTAGATTTACAGCCATGGTCACAGCTGTGTCTTCACAGTCCATCTGTTTAGGAGAACCAGAAATGGTATTAGAGAATTTTAACAGAGTTGTCCAAGGTGTCCAGCTTTTGAGAACTGTGCTTTCTGCTCCCTAACCTCTCACCCCCTTGTCCCTTTTGAAAACTCTACTCTCAAAGAAAAGACATATATTGGCAGGGAAATGCTTCTTTTCTAAGCACCTCATTAAGAGAATAATTCAGTTTTTGATGTCCTTGTTTGTATATGCGAAGTACGGGTCAGGTACATGTGGGTTTCAGTTATATCTGCTCATCATTGTCTGAGTTCACTTTAAGGAGTGAATGGCTCTAACTCAGCAGGTTCAGAAAGTGTGTGGACGGCATATCCCGCCACGTAATGAATTGAATTGTGTCCCCCAGGAAGATATGTTGAAACCCTAGCCCCTACTGCCTGCGCCCATGATCTTTCTAGGAAATAGGGTCTTTGCAGATGTTATTAGTTTAATGAGAGGTCATGCTGGAGTAGGGTGCGTCCTAATCTCATCTGATGTCCTTAAAAAAGAGAAGAGACCTGGAGAAACAGACGGAACAAAGATGATCATATAAAGATGCAGCTACAAGCCTGACGTGGCATTGTAGGGTAAGCACTGGATTGCAAAGTCTGATTGAACCTCAAGATCAGCGGTTCAAACCCACTGGCTTCTCCTCAGAAACCCTATACAGGGCTGCTATGAGTCAGTACCAACTCACTGGCACTTAACAACCACAAGCCAAGGAACACCTGGAGCCACTAGAAGCTAAGAGACGTGAAAGCATCATCTCTGTAGACTCTAGAGCCTTCAGAAGGAGCACGGCCTCCTGACACTCTGAATCAGGGCTACTAGCTTTCCAAACTCTGAGACAATACATTACTGCTTCTAGAAAGCCCCGGTCTGTGAGCAATTTGCTACAGCAATCCTAGTGTACTAAGATCCCAGGGTAGCTGCACCCACGGTATATGGCACATGTGTATGGACCATCCATCCATTTTCTTGGATCGGATCTCCTTCCCTGATGCCATGAAATGATTGTAGAAGGATAGGCCCCTTTCCTTCCCTCGGATCCTCCCAAGGCAGGGCCACATTCTTCATACTATGAAACTACATAGGGAAAGAAGGCGAATATAAGAAGGAATGTTTGTTGTAAGAATTGAAACTAAAGAATGCCTTCTGCTCCAGTTCTCTCCCACAAAACAGACATGCGGGCCATCCAGGGCGATTCTGAATGGGATGTGTGTCTAAATAACACCTGTATCTTCAGCATTGTCAGCTCACGATGAGAGGCACTTGTTCAGTGAGAAGTGTCTTCAGACTAAACGGTTTACACTTAGAAATGTCTCACAAAAGTAGTTGACAGTTAAACAGAAGAGATGGAAACAGATGCATGAAAAAAAGTATAAAAAACTCACAGGTTTGGGAGAACACAGGGAGGCATGCAAGAGTTCAAGAGACTAGAGGTGTGCACTGTTAACTGATGGCACATGGCAGGGATCCTAGTCACTGGGCTGAACCCAAGTGTGTGGTCTGTTGAATGTGAAACTGATGATCTACTCTGTAAATCCTCACTGAATTTGCAGTAAAAAGCTAAATTAAAAACAACAACAAAAAAATTCACTCTTTTTAATTTTCCAACCAAAGTTTTAAAGAAAAAGCTATATGCATGAGACTGTCAATTGCAGGGTTGTCCATAATGGGAAAATACTATAAATGTCCCAAATAAATGTATTACTTAGAGAACTTACAGTACATTTTCTTGATATCATCATAATGAAGCTATTAAAATGTTAACTCTAAAATCTGAGAAATATGGAAATGTGTTTATGATTTAATATAAACTAAAGATACACAAGTATGATGGAGTTATTACGACTGCAATTATGTGCAGAAGTTTAAGGGCAAAGACTGTTGTTGTTGTTAAGTGCTGTTGAGTTGGTTCTGACCCATAGTGACCCTGTATAGGGTTTCCAAGGAGTGACTGGTGAGCTTGAACCACCAACCTTGAGATTCAAGTGACTTTGCGGTCCAGTGTATTAACCTACAGAGCCACACCAGGACTCCATAGACACAACTATATAAAGAGAATAATTTGTACTGGGGCAGTGGACTTACAGATGTCTACAAACTTCTCTTACCTTGAATTTCATGGCATGATCTATATGTATATTATAGTTAAAAGGCAAAAGAGAAAAATCAAAGATACCGTGAAACTTTTATGAGCTGTTCTTCATCAAGAACGTTCTGTTTTGGGTGCTCTTTCTATGCAGCTGACTGTTAGATTTCAGCCACAGGGCTAGTGTGCAGAGAGATCTGTGTCTGGCTGTAGAAACATTATTTTCTCCATCTGCCCTAGGGGCTCCTCTGTTCACAATTCTGCGTTCTCAGAATTAACCTATCCTCAATTGGTTGGATGAATCAATAGTTGGATTTGGGTCACAGGCAGCTTTTAGGAAGAGCAAGGATATTTGAATGGCCTCAGAAAGTTGAATCTTTTTTGGTGTTTCCATTTCCATATGCAGATATTTATGGTGAGTAATTAGAGGTAAAGAGAGGTGACCTAATGGAAT
>NW_006408521.1:47771806-47772915 GCF_000296735.1 Chrysochloris asiatica | reverse complement strand
TTAGAGGCTTGAAGGAGCTCTGGTAGCAGTGGTTTCGAGTCGGGCTGCTAACCTCGAAGTCAGCAGTTCAAAACTATCAGCAATTCTGCAGGAGAAAGATGAAGCTTTCTGCTCCCGTAAAGATTCACAACCTCAGAAACCCTATGCAGGGTCGCTATGAGTCAGAACTGACTTCACGGCACCACCACCATCACCATCACAACCACCACCAATTGGGGGCTTGAGAGACTGCTGACTCTTGGTATTGGTTGATCTGCCCTCCTCCCTGAAGATCAGCAAGCCAATTAGCATATCTGGAATGAGAACAGGGTGCCCATCGCCTGTTACTGTGCTGACAGGACCCACAGAAGACTGTTGGTGAGTGGCCAGACACCTGGTTTCTGCGATAGACTGGCCAGGGTGTCCACTCTGAGTGTGAACAGAGAACTGCTCCTCTGACGTGGACCCACATTACCTGGAAAGAGCAGGTAAAGGTTGCTGAGTAGGACTCATACTCCACAGGATGGGAACGATGTGATCGGACCCACATCCGTCTCCCCACTCTGCCCCTTGTCCATTCTATTCTACCTCTCTTGGCTTCAGACAGTTTATCTATCACACCTGATAATTTTCCACATCAACGTGTTCGCATTTTTTCTAATTTTGGGATGATCCTCCCCACCCCTATGTTTTCTGCATAGCCTGCTCTTTTTCATCCTTCTTAGCCAAAAGGGCCACTTAAAAAGGCACTTTCTCTGTCCCTGACAGTTTCAAGTGTTGTACCCTGATCAGATCAGTCTTTGTCTCAACTTTTAGTTCAAGTCCTCTTAGTTTTGAACGAGGAAGATTGTGTCATCTGCATACCGTAGGTAGTTAATGAGTCTTCTTTCAAAACTGATGCCACATTCTTGTTCATTTAATCCAGCTTCTTGAATTATTTACTCAGCATACACACTGAATAAGTACGGTGAAAGAATACAGCCCTGACACACACCTTTCCTGATTTTAAACCATTCAGTATCCCCTTTTTCTGTTCTAACAACTGCCTCTTGATCTTTATACAGGTTCCTCATGAGCACAAAAGAATGTTCCTTCTTTGCAATGTTGTTCATAGCTTCTTAAGATCCCTA
>NW_006408521.1:47749522-47770911 GCF_000296735.1 Chrysochloris asiatica | reverse complement strand
CTTTCTTCATGTATACTGTTCTTGCTGTCATCTTACAATTCTTCTGGTCTTTGGTCATTAGTGTCTAATGCATCATATCTGGTCTTGAGACAATCTCTAAATTCAGCTGTGATATATAATTGAGGTCATATTTTGGCTCTCATGGAATTGTTTTACTTTTCTTCAGCTTCAGCCTGAATTTGCTTATGAGCAATTGATGATCTGTTCGACAGTCTGCTCCTGGCCTTGTTTTGACTGATGATATGGAGCTCTTCCACCATTTCTTCCTACACATGTTTGGGATTCCATCTGGTAAGGACCATGTGTATAATTGCCTTTTATGTTATTTCTAAATGTTAGTTACAATGAATAAGTTGTAGATCTTGACTAATTCTATCATGTGAGACTTCCAGTTTTGGCGGCAGCAGAGCAGAGTCAGGTAGGACAGAGTCCATGGTGGAGGGGCTGCAAACCTAGAGAAGCTGCTCTCACGGAACAGCACCAGAGCTCTGGATGTAGCATAAGGTTCAGGGCATCAGTTTCCTGCAACCACTAGTGGAAAAATCACGGTATAAAGGAAAATATTGTGATTTAGGAATTGGTCAAGACACGGGACTCCCTCTGTGGCTATCCTGCCCAGGCAGAGGTCAGAGGGCGGGGCTACAACCAGACGTGCACTAAAAGCAGTGCAGTGACATTTGCAAAAGGAGGTCTGGGGGGATTCTACAAGTTTTTTCCTCCTCTTCCCTGTCGCGCCTTCTTTGCCCAGCCTGGATGCCTTCAGGTGGGTGGGTGCGCACCCCAAAAAAGTCCAGCATTGAAACCACAGCTTTCCCACGGCACAGAGAGAAAGAGCCCATTGGTCCAAGGGCAAATTCTTTGGCTACTGCTTTTGACTTCTACCTGTGGGTCCCAACCCTAAAGTTAACTTGTGAGGTACCCTTTACTCCTGCCTATCCAGAAAGAAAAAAAGTAGGTTTGGCCTGACATACAAGCCATATGAACAATATAGAACCCCAACATAAAAAGATGCAACTTTTTCAAGAATTACACTGTGCACATGCAGATATGTAGCTGACCTTCAGAGACAAAAATAATAGACAATCTTTATCCCATTAACTTCTCAATATCTATCTGCACATCTCTACAATGGTGACTAGAGGAGGGGCCTTAGCGAGTGGACACCCCCACACACTACTGGACACTTCCACGATACACAAACACTGCCTGTGCAGCAAGGCGACTGAACAGTTGGCCACAGTTTTATTTTGGTTTCTCCTTTTTTCTTATGGTTTTTGTCTCTGCTTTTATATTGCTTCTGTTTTTGGTCCTTTTGATCACACATTTTTCCTGGAGGTGGGAGCTTTTTCTCCCTACATTACCCAAGAAGAGTCAGCAATTGTGGCCATATAGTCAAGCTACAAGCATACCCCATAATATTCCAACATTAAGACAAGAGCCAATAACATCTGCTAAGCATTACATGTGAAAAGGAAAGCTTATCTCCTGGTCATATCCACCAGAAGACACCCAGTAAGCTTATTAACACAGCAACAAACATCCATTTAAGCATTACAATCCCACAAAACTACTGGAAATGACCAACAAAACACAACAAAAGATCTCAAAACATATCCAAAACCAGAAAAGAGTAACTGAGACAAATGAACTGGAGACAGACAAAGGCTTTCCAAAAGAAGAAGAACAGTTTTGGATTTGCCTGAGAAGGAATTCAGAAGAATGATGCGGAAACAAATTTAAATGCTCTGAAAAGGGGTAGAGGAAAACAAGGAAAAAGTTAGGAAAGTCCTGAAAGAGCAATCAAACAAGATCAATACAGCATTGGAAACAATTCAAAACTTACAAAAAGAGGTCCAGAAGATTAATAATAAAATATCAGAAATGGACAAAACACTGAAAGGGGAAAGGAGCAGATTTGAAGAGATGGAAGCCAGATCTAGAGAACTGAAAGACAAATCTCTCAATACTGCTAAGATAGAAGAGCAAGCAGGAAAAAGGATTTTAAAAAATCTGAAGAGAGTCTAAGATTCATGCTAGATAACATGAAATGGAACAACTTAAGAATTATTGGCATTCCAGAACAGGATGAATCAGAGAAATCCACAGAGGAGATAGTTGAAGAGCTTCTGGAAGAAAATTTCCCTAATATCTTGAATGATGAGCAGATAAATATTCAAGAAACCAAACGTGCCCCAGGAAGGATAGACCCCAAAAGAAAATCACCAAGACATATAATAATCAAGTTCTCCAAAATCAAAGACAAGGAGAAAATCCTAAAAGCATCCAGGGAAAAGAGAAATGGTACTTACAAAGGCAAGCAAGTCAGATTAAGCTCTGACTATTCAGCAGGAACCATGCAGGCAAGAAGGCAATGGGGAGACATATACAAAATCCTAAAAGAAAAAACTGTCAACCAAATACGATGGTGCAATCAAAACATTCCAGGATAAACAGAAACTAAGCAATTTTGTCAAAGCCAATCCAGCACATCAAAACATCCTAAAGGGAGTTGTTTTGGCTGAAAACCAACAAGAACAGACAACAACTACAGATGACAGGCGTGGCAACACCACCTGAAACTCAGATAATGGATAGCAGAGTCCAGAACAGAACAAAACTACAACAAAGAATTCAAAGGAGCTGGGAGGTCAACTGAAGATCAAAATAATATCAATGTCAAAGGTGGTAAGGAGGTCAGGTAGATTACAGATATAATAGGTTGTCTTAAATGGAGGGAAAAGTTAAGGGACTATAAGGTAATCCCAAAGAAAGTTAATACTTCACAACTTACCATGAAAATGAACTTCCAAGTAGAACAAGCAAACATGAAAACTAAGAAGAAACCGACAAGAAATAGCACAAAAAAACAAACACATCACAAGAAGGCATGGAGAACAAAGGAACAAATAGCACTACCAAAAAATTAACATAATGGAAATAAAGTTGAATACATGGAACCTGAATAGCTCCCTGCTGAAAAGTGGCTGGGTAAAAGAAGAAATTAAACGTGAATTCACAAAGTTCCTAGAAGCAAATGAGAATGAAAACACAACATACCAAAATCTTTGGGACACGGCAAAAGTGGTGCTGAGAGGACAATTTATTGCGATAAATGCGCACATCCAAAAAGAGGAAAGAACCAAAATTAACACATAGCACAACATCTACAACAATTAGAAACAGACCAACAGAGGGAACCTATGGTCACCAAAAGTGCTCTGGACTCATGGAAAGAGAAAGGCTGGGTGCTGGTGGCCAGGAGGCAGGCTTACAAATGTGCCCTTTGGTTGTTTAAATGATTATATATTCCTGAATGTTTTTGTGTACATCTTCCCCCAAAAACAAAGGGAATAAAAGCAAATACTGTTGAATGATGATGCACAGAGGAGACTGTAATCATTGCAATGAAACAATGAGTGTAAATCTGATGTTCTCCCATGTAAACCATCACTCAATTCACAATAAAAACTTAAAAAAAAAAATAATAGAAGTTTTTCATGAACGTTTTGAAGTCCTCTTGAATACAAGTATATTGCTAGGGTACTGGAATGAAGTGCACTTAACTGCTCTCTCTTTCCATGTCCCATCTCTGCCTTCATCTCTGGTGTTGCTGCTTCTCTGGATAGGGTCCCACATTCCACTCGTGCTCTTCTCCTTGATGGTCCTAGGGTCCTCTGTTCCTGGACTGTAAGATTAACTACTCCCACCTTTTTGTTATAAAACTTCTACCTTTACAAAACTTTGATTATCTTTTAATTCCATTTTCCAAGAATTTTTTTAATCCCCTTATATATATGCATATATATAAATATATATATAGCGTAGTGGTTACGAATCGGGCTGCAAACCTTAAGGTCAGCGGTTCGAAACTACCAGCCGTTCCGCGGGAGAAAGATGGGGCTTTCTACTCCCGTAAATATTTACACCCTCGGAAACCCTGTACAGGGTCGCTATGGGTCGGAACCGACTCGACGGCACTTAACATATATATGCGTATATGTTTTGGAAGAAGTGCAGCCAGAGTGCTCCTTGGAGGCCAAGATAGCCAAACTTCGTCTCTCATGCTTTGGACATATTGTCAGGAGGGACCAGTTGCTGGAGAAGGATATCATGTTTGGTAAGGTGGAGGGTCAGAGAAAAAGAAGAAGACCCCTAGTGAGATGGATTGGCCAAGTGGCAATATCGATGGACTCAAGCGTGGCAACAGTAGTGAGGTTGGCCTGGGATCGGGCAGTGTTTCGTTCTGCTGTGCATAGGGTAGCTGTGAGTCGGTACCGACTTGATGGTACCTAAGAACAACAACAAGAATATGTGCGCATACACACACACACACACACACACACACACACAAAGTTGAGCCAAAAATTATCCGCACTCTAGCTCTGTTAAAATGCCTATCCACATCCATGGCTAATGACAACATTGAACATGCACTTGAAATGATTTTATGGACTAGACTAGTGACAGTTGATTAGGTGACACATCATTACCAAATCAGCCATGGCTCTGCCTATGAAATAATTCATGGCAGACCTGGGTTTTGAAAAGTTTGTGGGAGATGAGCACCGAAACAACTCACAGAAGAGCATAAACAGAAGCGTTTGGACATCTGCAAACACAATTCGGACAGATACTCAAAGGAAGGTAAAAGTTTCTTTAAACAAATTGTTACTGGTGACCAGACATGGATTCATCACTAGAAGCCTGAGAGTAAACAGCAGTCTGTGGGATGGGAACAAGCTGAATCACCAACCAAAGAAAAGTTCAAAAGTCAACCTTGATGCTGTTAGTTTTCTGGGATTCTCAAGGGCCAGTATTGAAACACTACCAGGAAAAAGCTTCAACAATCCACAGTGCTCATTACAGTGAGATGCTCGCTGAAGAGCTGAAGCCTAAATTTGGGATTAAATGCAGAGAACTGCTCTCCAAGGATGTTGTGATCTTGCACGACAATCCACACACCTCTGCCCACAAGGTTGAAACCCTGCAAAAACTTCCTTTTGAGGTGTTAAAGCATCCTCCCTAAAGTGTTGATCTTGCTCCATCGCACTTTCACCTGTTTAGTCCCCTGAAATCAGCCCTTTGAGAACAAACATTCACCTCTGATGAAGAAGTGAAGACAGCGGTGCATTCTGCATTCGTGGCTCGCAGCTCAGCCTAAAGCACTTTTTAATAAGGGAATACAAAAGCTTGTTGACAAATGGACAAAGTGTATTGAAAAGCAAGGAGATTATGACAAAAAATGATGTATTTGTCTTTTCTAAAACATGATTAAAATAAATTCTACAGCCAGAGTGCAGATAATTTTTGACTCAACCTCGAATATATTGTGTGTATATGAGGGGGCTTCAACAAGTTCATGGAAATATTTAATTAAAAGATAGTAGAGTTTTTTCCATTAAATTTTTTGAAGCCCCCTTGTATATGTGGGTTGTTACTGTTGTTAAGTGTGGTGGAGTCAGTTCTGACTCATAGCAACTCTGTATAGGATTTCCAAGGCTTTTAAATCTTTGCCAGAGCAGAAAGTCTCCTCTTTCTCCCATATATCTGGGGAATATATTATTTTATATGTTACAGATCTTTATTCTAAACAGAGGTAAATTCTAGATTCTAAACTTGTCCCTCCTTGCATTACGATGCGTTCTTGTCATGTTCATACACTTCTGGACAATAATATATTTTATAGCTTATATTTTTATGTAAGAAAATATACATATATACTTATGTAATTACTTATACAATTTATAAATAAATGGTAGTTAGTTGGTGGATGTGTGCTGTCAAATCAGTTCCAACCAGTAGCGAACCTGTTATAGGGTTTCCAAGGCTGTAAATCTTTACGGGAGTAGAAAACCTCTTCTTTCTCCCAAGATGCAACTTGGGAACTACTGACCTTGAGGTTAGCAGCCCAGCTCATAATGTATAAATAAATAGAATATAAGATTTATGGAAATTATAGATTGTGTTTTATTATATATATATACTTATACAATTTGTATTTAACTATATAAATATTATGTTTAAATTTTATTAAATGACATATGTAAATAGCTTTAATAGACAAAATACAGGTACTTAGAAATATATAATAAGAATGAAATGCACCTTAGCCTGAAGTCTCGGGATGAGGGCAGCGATCAAGACTAACTCAGCCCTCATTGAAACAAAGCCGGGTAATTAAAAAAAATGAGAGGTGTGGGTTTCCCATCCTGCTGTGCAGCAATACGGGGTCTCAGAGGCAGCCCAGGTATTGCCTGGGAGTTCTCTTCACTGAGCAGATCAGCCTTACAAGTCTTGTAAAGCTTCAGGCTTATTAACCTAGGAGGCTATACAGATGGACTAACCGAAGCTTTAGTCATTATACTTAATTGGGCAAGTAGCCCTCTCAGCTGTCTATAAACTGTGTGTTCACAGTGAGGTAATTAATAACGCCATTTCCTTTTGGGAGACATATCATTAGCCATTATTTCTAGAAATATGACATTGATGTCTTTATTCAGAGAGGTAATTGCAGGTTTCTGAAAAGAGTATATGGTTTACTCAACAATTCCCCACAAATGACATCATCTCTGAAAAGTAAAACCCACAAAATCTGTCATTTTGAATCCATAGTTGGGATTTTGTTCCCTAGGTGGTAAAAGAAGACTCTAGAATAAAATTTTTTTAAAAAGGAACTATTTGGTATGGAAATGCAAGTGAAAGGTAAGATTTGGTTTCTTTATATAATAGTAATTTCTTTAGAAAGCTGGGTAAGGTGTTGAGTTTGCGCTTATTAGGATTATAGTAAGAAGTAAAACAAAATCATGATAAAAATTTGTTTTAAAGATTTACAGCTGCTTTTTGACAATACTTTTCTTACTGTGCCTCACAACATGCTCATAAATGAATTAGATTTAACATGTGAAAACCCATGCATACCCCAGTCCAATCCTTAACATGAAAACGTTTGCAGGGAATGCAACACAGGACTTGACATTGCCCATTGATTGGATTTCATACTCTTGAGCAAGAATCAAGTGAGAATTTAAAAATAATTTTTTGCTAAAACCTCAAGTTGATTTACCGCCATCCACAATTCTACTTTCAGAGTTCACATTAAATTGAAAAAATAAAATAAAATTAATCTTGTCACATTTCACTTCTTAAAAGAACTTTATAAGGCAAAGGATTGAAGAGAAACAAGAGGTTTATTCACTTAGATTCTTTTCTTGCCAGCTTCCAATCTTTGCATGGCTTTTCCAACAACATGAGTCCATTTAGAGACGCAAATGTGTAGCAAATCAGAAAAAGGTAACATATTTAAATTAATGGCAATATAATGTGCTCTGAAACTCTTCTGGAAAACTTTACACTTGAACCTTGGAAAAGTTAGTGAAATTTCTCAAACCATGATTTTCTGAAATCTTGCGTCTAAGTGTGCAGTTTGACATTCTGCTCTTTGGGTACAGTTCTAACCATAGACTCTCTAAACTTGCCCTAAACCAGTATTTCTCTAAACACACTAAACATGCAAGTTGCTCCAAATAAATTTGGAACATGTTGTGTTTTCTGTTCTCGGAAATTGCTCTTGTACACTTGGCGTATGTAAAGGTCCCGAGCAGTCCCGCACTGAAGGAACCTGCTTAACTTTATTTAACCTGGAGTTTGTTTGTTTTGAAGCTGTGAACTCTTTTTAACTTTTCTGTGTATTGTTAAGTGTTGATAATAATGGGTTAAAACAAAGCAAAGTTACCTTTTTTTTCACAATGCTTATCCACATCCTGTTGTTGTTATTGTTATGTGCCGTGGAGTTGGTTCCAACTCATAGTGACCCTGTACAGGGTTTCTGAGGCTATAAATCTTTACAGGAGCAGAAAGCCTCATCTTTCTCCTGCGGAACAGCTGGTAGTTTTGAACTGCTGACCTTAAGGTTTGCAGCCTGATTTGTAACCACTACGCTACCAGAGCTCCTTCCTAGCCAGTTGATTCTGACTCATGTAAGCCTCATGTGTATCAGAATAGAAGAGCTGAGTTTTCAGAAGATGATCACCAGTCTATTTATTCCAATATACCTTTGGGTGGATTCCAACCTCTTAACTTTTTGGTTAGCAGCCAAGTGCATTAACCATTTGCACTCCTCTTGGACGTCTTTACAGAGTTCACATTCTTCAGAACCTCTTAGGACACACTGCTTTAAGAGATTTCTAAAGAAAGATCTCTTAAGAAACGATCATTGATCTTCTGAGCTTTTCTTCTTTTCAAATGCCCATGGACTTGCTGATTAACTATGGAAACTCTAAAACTTGAAGAAACTATTTATAAAATACTTTTCATTGCTCATCAGAGACAGGGAGATGATATTGGACAAGACTGGATTTATATTCAGTTCTTCAAGAGAAGGGAAAAGATCTTTTTCATTACAAGGTTTTAATCAACAATATATTTAAGGTCCAAAAACCACTCAATTTCTTAAAAGAAACTGGCTGATAAATCTCTTTTAAAAATCTTGTTTTCAAATAAATCATGGAATTAAAAAGTGATGTCCAACTTGTCTAACAAATTTAAAGATAAGACTAAAAAGAAATGCAGAGGTCTCAGTACCAAATGCGTAGCTATTAGATTGGATAATTGGTCATTTTAGAATTTAGAGACTTAGAGAGAGTATTTTTGGCTTATGTGGTCTTAAAACAATAATCTCATGATGAATTTGGTTAATGCTATTATTACAAGCTACATCCTAAATGTCTATGCTTTGCTTAATATATGATATTTATTTGTACAGTGGTCTGTTGGATTTTACTTTTAACCTGGCGGAAGCATATGCATTTTAATCTAAATTTAATCTAAATGCTTGAATTTATCTTCAAATGCTTTACTTAGTTAATTATGCAGACATATCTTGCTAATGCAGCAAACAACTGCATTCAAGATGTACTTTTGATGCCCATAAGGATGAAAAATCTTTGATTAAAAAATCACTCCCATTAAGAATAAAAAATTCCATTTTCATTTCCCCAATTCAGAACTTCATTATGAATCCTACCAATATATACACAGCTGTTTGGTGACACCCTGGGTAGGTATTCTGAAGGTTTTTCTGAAGGGCACCTTTCTGGGATTTATTAGTTGTAAGGATATTAAAATACACCCATGAATCAAATGCTTTCCTAATGTCTTGGATTGTTCTATGTGTGGCAAATATACAATGAAAGTCTTCTAAGGGGTATTTAAGTTAAACAAACAGATTCTGGCTGCGTCTGGTTAGTGGATCAAGATGGTTTTTCTCTTTACTTTCCTGCCTTGGCCAGTCTGATAAAATCAGAAACTTCTCTTCCCTTTGGATTTTTAAGTAGGAAAGAAAGACCAGATTTAGGCATGGATGCCTCTCCCTGGGCCCACTGAACCCGAACCAAGTGGTTGTGGGTTGCAACAACAAGAGCTCCTTTGTCGTCTTCATTAATCAAACCCACCAAGCCAGATGAATGGGGAGCATTTTTTAAAGTAAAATAATTCACTAGAATTTGGATGTGTTTCTCTTTAATTAGTTTGATGAGCCCCAAGTCTGAGGACTTGTCAAACATCTGGTATTAACCCTGTGCTGCTGACCTAGGGAAAAGTCAGGAAGAGGCAGAAGGACAGGCAGGTGGATTCGCTGAATGAGAGCCTTTTCTGTGTAGCCCACACTCCAGATGAAAAGAATCATTACCACGATGATACTTCTAATTATACTGTCATTAGGATATGTCTTCAGTTGGCTGTGGTGTAGGGAGCCTTGCTTTTAGACAACATGATCCCGGAGATGGTAAGAGCAGAGAAGCCTGGAGGCATTTAACCCTTTAGCTAGACAAAACACAACCAAGTCCTCAAAGTCCAAGCGTAGTAATCTGCTTTGCATCATTCTTCCCATGTTACATGTAAGAGGTATCAACGCAAGCAAGGCACATGTTGCCACAGGAAGAGTTTGTAGAGAGGGACTCTTGGCACATTTACCTGTATGTCCCATTTCCAGGCTGTGATGTTCAAAGTTCCCTAAAATTAAACCAATGGATAAGATTTCCTAAGAAAATATTCTGATTTCTTCCACACCACTGGTGAACAATGCTATGTCAGCGTTTCTGTTTGCAAGGTGTACTTCCACTGGGAAAGCTGTATCTGGCACGTGTCCACGGAGTGTTACAATGTAGTGGTTCAAAATATGCCTTTGGAGTTTAATGGTTCTGAACTTGAAGCTCAGGCTCGTAACTTGCGAGATCTGTGGCCTTGGGTAGATTATTTGAAATTTCTAAGCCTTCGCTTTTCATTTCTAAACTGGGGGTCATAATAGTGCCTTTCTTACAGAGCATTTCGGAGGATCAAATGAGATGCTTCAGGTACAGAATTTAGCAGTGCCTAGAAAATATACAGAAAGTACTTAGGAAATGGTTACGAATGGGAGTCTCTAGCAGGTGTCTTAAGGTGAAGAACCTGTTTCCTTATTTCTGCTGTTGTTGTTGTTAAGTGCCATGGAGTCGGCCCTGACTCACAGTTAACCTGTTGTATAGGGTTGCCAAGAATAAAATCTTCAAGGAGCAGAGAGCATCATCTGTCTCCCAAGGAGCACCTGGTGGGCTCGAACTGCGGACTTTGTGGTTCACAGTCCGGTACTTATTGTAAGGCACCACCACGCTCCTGTTTCTGGTGTCTGATGCTATTTTGGTTTCCTAAGGCTTCCATAATGAAATACCACGAACAGAATGGCTTAAAACAACAGAACAGTTCTCTTACAGTTCTGCAGGTAGACACGTGAGCCCAAAGTGTTAGAAGGCCAGGCTTTCTCTGAAGATGCTAGGAAAGAATTCATCCCAGTCTCTTTCTAGCTTCGGGCTCCTTGACTCACTGCTGCTTCTCTCCAATCTCTGCTTCCATCCTTATATGGCACTCTTCTCTGCGTGTGTCCAAATTTCTCTCATGTGCGAAGACCTTATTTCCAAATAAGATCACATTCACAAGTACTGGGGATCTGGGGTGGAAATGGGGGGTGGGGTGGCAACATGAATCGACCCACTGCAGATACTGCGTAAATTTCTGTAGATTCCAGTTGCAAAGTGCCTGAAGAAGACTGCTTAATGCATTAAATTCTTTATTCTCAAAGTCTGAATTTTGAATATAAGCTCTTCAAAGCTGTTTTGGTATAAGTACTAAATAAGACACATCTTCTTCAAGAGTAGTGTATGCTATGTGGTCACATTTGGGTAGTAAAATGATAGTGTTAGAAAGCGTCTCTGAGTATCTTTGTGACATCATTTTTCAGGATGAGTCATGATGCTCCAAATGGGGTTATGGAATTTCACGTGAATAAATCGGGTCCTGTCAACATCTGTTAAAAAATGTCTCTGCTCCACGCTTCAATTGGCACTGAGATTTTAAGAAACGTTGTATTTCATATATTTTCCATACGTGTGAATGGATGTAGATATAGAATTAGACTTTGAACTCTTTGGTAGGAAAGCACTATATTAAAAGTCTTCTTATATTTTATTACTTTTTTTTTTTTTAGAATAGCACACGTGTATATGTAGGCATATGAACAATACTCTAAAGAAACCACAATCGAAACTATTTTCAAAGAAATCCATCTTTGATTCACACTTAGAGGGTGTGGATTTTTCATGATGCATAATGAAAAACAGATATTGAGAGAATTTGACTGAAAACCCTCTATGGTGGGTGGGATGATCTCAAGTAAGAATGCTGGAAGTGAAATCATCAGGGGACAGCTGTCTTTGGCCCTTGCCTGCAAACCAACCCCTTCTTTCCTTCTTGATGACTTTGGATTTTCTGTGATGACTTTGAATAGGATTAGTGCATGTGTGTGTACGTATGTAGATTGTCATATATGGATGTACGTGTGTGTGCGTGTGTGTATGTGTACACCTGTTGCCATCGAAGCAGTTCCAACTCATGGCAACCCCACGTTTCAGAGCACAACTGCATTCCATGAAAGTTTCCGATGAAGCGCTGGACTGTGAACCACAAGGTCCTCGGTTCAATCCCGCCAGCCACTCCTCAGGAGGGCCGCTCCCTTGAAGATGTAGAGTCTCAGAAAACCCTGTACAGGCTTTCTATGAGTCAAAACCGACTCGATGGCACTTAAAAACAACAGCAATCTGACAGAAGGGGTTTTCCAGACCTCTAAAAATGTGCTGGGCTGCAAAGTTGGTTTGGACTACAAGGTTAGTGGTTTAAACTCATTATCTACTCCTTGGAAACCCTATACAGGGTTGCACTGAGTCAGAACCGACTTGATGGCACATAACAACAACAACACTAAAAATAGTGTTTTAACTAAAATGTTGAAATCTTTATTGAATGCCTAAATATTAGCTCAGTCAAATAACTATTAAGAGACCATTTAAATTTTCCCTTAGTGGGAAGGCTATATGACAGTACAACCAGTTTGTCATTTTCGTTGGAAACAGTTCTTTATATTTGACCAGATATTTCCCAGGAATGGATAGACACAAGCTGCACCTTGTACCTAAGCTTCCAGTTAGCATTTTAATTCTATTATGTCCTACAGGGTTGCTATGAGTCAGAATGAATCCAACAGTAATGGATTATATATATGGTTGTTGTTGTTGTTAAGTGCCATTGAGTCAGTACCAACTCATAGCGGCCCTGTATAGGGTTTCCAATGAGCAGCTGGTAAGCTTGAATCTCATTCAAAGTGACCTTGCAGTCAGCGCATTAACCCACGGTGCCATGCCAGGTCTCCATGTGTTTATATATATGTTGTTGTTGTTTTTGTTGTTAAGTACCGTGAAGTCGGTTCTGACTCATAGTGACCCTGCACAGGGTAACCGAGGCTGCAAATCTTTACAGGAGCAGAAAGCCCCATCTTTCTCCTGCGGAACAGCTGGTAGTTTCGAACTGCTGACCTTGCAGTTCGCAGCCCGATTCGTAACCACTACGCTACCAGTATATATACACCTGTATATATGTATGTTGTTGTTATATATCAGATAGTGATATAGTTACATGCACATTTCAGATAAACATTGACAAAATGTTAAGTCATTATTATCATGTGTATCCAACACAGTAATGAACTTTTCCAAAAGTGAAATTAATTATTATCATATTTAAGTCCTGCTGCGTTTGCTTAAAAATCTGCACATCTTGTGGATTTTGCTAAAGACACATTGTTATGAACTCTAAAGGATGGCTAAGTCCACGAGTTAGTTAATGTCTACAACCATTGTAAAGATGACATTGTATTGCTATGAATTTTAATTAAAACGGCAGACTTTGTTTAATCCTTTTATTAAAAAAGCTCCCTACAATGCAAGTAAACAGTTTATGCAAGAAAGAAGCTCATTTTTTAGATGCTTGACTATCTTTTCTGCTCAAATCTTATAAACACAGCCCTCCACCAATCCATTTTTGTTTCCTTAAAAGGCAGTTTTTCACTGATTTTGTATAAAAAAAATGAAGCCTGAAATTTGCTTTAAGTGTAATTAGGGGCCTAAAATGTATGGTTGCTCTCTGAAAACTCTATCTCCGAGTTCTTTTGCAATACAAGTTAATTAACTGGATTTAGATATTTGCAAGATGATATATTTAATGGGATTACTGCTCATCTAATGTTCTCAGTGACTGATTTACAATCTGAGCTCAGGGAACAGAATACTGAGTTTCCAGCTCTTTGAGAGTTAATGTTGTGTTAAAGAAAAGTCCTATTGGAACCTCATTGTTCATGAATAGGTGAGTTATTCCCGTGAAATGGAGCCGGGCTCTACAAGGGCTTCAGCAGGCAGATGCGTGAGCCGGAGCGCACACACCGTCACATTCCAGCTCCTGCTGCAAGGTAGCTGGATCCCCACACCTGAACTCCTGACAAGTTCAAGGTAATTGTGTGTCTCGTCAAAATAGAATGGCCCATTATTCACAGTCTGTCTCCCAAGTGGGATCAATTAGATGCTTCTGCTCCACAGGCTTAAAGATAAACACTCACGTTTTGGTTGGTTGAGAGTTAAAATGAAACCATACATAACCATTCTGTTCCCCTAGACCTGGCCATTGTCAGAACTGGAAGCTCTAAATCCACCTTTCAATGCAGCCCTTCAAAATATTTGCAATTATTTTATCAGACTGGGAGGAAGGTGAGCAATCATTTGTTTGGAAGGCAGGAGAACATCAGTAGAAAAATGTCAGCCTTCCCCCCAAAAGGAAAGAAAACCTTTCTACACCGGCCTGTTTTTCTTTCACTTGCTCTCTCTCTCTCTCTCTATATATATTTTTTTTTGTTAAGCAAATATATTTCTGTCCATCAGTTAGGATCATTCTTCAGTCATGAACATGACATCCCTAATGAATATAATTGAAATCTTCCTGGTTGGAAGTCTATTGTAAAAATAATATGTTAACTATAATGTTGAAATCTTTATTCAATGTATAAATATTAGCTCAGTCAAATAACTACTAAGAGAAAATTTAAATTCTCCTTTAGTAGGAAGGCAATATAACAATACATCTAGTTTCTAATTTTCTTGGAAACAGTTCTTTGTATTTGACCTAATGAGATAATTCCCAGGGATGGAGAGACGCAAACTGTACTTGTATCCGAGCATCCCAGTCACCATTGCCATTCTCTCAAGTAAAAGGCTGACTTTTAACAAATGCTTCTCTGTAACAGACATGATCATGTTTCTCAGTTTGGCCAATTCGGTGGTAGAATTCTCGTCTCCCATGTGGGAGACCCGGGTTCAATTCCTGGCCAGTTGTACCCCTCAGATGCACATACCTACCCCTCTGTGAGTGGAGGCTTGTGTGTTGCCATGAGGCTGAATAAGTTTCAGCAGACCTTCTAGACTAAGATGGAAGAAAGACTTGGTGATATCCACTGCCAAGAATCAGTCAATGGAAATCCTACAAATCATGACTGTCTAAGCCTCAGCCCATCAAGGGCATGGTGCAGGATGGAATGGTATTCTGTTCTGTTGTGCAGGGGGCCAGCTTGATGGCAGCTTGTAACAGCAACAACATTCCTAAAGCATTTTCAAGTCCCTGGGGCTGGGTTGGGTTGAGGGAGGGAAGATTGTAGATAGTTAACACACTTGACTACTTACCAAAAGGTTGGAGGTTTGAGTCCACCTAAGGCACCTCAGAAGAAAGGTCTGGCAACCCACTTCAGAGAATTCAGCCTATGGAGCTGAATTCTCTGAAGAGAAAAAAACCCTATGGAGCTCAGTTCAATTCTGACACAGATGGGGTAGCCGTGAGTCAGAGCTGACAGGATGGCAACTGGTTTCGTAAAGGTGGACTGTTAGGCAAAAGTGAAAGCGCAGTTTGAATACAGGTATCAACATACCTGCATTGGAAGAAGTGTAGCCAGAATACTCCTTATAAGCAAGGAGAGGGAGACTTCACCTCATGTACTTTGGACATGTGATCCGGAGGGACCATTATTGTAGCCACAATGGGCTGAAACACAGCAGGATTGTGAGGATGCCATAGGACCAGGCAGTATTTCACCCCTTTGTGCAGAGGGTTGCTATGAGTCAGAACAACAGCACCTAATAACAACAACGATGTACAACGGCCTGCCGGAAGAACAAACAAATCTGGTTTTGGATGAAGTATAGCCAGAGTGCGCCTTAGAAGTGAGGATGGTGAAATTCCATCTCTTACACTTTGGGCATGTTGTCAGAAGGGACAGTCCCTAGAGAAGGATGACATGCTTGGTAAGTAGAGGGCCAGCAAAAAAGAGAGGAAGGTCCTCAACAAGACAGATTGGTACAATGACTGCAACAGTGGGCCTCAACACACTACTGCTGTGGGGCTGGGCCCGGACCAGGCAGTGTTTCCTTCTGCTGGGCATGGGCCTTCTGTGGATCCAAGTCTGCCCAACTCAAAGGCAGCTAACAACAACCACGTCAAAAAGGCACAGACACCGAGTCACCCAGAGCAAGGACTGAGGTTATTTGGTCCAAGTTCACTTTATGAATGAGAAGGCTGTAGTCCAAAGAGGTCAAGTGACTCTCTGGACAGACAAGTGGGACCCTGGCTCTGAATTCCTACACTGGGGCTCCTGGGTGGATGGTATATGAGAAGGGAAGGCTTATGAAGAAAGGAAGAAGTCTGACTTCCACTCTTTGTTCCTCCTCTAATGCTCAACAAAGTCAAAGAAAGCTCACTGTCACACACTACTTTCGGAATCTTTGCTTTTGCTGTTAAGTGCCATTGAGTAGGTTTCAACTCATAGTGACCCCATATAGGGTTTCTAAGGAGCACCTGATGAGTTTGAACCACCGACCTTGCTATTCAAACCAACGTTGCAGTCCTGCGCGTTAACCCATAGCACCACTCCAGGACTCTAGCTGCCACACACAAGTGTAGATGTGAAAACATCTTCAGATGTGCTGTGACTTGGGGTTTACCAGTTAGCCACACACCAACAGCTCTGTACTAATCCTGGTCTAGTTGCAAGGATTCCGGATTTGTCTTTTTGGGGGACCATTACCAGGTCTTCTCTTAGCTTCTCACTTCCTTCCTCCCATGCATTTTTTTTTTAATGTTTTACTGTGAATTATATGATAGTTTACATGGGGGAACTTCAGTTTTACATTTATTGCATCGTATATCATCTCACTGCCATGGTTCCAATCCCCTCCATGCATCATCAACCACCCAAAGGGCATATCCCCCATGCCTTTTTAATTTGCCAAGGAGCCTAGACCTTTCCTAGTCTCCTGGGCCCTTTTCATCCCACCTACCTTAGGTGAGGAATCACCGCTTTTCTGCATTTTCATGTCTTTTTGCTCTCAGAAAGAGCTCATTGTTTTTCTTTTTTTTTTTTTTTTCTCTTCTACTTTATTGAACTTTTCTTCAGACAAGGGAGTTGGGTTCAACCTCCAGCCCTTTTCACCTCATTAACCTCTAGCCTTCTTTTAGATCTCGGCTCATTTTCAAGTCTCTCCTGACCTTCATGACCAGAACATCCCAATACCCCAGGCTTTCAGAGCATCACTTACTACTCCTTTGTAGCACTTAACATAATTGCAATTTTATACTTTTTTATGTGCTATCTTAATGTAACTTTTCATTTGGAAATAGTTACGACTCATAAGAAGTTGAAATTCTAGTGTGGCACTGTAGGCTAATGTGTCAGACTGCAAAGTCAGTGGTTCAAGCTCACCAGCTGCTCCTTGGAAACCTACACAGGGGTGCTATGGGTCAGAACTGACTCGACGGCACTGAACAACAACAGTAACAACATAAGAACTTGGAAAAATTACTACGTAGAATTCTGTGTACCCTTCACTCAGCTTCCCCCAGTGAAAACATCTGAGGTGACCACAGTGTGAACTTGAAAACTGACCTAGATATAATACTGTGAAATCAGGCAAAACTATTATTGAGTTTCGACAGCTTGTGCATGTCCTGAAAACTTTTTTGTTGTGTGTGTGGGGTGGGGGAAGTGCACGGTAGTGGTGGCGGTGGTTGTGTGTCATCGATTCTGTTCTGAGTCATAGCGGCTGTGTAGGGTTTCCAAGGCTGTACCTCTTTCCGTGAGCAGAAAGCCTTCGTCTTTCTCCCTCAGAGTGGCTGGTAGATTCAAACTGTTCACCTTGCAGTTAGCAGCAGCTGGACTTCCTCATGGTCCCCCTTGAATGGCCAGTCTTTCCCCAGCTCGAATCCTTGGCAGCCAGTGATCTGTATTCTATGACTATAATTTTCTACTTCAAAAATGTTCTAGAAATGGAACAATACAATACTGAATCCTTTGAGAATGGCCCCTCCCCATCCCCGCTCTTAGCTCAGTTCCCTTGAGACCCATTGAAGTTATTGCATGTTATCAAAAGTTTGTTCTCCTTTGTTGGTGAGCAGCATTCCTTGATTGAGACGTATCAACAGATGAATACGTTTCTCTGTTGAAGGGCATTTGGACTGTTTCCAGTCCATAAGCACCCATAAGCATTATGCACAGGTTTTTGCGCAAATATACATCTTCATTTCTCTTGGGGACAATTACTTAGTCATGTTAATGAGGCCATAGCCGTTAGGTTATTTAAAACCCAATCACATTTGGGATCCAGAAAGAACAGATTGGGCACAAAAGCAAAAAAGCACAAGTGGAGGGTCTTTTGTTTCATGAAGATCATCAAGACACTGAGGAACAGAAACTGAAAAGAGACAAGGGCCTTCCCTGGGAACCAACAGAGAGAGCAAGCCTTTCTCTAGATCCAGAGTTTAGATGTACAGCCTCCTAAACGGTGAGAAAATCAATCTGTTCCTTAAAGCTACCTTCTCATGATGTTTCTCATTACAGCAGCACTAAGACGCAAAGTCATCCAGACTTTCTCCAATTATTTTATCTAAACATTTTATCACTTTAGATCGATGATCTATTTTGAACTGATTTTTGATAAAGTGTGATGTTCAGGTCAAGGTTTTTTGTGTTGTTGTTTTTCTCTCTTTTGCCTGGAAGTATCCTAGAGGCTTTCTGCTCCCGTAAAGATTTACAGCGTTGGAAACCCTGTACAGGGTCGTTATGAGTTGGAACCAACTCCATGGCACATAACCACCACCACCGTCACCATCCTAGCATTCCGGTACTATTTGTTGAAAACTCCATTAAGTTGCTCTTGCAGTTTTGTCTAGCATCAATCAATCCTACTTGTATGGGTTTCATTTAATATTCAGTTTTGTTTCTTTCTTCCCCAGTAGACTTCAACTCCAGGAGTATAGAAACCATTTATACTGCTCCCTACCCCTCACCCCCTCTCACTACTGAGTCCTCAGTGCTAGAAGCATGGTTGAGTGTTCAGGTATTAGTTGGATAACTAGATAATCAATTGAGTAAATAGATAAAAGCATTTGAAAAATGTAGAGTCTCCACATGCATTGTTGTTGTGACTATCTCTGGTCAGGCACTGTAGGATTAGCAATGCACTGCAAACCACAAGGTCGGCAGCTCGAAGCCACCAGCTGCTCCTTGGAAACCCTATTTATTGTTGTTCCATGTTATCGAGTCAGTTTTAACTCATAGCGACCCTGTATAGGGTTTCTGAGGAGCGGCTGGTGGGTTTGAGTTGCTGACCTTGTGGTTCGCAGTCCAGTGCTGATCCTATAGGGCCATTCCAGGAGTCCTAAGAAACCCTATACAGGTTCGCTGTTTATCAGAAATGACATTACAGCACTTAACAACAACAACATCTGTGTAGGTCAGAGAATGGAGGTGGAGTTGGATTGGAGCAAATCCTGAGCATTGATTTATTTCTCTGATTGTGTGGTGATGGCTCAGTCTAATCCACATTTTGTTTTTCAATTATTTTTTTGGGAAAAAAAAGTTGTTTTTTTTTCAACTTGTCTATCTTAGAGTTATGACTGCATCTGACAACCTTGGAAATGGTCCTCAGGGCTGGACTCCTATATGAAACCATTCTCAGGTACCAACTGTCGCTTCAGTGGAACAGTTAACAGGGATTATTTTATTGATTTTACAAGTTACTTACAACCATCATGTAAAAGATACATCATTGAAACCAATATATTCTTTAAGACAAGGTTCTAGGGAACTAGATGGAATTGTGAACAGGAAGGTTGAGTAATGAAAGAAAATAGATATTGATTATAAAACCTATTACAGGGTCATGTGTATGCAGTCTGCTCACATAGGACATCTTGGATTAATCAAAATGGCCATTTCAGTTTTATTCTAGTCTCCAAAGAAAGATAGAAGCCTGTAAACTGTCGAACCTTTTATTAAAAACCAGACGAAGAAAAGAAAACGTCTGCCCAGGAGAAAAGCAGACTAAATTGAAATTGGCAAAGCAAATGTCTACTTCCCTGGAATATTGGAATTTACATCATGGCCTTAATTCTACCTCTCTGTCACTGTGAGTTAATGTAGATAAATAAACAAGAACGACAAGAAAGAAAGTTAATTTGTGATGTTCTGACCCTATGTGGAATAGTTATGATAGAAATCGGACCTGGCGTTTGTTTCCAAAGAATGACGTATGTTCTTCAAATAATTTCAGGTCCATGGTTAAACTATATTGGGAGGATGTTTGAACGTAGTGGGCGATCTAAACTAAAAGCGAAACCCACTGCCATTGAACTGATCCTAGGGCTCCCCACTAACAAACCTGATGTTGTTAAGTGCCGTTAAGTCAATTCCAACTCATAGCAACTGTGTATGAGGTTTCTGACGAGTGACTGGTGGGTTTGAACTGCTGACCTTTTACTTAGCAGCCCAGTGCTTATCCTACAGCTCCATACCAGGACTCCAGCTAACCTCGTGCGCTGTTCCGTAGAGTTTCTGAGGCTGTACATCTTTATGGACGCAGACTGCCTCTCTTTCTCCTGCACAGTGATTGATGGGTTCAAACTGCCAATCTTTCAGTTGGCATGCCAATGCTTAGCCCACAGTGCTACCAGGGCTCCTACACTGAGGTTTAAAAAACATAGTTCTTTCCAACTTATGACAACCACATAAGGTCGCACACAGGAGTCAATTCCAACTCTACACACAGCTGAACAAAATATGGCCTGGTCCTGTGTCATCCTCACAATCGTCACGCTTGAGCCTACTGCTGCTACTCCTATGCTAACCCATCCCATTGGGGGTCTTCCTCTTTCTCGCTGACCCTCCACTTTACCAAGCATGATGTCCTTCTCCAGGGACTGGTCCCTCCTGATAATACGTTCAACGTCTGAGAGAAGATGTCTCACCATCCTGGCTTCCAAGGAACATTCTGGCAATACTTCTTCCAATAGAGATTTGTTCTTCTGTCAGTCCATGATACTTCATGTTCTCCTCCATCACCATAACTCAAATGCCTCAATTCTTCTCACATACATATGAGGTTATTCAAAATACCATGACTTGGGTCAGGAGTACCTTAGTCCTCCAATTGACATCTTTGCTCTTGAGCCCTTTAAAGAGGTCTTGTGCAGCAGATTTGCCTAATGCAATACTTTATTTGATTTCTTGACTATTGCTTCCATGAGTGTTGATAGAAGGTCCAAGAAAAATGAAGTCTTTGACAACTTCATTATTTTCTCCATTGATCATGATGTTATTTATTGGTCCAATGGTGAGGATTTTTGTCTCCTTTACATTGAGGTATAAGGGCTGTGGTCTTTGATCTTCATCTATAAGTATTTTAAGTCTTTTTCACTTTCAGCAAACAAGATTGTATCATCTGCATAGCGCAGGTGGTTAATGAGTCTTCCTCCAATCCTGATGCCGTGCTCTTCATATGATCCAGTCCATTTCAGCTCTGGGAGTCCTGAGGAGGGAAGAAAGAAAGAAAAAACATTTAGTAGAGTGCCTACTGTGTGCCACATATCATGCATGATGCTTTCATGTTGTCAGCTCACGTCTTTCTTACAACAACTCTGTTGTTGTTGTTGTTAGGTGT
>NW_006408521.1:47746444-47749337 GCF_000296735.1 Chrysochloris asiatica | reverse complement strand
GACCCATAGCGACCCTGTACAGGGTTTCCGAGGGTGTAAATCTTTACGGGAGTAGAAAGCCTCATCTTTCTCCCGCGGAGCGGCTGGTAGATTCGAACCGCTGACCTTAAGGTTCGCAGCTCGATTCGTAACCACTACGCTACCAGAGCTCTAGATGGTGACAATTTATAAGTGAAGAAGCTAAGGGCTTGAGGGGTTGAGTAACTTACTCAGAGAGAAGATTTGAGTCAAGGACTATTTGATTTCCAAGCCCATGCTCTTTCTATTATATCACACCAGCTGGGATCAGACTCTGACATTGATCAGCTGTGTAATCTTTTTCCTTTCTTCTTCTCTGAGGTTGTTCCCCCTGCCCCCCTTTTATGGTAAGGTTCTATTTAAGATGTCTTGGGTGAAGACGTGGAGTATATTTTTGTAAACCCCCTGTGGTGATTCTGATTCAATTTGAACATCAAGTGACGGGCTAGGTTACAATCCTTTCCTATTGCTAAACTAGTTGATTTCAAGGGCATTAACAGCTCTGGTTCAGTCCTGGTGTGGCGCTGTGGGTTAATGCACCAGACTGAAAAGCCATTTGAACTGTAAGGTCGGCAGTTCAAGCTCACCAGCTGCTCCTCAGAAACCCTATACAGGGTTGCTATGGGTTGGAGCCAACTCAACGTCACTTAACAACAACAACAACAACTCTGGTAGCGTAGTGGTTTCGAATTGGGCTGCTAACCTCAGGGTCAGATGTTCAAAACTACCAGCTGTTCTGCAGGAGAAAGATGAGGCTGTCTGCTCCTGTAAAGAGTTACAGCCTCGGAAACCCTGTACAGGGTCGCTATGGGTCGTAATTGACTTCACGGCACATAACAACAACAACAGCCCATTAGCTCAATGCAACAAATATGAAATGCAAAGCTCTGTTGGGATGCAAAGATGACACTGATTTTTCCCTTTGCACATGTAGGATTCCTGAGTGGTGGCATCATGAGTGGGAAAATATCTACACTAAAGGAAGGATGACGCTGCCAAAGGAGGGAAAGGTCATGTCTGTGAAAAGAAGTAGGAAGTCTCCATGGAGTCAGAATGCTCATTAGAAGGTAGGATGGTGAGACTTTGTCTCTCAGACTTTGGACCAATCTTGGGAGAAGGACATCATGCTTGGTAAAGTGGAGGGCCACAGAAAAAGAGGAAACCCCTAACCAAATGGATTTGCGCAGTAGTAGCAGTGATGGACTCACGTGTAACAATGATTATGAGGATGGCGCAGGACTGGGCCGTGTTTTGTTCTGTTGTGCTTGAGTTGGAACTGACACGATGGCACCTAACAACCACACAACCACAGACCAGTGGGATTTGAAGGGTGGAGAGGAGTGGAGAAAGTTGATGGGTCATATCCGCCAGTTGCTCCTAGAAAACCCTACGCAGGAGCTCTATGAGCTGGAATGGAACGCAACAGCAATACAACAAAGAGCTCACGGTGAATTCAATAAGAAACTAACACCATCATTGCTTCATAGATGCCAACTACGAAAAACCCTTCAAGAATTGCCTTTGGAAAGGCTGATTCTACTGCGTCAGCTTTCAAAACCGTATTTTTTTTAAATGAAGGAGTTTATATCTGAGATGACATCAAATTCAGTTGTCGTTGTTAAGTGCCATTGAGTTGGTTCTGACTCATTGCGACCCTGTATAGGGTTTCTGAGTAGAGACTGGTGGATTTGAACCGCCAACCTGGCAGTTCAAACGACCTTGTGGTCCAACGCATTATCCTGCAGGGGAAAGGTATTGTAAATTAAGGTCCTTTCATATTGCTATCACCTCTGATCCTAGATGCGTGTATGTTGTGCAAACCCACCTAGAGACCTTAGCCGAGATGATAGTTGTACAAGGGAACATCAGCATGGCTCACACAAAATTCACCCTAAACCAAGGTCATTGGATATAGAATCCTTTTTATGGCAGGGGATCTAGAAGATTACTGAAATCTAAAGACAAAGGTAGAAATCTGAATGTGGCATCAGGATTACAGGAAGACTCACTGACAACCCAAGATAAGCAGATGATACAACCTTGCTTGCTGGAAGTGAAGAGGACTTAGAGTACTTACAGATGAAGATCAAAGACCACAGCCTTCGGTATGAGTTGCACCTTAATGTAAAGAAAACAAAAATCCTTACCAGTGGACCAATAAGTAATATCATGATAAATGGAGAAAAAAATTGAATTTGTGAAAGACTTCATTTTGATCCACAATCAACACTCACAGAACCAGCAGTCAAGAAATCAAACAATGTATTGCATTAGGCAAATCTTCTGCACAAGACCTCGTTCAAGTGTTCAAGAGCAAAGATGCCAGTTTGAGGTCTAAGGTGTGCCTGGCCAAAGTCATGGTATTTTCAATACCTTCATATGCATGTGAAAGTTATACAGTGAATGAGGAAGACCATAGAAGAATTGGTGCATTTGAGCTATGGTATTGGAGGAGAATATTAAAAGTACCATGGACTGCCAAAAGAACAAGTAGATACCTATTGGAAAATGTACAACCAGAATGCTCCTTAGAAGCCAGATTAGCAAGTTTTTGTCTCAGTCTTTGGACATACTATCAGGAGAGTCCAGTCCCTGGAGAAGGACATCATACTTGGTCCAGTGGAGGTCAGCGAGAAAAAGGAAAGACCCCCAATGAGATGGATTGGCTCAATAGTAGCAGCAGCAGTGGGCTCAGGTTTAACAGTGATCGTGAGGCTGTTACAGGACCGGGCAGTGTTTTGTTCTGTTGTCCATAAGGTCACTAGGAGCCAGAACTTAACAACAACAGAAGACAAAAGTTCTAAATTTAGTTTCTTCCCGAAAAAGCAGGGAGGGGAAGGGTGAGAAAAAGAAAGAGAGAGTGGAAGAGAAAGAA
>NW_006408521.1:47738271-47746289 GCF_000296735.1 Chrysochloris asiatica | reverse complement strand
AAGGAAGAAAGGAAGGAAGGAATGGGACTGAGGGAGAGAGAGCAAATCCTTTAGGCTCAGATATTTCTACAAGCTACAGCTGTACTCCACCAGTGTTCAAAAGCCTAGAGATGGCTTTAATAAAAAGTATGTAAGTATTCATCCTGTTATTTGAGCAAAGTCAATGTCCCGCAGAAAGGACATTAGTATTGTTCCCCATTTGCTGTGAGAGGCCAGCTCCAGAGAACACTTCGGAGGGGACACGCTGAACTCCCTGGCCTCGCTTGCTATAGGATTTCAAGCAAGCCTTATATCTGAATTTCAAAGGGGGTGGGGGTGGGGACATAAAATATTGGTTCCCACATCCTTGGCCCTCCCACAACACCCCCCAAATCTTATCCCACTGAGCCTTCCTAGAGAGATGCTGACTGCTGACTACAGCCGCATCATCAGAGATGAGGAATTCCAATCTTCTTTTTTTTTGAAAGGAGCAAACCATGAGGGGGCTTTTAAAAACCAGCCCATGAGAAACAAAATAACCATTAAAATTCACCATAATAACCTGAATTCCTCTTAGTCATTTCTGAAAGGAGAGACAGGCATTAGTTACACAGTGATAAGGCCAAGATGCTTAACAGCAAGTAACTGAGATGCCTTGTGGCAGGGAAGGAGGGAATGAAGGCCCTATACCCACCGCTGATTTTAGACTTGGACAGGGACACATGTGATGTCCTTCCAGCTAGCATGCTGGGCTGTCCCTCTGTCGCCATCAATTTCAGTGAGCTCTCTAATGTCCTTGGGAATCTGCACCAGGAGATGTTTGAGAAGAATAGGCCTTCAGTGTATTCCCGAGCAACTGGTGAGGTCACCCCTGTAAAGAAAGACTTTACAAAGTAATACCGCCGAGGCTCGGCCTCTGCTGAGGCAAGCACGCGCTAACTCCTTCAGAGAAGAGACTGAAAAGCTGACATTCAGGTTACATTAATCTGGGAACAAGTGTACTTTTGTGTCTGGGGAGGATTCTTTTCATTGCCATCAATTTAGTACATCGATAGACGGAGACCCTAGCTGCACTATCAGGTTGCCCTCCCTACCAAGACTCCTTCCCGGGCCACGCTACTTAATTTAGACTAATCTGAAACTGAGGGAAACATCAGGTCCTCTCTGATTTCACCCTGAACACTCTGATTTCCGTTTCTCCTTAATGATCTACTTGGGGTTTCTTGGGAGGAAAAATGACCTCCAGGTAAATAGTCTGTTGTGCAGGTTATTCATTCTGTTGATAACATGTTGTTGTTGTTAGGTACCGTCAAAGTAGTTTGCTAGGCCTTTTCTCTGAGTCTGTCTTATTCTGGAAGCATCTCTGAAACCTCTCAGTGTCATATGTTAATTGTTAAGCTTGAGCCCATTGCTACCACCGCTGTACCAATCCATCTCATTGGGGTCTTCCTCTTTTTCACTTTACCACACATGATGTCCTTCTCCAGTCCCCAAAATAGTCTGAAGTCTAAGAGATGAAGTCTTGCCATCCTGGCTTTCATAAAGCATCCTGGCTGTACTTCTTCCAAATCCAACACAGATATGTTTGTTCTGGCAATTGCAGGACCGGGCAATGTTTCATTCTGTATGCATAGTGTCGCTATGAATCGGAACAGACTCGATAGCACCTAACAATAACAACAACCAACATCAGTACATGTGAATATGACCCTATTTGGAATGTTGAAGATTGAATTGGTTAACATGATGTCATTGGAGTTGTTGTTAGGTGCCATCGAGTCGGTACCGACTCAAAGCAACCCTATGCACAACAGAAGGAAACACTGTTCGGTCCTGGGCCCACCGCATTACTGTTGCCATGCTTGAGCCCATTGATGCTGCCATATTGCCAATCCATCTCACTGGGGGTCTTCCTCTTTTACTCTGACCCTCCACCTTAGCAAACATGATATCCTTCTCCAATGACTGGTCCCTCCTGACAATATGTCCAAAGTATGAGAGACGAAGTTTGGCCATCCTGGCCTCCAAGGAGCACTCTGGCTAACACTTCTTCCAACACAGATCTATTGGTTCTTTTGGCAGCCCATGGCACTTTCAATATTCTCCTCCAACACCATAACTCAAAAGCATCAATTCTTCTACGGTCTTCCTTATTCACTGTCCAGCTTTCATATGCATATAAGGTTATTGAAAATACCATGGCTTGGGTCAGGCACACCTTAGTCCTCAAGCTGCCATCTTTGCTCTCAACACTTTAAAAAGTCTTGTGCAGCACATTTGCTTAATGCAATATGTTGTTTGATTTCTTGACTGCTGCTTCCATGAATGTTGATAGTTGATCCAAGAAGAATGAAGTCCTTGACAACTTCAATCTTTTCTCCATTGATAAGAATGTTGTTTAGTGATCCAGTGGTGAGGATTTTTGTTCTCTTTACATTGAAATGCGATCCATACCGAAGGCTGTGCTCTTTGATCTTCATTGGAGTTGTTGTTAAGTGCCGTCGAGTCGGATCCAACCCATCACGACCCTAAACAGGGTTTCCGAGGAGTGACTGGTGAGCTTGAACCGCTGACCTTGCAGTTCAAACAGCTTTGCAGTCTACTGCACTAACCCACAGCGCCACACCAGATGTGTCTAATCTAATATGACTGATATCATTATACAGCAAGAATAAGAATCACAGAGATGAAAACAGAGATTGTCATATGAAAACAGAGGCAGTTACTGGTGTGGTGTATTTATAAACTAAGAAATACCAAACTTGTCTGGCACCACCATAAGTTGAGAGGGAGGTATGGAACAGATTGTCCTTCAGAACCCTCAGAAGCAATCAATCTGGTCTGCACCCCAATTCTGGACTTCTGGCCTCAAGAACAGTGAGACAAGGCATTTTTGTTGTTTTAAGCCACCCAGTGTGTGGTACTTGTTATATCAGTCATAGGAAACCAGTACACCCGACTAGACATTTCACCTATGTGAATTCTAATCTTCATAGTTGTCCAGTGTCAACAGTGATGGAAGTGAATTTCAGTGACCTGCCCAAGGTGACTCCCCTCAAAGGTGGCTGTGTCCAGCTTTTCCATTATGTGACAAAGGCCAAGAGTGAACTCTGAAGACTCCAACCAAGTTTTGCATCAATCAGGTAGATTTCAAGTTCATATTTGCTTCCAAACTTAGTCACATTTCCAAATTATAATTACAGAAAGCTCAAATTATGCAAAATAAGATATTTTCATTTAGGATCTGGTGTGGCTCAAAACTACAACACCCTTTACTTTTGGAAAATGTATACCCCGTACACTTGACATGCCAGAAATCAGCAAAGTTGAAAGGGCCCTTAAACCACTTGATTTCAAGTTCCAAATCATGGTGACCGTATATGTGTCAGAGTAGAACTGTGCTTCACTCGTTATTTTGGAAGTAGATTGCCAGATCTTTCTACCAAGGCACCTCTGGATGAACTCAAGCTTTCAACCTTTTGGTTAGTATCCAGCTAAGGATATTAACCATCTGGTGCCACCCATGGTGATGCGGTAGGATAGGCACTAGACTTCTAACCAAAATGTTGGGGGTTCAAACCCATCAGCTACTCCTAGGAAACCCTATACTTATAGGGTTGCTGTGAGTGAGAACCGACTTGACAATATTTAACAACAAGGGCGACCCAAGAGACCAGAGTCACATCCAACCCGACTTCATTTCATCCAGATGGGAACCTAAGGTTTAAGGTCACCAACAGAGTCAAAGTCAGAGCCAGAATTAGAACCTGGGTGTCCTTCCACTCTCTCACCATTGTTGGGATTGCATGAAGACCACTCAGAATAAGACCTCCCCTCTCTGTCCACTCCCTGACTGCACCCCTTCACTGATCTGCAATGCCCTCTGTGTGACCCTTCCTGATCTCTATCTTGAAATGTAACTGCCCTTGGGAGCATTCCTCACTGGCAAAGGCCCTGTGTGTTACCCCACTGCCCACAGACAGTGTAATACATCCCTTGGAGCAGCCCGTCTCTTCAGCTTTGAAAACGGAATTTTGAAAGCACTTTGCAAGTCTCCTTTAGTTAATCCCTATAATGGCTGGGATTGGAGGTCACTATTAATTTGTCTCTTTCATTCCTTGAGTGAGGAAACTGAGAAGCTGAAAGGTTAAATGGTTTCCCAGGGTCACTGGGTGGCCAGGCCCTAGGCCCAGGGGCTATGGAAACAGGAGGAGGAAGTCTGAGGGGAAGCCAGGCTCAGCCCTGCTGTCTGAGTCTCCCGGTTCCACCACTCTTTGGTACCTCTGGGTCTCCCAAGGTGTGCTGCTGATCCTCTGGCAGGTAGGGAAGGGCCTTTTGGCCCTTTTGTTCTGTTCTGTCCTTCATTTAATAAATTGTTGGAATGCCTTCCAAGCGCCAGGCGTTGTGACAAGTGTCAGGATCTAACAGGAGAACAAACAGACATGCTTATTACCCTCACATGTTTGGTAAAAATCCTCTCAGAATTTTGGCCATTTACCTTTTTTAAAGAAGTTTTTATTGTGAATTGAGTGATAGTTTACACGGGAGAACATCGGTTTTACACCATTGTTTCATTGCAATGATTACAATCTCCTCTGTGCATCATCATTCAACAGTATTTGCTTCTGTTCCCTCTATTATTTTTGTGGGGGGTGGGGGGTGATGTACACAAAACCCCTCAGGAATATATAATCATTTAAATAACCCAAGGGCACACACTCTTTTTCTTTCCATGAGTCTAGAGTCTTCAGCTGCTCTCTCTCTCCATGTCCCCATCTCTGGTGTTACTGCTTCTCTGGATAGGGTCCCGCATTCTGCTCTTTGGCCATTTACTTTTGATGAATACAAACTTTCATTTACTCTCCAATCACTCCTTGGTCACCAAACCTAAACCAAACTCACTGCCATCTAAATGATTCGGACTCCCGGTGTCTCCTTGTGTGACAGAATAGAATCGCTCCATAGGGTTTTTCTGGTTGTAATCTTCATAAATGCAGATCACCCGGCCTTTCTTTGGTAGTCCCACTGGGTTGGTAGTTGGTGTTGTGGCTGTGTGCTGTCCAGTCCATTCCAACTCACAGAGACAACAGATGACAGGAAAGAACTGCCCCTGTGGGGTTTCTAGGTTGTAATGTTTAGTAAAAGTGATCGCCAGGTCTTTCTCCCAAGGAGCATCTGGTGAATTTGAACTGCTGAGCTCTCAGTTAGTAGTTAAGTGCTTAACTGCTGTACCACCAGAGCACCTCTTTAGGTTGTTGTTGTTGTTGAGTGATGTCGGGTCAGTTCTGGCTTACAGTGATCCTATGTACAACAGAACAAAACACCATGGTCCCGCACCATCCTTACAATTGCTGTTATCTGTCAGCGCATTGTTTCTGCCACTGTGCCAATTCATCCCATTGGGGGTTGGAGCTCCCTCTATTTCTCTGAACCTCTGCTTTACCAAGCACAATGACCTTCTCCAGGGACTGGTTCCTCCTGATAACATGTCCCAAGTGTGAGAGATGAAGTCTGGCCATCCTGGCTTCGAAGGAACATTCTGGCAGACCATGGTACCTTAACTATTCTTCTCCAACACCATAGCTCAAGTGCATCAGTTCTTCTACAGTCTTCTTTATTCACTGTCCAACTTTCACATGCGTATGAGGCTATTGAAGAGACCATGGTTTGGGTCAGGCGCACCTTAGTCCTCAAACTGACATCTTTGCTCTTGAGCACTTTAAAGAGGTCTTGTGCAGCAGATTTGCTTAATGCGATACATCTTTAGGTTAACTGAGAGCAAACCATTGTGCCACCCAGAGACCTCCTTGGGCACCGAGCCTTTTGCCTTTCACAGAAAATGAAAGGGTCAGGAGATGTATTTTGTTTTGCACGTGCATGCCCCCTATCATTGGGATAAATGATAGGGTCAGGGTAGACACTTTCTTACCCAGAACTGTGTCTCAGTTGTCTCTTCCCAGAAGGTCTGCACACATGCCTGTTTCCTGCCATTGAATGTCATCCGGCCAAATGGAATGCCGTCTACATACAAGGTATCTCTGAGCAGGCATTCTCCAGCCCAGCTCTCTGGTTCTTCTCAGCATAGTGAGGACATCAGTGAGCAAGGCAGACACAGTCCCTGTCAAGTCTAACTCACAGCCCAGAGGTAGAAATCTAGACTACCAGATCTTTGATTTGTCCAACATAACAACCGGCAGCCCTCTGGCAAGCTACCAGGAATACCGACTCTTAACTAACAAAAAACATTCTCCTTATAAAGACAACATTGCTCAACAGAATTTTGGAAAAGGAAAAAGGTAGAAAGAAGAAAAATAACTAATTCTACTTCTTTCCTCTTTTTTTAAAATAAACTTTTTATTGTGTCTATCCTCTAACCGTAGATTACAAATAGGGCTGCTAACGTCAGGGTCATCAGTTCAAAACTACCAGCTGTTCTGCGGGAGAAAAATGAGGCTTTCTGCTTCCATAAAGATTTACAGCCTCACTAAGAGTCGGAACCGACTCCACGGCACACAATCCTCTAACCAGTGAATTAATCTCCCTTTCTTCCCACTCTTGGGAGCCATGAAAGACTGTTTCTTTGTATAAAAACCTTTTCTTGAGCTTTTACATTAGTGGTCTCATCTCATATTTGTCCTTTTGTGATTATTTTGCTCAGCATAGTGTCCCCTCCTCTACTTTCTTTGTGCTTCTCTCTACCTTCTAACCCTCCTGGAAACACTTTGAGCATTCTTTCTTCCTGGAAGCACCTATGAAAGATTCAAATCCAGAGACTCCAAAACCAGAACGTCCAAGACCCTTTCCTGAAATGCCTTGTAAAATTCTCCCCTCAGAATCTAGAATGAGTACCATATAAAATGCAAAGATTCTAATGATTTCTTTTACTTCTGGAACTCGAACAGAGGTACATAGCATTGTTAAAGATTTTCCATAAGTACATAAGGATCCATGTGAATTTGCTAAAGAATTTAAATTCTCGATTGATGCGTATCCTCCCAGGTTTTCTGAATTGTATCAGTTAGTCCATATGATATTTGAATATGGGGAAGGCAAATTATAGCTAAAATATACTCAAATAATCCCTGAGATCATTTAACCATGCTGTTGTTAAATGCCATCGAGTTGATTCCGACTCATAGCGACCCTGTATAGGGTTTCTGAGGAGCTGCTGGTGAATTTGAACTACCCACCCTGCAGTTCAAACCGACCTTGGAGTCCAGTGCTTTATCCCACAGTGCCACACCGGGACTCCAATTTAACCACAGAAACAAGCAAAACAGTTGAAACTCCACTTGCAGAAGTTGGAGACAGGGTTCAAGAATTACTTGAAGCAACCCCCGAGGCCTTTTCCCCAGCAATTGACTGGATTATAAAATCCATTCTTGCATGCAGTAAGGGCAAAAGTGTTTATGACGACCAAGCCTGATTGTACCAGAGGTTTTCAGAACATTCTAGGTCATATCCTCTAGGTAAAGGAACTGTGGGCCCTTTAATGTGATATTTATGTATGGCCTTGAACCTGAAATTTTAGCCTTAATTAAAGGTCATTGTTTAGATCTAAATGTTGCTTTGTGCCAAACTAACTGACTACCTTTTTCATGAGCTTGCCCCAAGTTTGGAAACAAATCAGACTGAAGGCTAACAAATCAATGTCCCTTCAATTACAGCACTTACAAGGACATACAGAGAAAATAAATTAAAAACCCTCCCAAGGACCTAAAACGGATCTAATGTAAACAACAAAACAAAACACCTGGCCATTGGAAAAATGACAGTTTCAACTGAAGAATAAACAAGGTTCCCACCCCAAGCTTCCTTTCACCTCTTGAGACAGAATAAAGGGACTCCAGGGAGGGGAATCGAAGAACAAAGCAGATGAGAGAACAAATAGACAGGTATAAATGGGCTAAATGGGACAGAGGTAAAAAATGATGTAGGCACAGCTTTAGAAAAACAGGGCTCTGGAATACAGAGACTGAGACATGGATAGAATAGGGAATGGGGGAAGGGATAATGTTAAGATGCTTGGCTATTTTTTG
>NW_006408521.1:47667830-47736791 GCF_000296735.1 Chrysochloris asiatica | reverse complement strand
AAAAAAAAAAAAAAGAATAAAGGGACTCCAGGGACTATATAAGGAGCTCTGGTGGCGTAGTGGTTACAAATCGGGCTCCTAACCTCAGGGTCAGCAGTTTGAAACTACCAGCTGTTCCGCAGGAGAAAGATGAGGCTTTCATCTCCCGTAAAGATTTACAGCCTCGGAAACCCTGTACAGGGTCGCTATGAGTTGGAACCGACTCCACGACACATAACAACAACAACAATGTTAATTAGGAGTCCTGGTGTGGCGCTGTGTGTTAATGCGCTGGATTACAAAGTCAGTTTGAATTACAAGGTCGGCTGTTTCAACTCACCAGCTGCTCCTCGGAAATCCTATACATGGTTGCTATGGGTCAGAACTGACTCGAAGGCACTTAACAACAATAGTAGTGTGGCTCTGTAGGATAAGTACTGGACTGGTAACCCCAAAGTCAGCAGTTCAAAATCACTAGCCACTCCTCAGAAACCCTATACAGGGTTACTATGAGTTGGAAACTAGACAGCGGCACTTAACAACAACAACAGTGCTAATTATGACATGCCGGAAGATAGTTAAAAGCTGGTGGTATAGAATAAGGGCCTCACACAAGCAGGAACTGCAGTAAGTCAGTTTAACCTCGAAATTAGCATGAACAGTGACGAAAATAGTCAACTTTTTGGATGGATCTAATTTGGCTGGTGTGGCATTGTAAGATAAATAGTGGACTGCTAACTGCAAGGTCAGAGTCCTGGTGTGGCACTGTGGGTTAACGCGCCAGACTGCAAAGTCATTTGAACCGGAAGGTCGGCGGTTCAAGTTCACCAGTCGCTCCTTGGAAACCCTATACAGGCTCACTATGAGTCAGAACAGATTCAAGAGCACTGAACAATAATAACCACACCATTATGCTCTGCAGGGCTGGCCAGTGTTTCCTTGTGTTGTTCATAGGGTCACTATGAGTCAGAAGCAACTAGACAGCACCCAATAGTAACAACATTATACAGAATGAACGCTGGTAACACAGTGTTTAAGCCCTCCCTCGGCTGCGAATCAAAAGATGGGCCCACCCGTGACTCTGCTGAAGAAAAGATCTGACAATCGGCTTCTGCAAGATGAACACACAGGAAACCCTGTGGGGAAGTTCTACCATGTTCTATAGGGTCCCTGTGAGTTGGAGTCAACATCATATACAAGGTGTGAAAAGATGGCTTTACTCTCTATAAAGGCTGTGAGCTCAGTTCTCAGAATGCCATTTAGAATCTAGTAATAACTTTAATTCAGAGCCTTGGTTGGGGAGTGGTTAAGCACTTAACTATTAACTGAAAGGTCAGTGGTTCGAACCCACAGCTGCTTTGCAGGTGAAAGCTATGGGAGTCTGCTTCTGTACACATTATGTCCTTAGAAACCCTACGGGGCAGATTTCCTCTGTCCTCTATGGTCTCTAAGGAGCTCTGGTAGCGTAGTGGTTACGAATCGGGCTGCTAACCTCAAGGTTGGCAGTTCTAAACTACCAGCTGTTCCACGTGAGAAAGATGAGGCTTTCTGCTCCCGTCAAGATTTACAACCTCGGAAACCCTGTACAGGGTCGCTATGGGTTGGAACCGACTCCACGGTACATACCAACAACAACATGGCCTCTGGGAGTTGGAATTGACTTAATGACAATGGATTTGCTTTGATTTTTTAATAACTTTAATAAGGCTTATATTAGAAATCTTTTTTAAAAGACTCCATAAGCACATGAACTCTCATAAACCAAGATTTTATTTCAAATTTTCCTCGGCTTCATCATTTCGTTGGAAAGAGTAAGTGAAGATTAATAATCCTGCCCCAGTAAACTTTCTCTGGGAATCAGTGCCAGGTGCAGGGCTAGATGAAAAAGTGGTCAAAGCTGCCCACGAGCAACTCCAAGGAGATGCCCAGGCAAGCAGATTACTGTGACAGAGCCCAAAAGACACAAGGCCGGAGAAGGAAGGATGGTCATTCTCCCACTGGGAAGATGGTGGCAGTATCGTTTGCTAATGAAAAAACCAGCTGTCTTCAAGTTGACTCTGACTCATGGCGGCCCCATGAGTAGAACTGTGCTCCAGAGCATCTTCCATGGTTGGCTTTTTGAAAGTTGATCACCAAGTCTTTCTTCTGGAGTGTTTCCTGGTGGATTCCAGCCCAATTGCTGACCTTTTGGATAGCAGCTAAGCATGTTAACCATTTGCAATGAATACTGTTTTCTTAGGAGTCCTGGTATGGTGCTGTGGAATAAAGCGCCGAACGTCAAGGTCGGTTTGAACCACAAAGTTGCCAGTTCAAACTCTCCAGTCACTCCTTGGAAACCTTATCCAGGGTCACTGTGAGTCAGAACCGACTCCATGGCACTTAACAACAACAACAACAACAACATTTTTCTTATTAGTTTTAGTACAAGGTCTGTCTGAACCATAAGGATAGTGGATCAAACTCACTAGTCGCTCCTTAGAAACCCAATACTGGGTTGCTATGGGTCAGAATCAACTCAATGGCACCTAACAACAACAATAGCAACAGCAATTGTAATGTGCTGGACTCTAGGCACAGACTGGCAGTGCCAAGCACAAGCCATTATGTGTCTCAGGTAAGTGTATGGCCTTCTCTAGGCAGTATTGACACATGGGACCATGGCTAGGAGACTCCAGGAGTTATCAGATGAAAACTACCTAGCACTCAGAGGAAAGGCATCTGGGACATTAGCCAGTGAGTCTCACTCTAATCATCAACCAAACTCATTGAAACCAAGACAACCAGTACAGAAAAGGGTGATGGTAAAAAGTAAAAGTATCTTGTATCCCCACTACCTTGAGATAACTCCCATTCCTATTTTGGTAATTGTGTTTTCACTAAAGCTACACACGCTGAGAAGTATAACTTTACATAAATGGGATGCAATATGCTAGTTTTCATCCATAATCCTTCTGTTTTCTTTTTAACCATTCTTTTTGGCTTACTTCTTCTTCTTCCTCCCCCGAGTCCTCCTCTTTGCACCCAGGTCCTCCTTGTGGACAATCAGGCAAGCACCCCTTTACACCCTTTTCCATGTTCTCATAATCTATGCTAGCATGTACAGCAAGGCCGAGGGGTCTTTTTTGCTAAAATTTTGTCACATTTCCTGCATTTCTACTTGTGAGTGTGTATGTGTTTTTTGTTGTTCAGTGCCATCGAGTTGGTTTCCAATTCATAGTGACCCTGCATAGGTTTCCAAGGAGCGGCTGGTGAGCTTGAACCGCCAACCTTGCAGTTCAAACCAACCTTGCAGTCCAGTGCATTAACCCACAGCGCCACATACTTACTCAATTATATGAAGTAGAAGTTCCTCCAAATTAGCCTGTAATAGATCTGACACATTGAAATAACTGCAAAAATTCCTTGGTTTCACTATTCATCCAACCATTGTATGACTGACTGGCAGTCCGTTGCTTTCTGCGCTTGTGTGTGTGCATGCTTACAAACAGTCTCATAATGAGAATCCTGGATCCCCTATCGCTAGGGAGAGTTCCTAGGAATGGGATTGCAAATTGATATGTGTATTTTTCATTTTGAGGGGGATTTGAAGAGATGATAATGGGTTGAGGGATCTTGGAAAATAGTGGAAGGTATAGAAGCTATTCCCAGTAGGAAACACATCACCCACCCAGCTTTCCAAGCCTGAAAATATCGAAATAGGCCTAGATAGCGGAAGGGAACTGTTTTAAGTCATACACCTAGTAAATGGCAGAACGGGCCTTGGAGTGAGAGCTCTTTACTCACAGCCCAGGGCTCATTCTGCTCTTCCATACTGGCAAAGGAAGTTGTATTTGAACCCAGTCATGAAGAACAGCCAGAATATGGGATGTAGAGAAAGGAGTAAAGGCACCTCAGGTAGGACAAATAGTGTGACATATGGTACGTCACAGCAAAAAAAAGAACACTGAACTTTCCTTTTGCTGCTCAAGTCTAGGGTTCTAGCAGCTGGGACCAAGCATAGGGCTTGCTTGTTCTAGCAGGTGATGATGATGTGATAGGTAGGAGGGAGCAGCCAAATCCAGGAGTTTGGACATAGTGATGCAGGCTGTGGGAAAACATCAGGTTTTAAGTTGATTTTATCACATTAGTGCTTGGGGGAAATCATTCTGGTGGCAGACCCTATGCACAACAGAACGAAACCCTGCCTGGTCCTGGGCCAACCTCACAATTGTTGCCATGCTTGAGCCCATTGATGCTGCCACTTGGCCAATCCATCTCATTGAGGGCCTTCCTCTTTTTCTCTGACCCTCCACCTTACCAAACATAATATCCTTCTCCAGCGACTGGTTCCTCCTGACAATATGCCCGAAGTATGAGAGACAAAGTTTGGCCATCTTGGCCTCCAAGGAGCACTCTGGCTGCACTTCTTCCAAAACGGATCTGTTGGTTCTTTTGGCCCATGGCACTTTCAATATTCTCCTCCAACACCATAACTCAAAAGCATCAATTCTTCTACGGTCTTCCTTATTCATTGTCCAGCTTTCGCATGCATATGAGGTTATTGAAAATACCATGGCCTGGGTCAGGAGATTAATTTACCAGAGCAATATGAAGCTGCAAGTCAAGGAGACCAGATGGGTAGAAGACTAGAGGTGGAGAGGTGGGGACACTCCAGGGTAGAAGCCACAGAACGTGGTGGCTCCAACTTTAAGATATTGATTGTTTTGAGCACATAGTTGACTCTCCAGAAATATTGAAAGAAGGGCTTTTAGAAGGGGCAGGTAGTGATGGATGAGGAGGGGTCAAAGATATATAGATACTAAACTGTAGTCAGAGTGGCTGAGCTAGTCTCTGAGTCAGTCACCCCAAGAAAGAGATACCATGGTGCCCCACTGTTTTGGACAGGTCTCCCTAAATTCGAAAGGATTACCTTGATCTCACATTGATGGAGTAGGATCTGTTACATGAGGGACTATCTTTTATGGCTCTGTGCACTTGGCATTGAGCAAACATCTCAGATTCCCGAGAAGAAAGGCATGGTTCTATTATGAAATTAATTTTCCACTGACCCAGGTCCAGAAGGCTGTTTGAAAGATAAGTGTTGATTGATACAGGCATGAAGACTGCCGTCCAGCTTTGTATAGTATAAAATCTGCAAATCTGCAAGTCGAAATAGAGTCTTCTGGAAAAAATATTAATACTGTTGCTTGGTGTAACTGGGTGATTGCTTTTCAACACCTGGGAGGACTTTTAAATGAACAATTCCTATTTATATCTTCCCCCCAAATAGCATTGGAACTCCCAGGCATCTTATAAAAGTTGGGAACAGGCCTGTGTTGCTGAGGTCAGAACTTGATTAATCATACAGAACACACAAGCTCAGGCATATTATAATTATAGACGGATCATGTCTCAAATGATCCAGGCACCTGAAATGAGTGCAATGTCTAAATCCCAGGAGGTATTCTGAAAACAAAAATGCAAGGAATGAGTCCAGAGGACAATATTGAAATCTGTGGCAGGAAGTGAGTTTGAGAAAGAATTGAGAAATGAAAGATGAGAATAGAATGAGAGAGGCGGGGCCCTGGGCTGTGTTTCCACGGCAGCAAGCTGCTAGGAGGAGAGGAAGAGGAAGAGGAGAGTGGACAGAGGGAAGAGAGCAGTAGAGTGAGATCACAAACTCGGGAGGGTGTTCGAACTGAAGAAGGCATTGAGGTGTCCAGTAGATCCTTTTTGCCTCCTGCCTGTTTTACAAATCAGAAAACCCAGCCCTCAATCCTGAAAGTCAGCTCAAAACTCCTTTGCCCGTATCTGCTTTCCCTATTCCTGCCTGTATCCCAACTTGGCACTCTCTGTGTCAATGCTAATGATGCTGTGAGAGTAGAGGTATGTGGTGGAATCTGTCTCCGCTGGCCCTTGGGGAGATAGATGTGTGTCCTTTCTTAAGCCTCCTTGAATGTGGCATTCTCGTCTGTGAAATATTGACAGCAATCCTTCTTGCCTATAATATACTGTTGTATGTTGTTGATACGTACAGATACTAAACTGTAGCCAGAGTGACTGAGCTAGTCTCTGAGTCAGTCACCCCAAGAAAGAAAACCGTAAGTTCACATTCTGAGCTTCCAGAAAGGACATGGACTTTGAGGGCTGACTTGTGGTGTGGTGCTGTAAGATCATCACTGGACTGTGAAGCATGAGGTCAGCAGTTCAAACCCACCAGCTGCTCCTTGGAAACCCTATACAGGGTCGCTGTGAGTTAGAATTGACTCGATGGCACTTAACAATGACAACAATTCAACTCAGTATGAAGTCTTACTTAGACTGTGCTCATGAAATATCCATCCTGAGGTAGTTCCTACAGGTTCAAAGTCAGTGATTGTTTTGTGTGTGTGGGGGGGGTTTTTTCTGCATGCCTTCCTGTGATGAATTCTTGTTGTTTTTGTTTTGCTGTTTTGTGTGTGTGTGTGGGGGGGGGGGGGGGGGGGGGGCAGAGAGGTCCATTTTAGAATGAGAAAATTGGGATGAGTAGACCAATGGATGATACATATATTTTAATGTGCATGAAAATAACCTAGAAATGCTATTTAACACTCAGGCTCCAGGGGGGTGTGGCCCAGGAACCAGCAGCCTTCCAGATGATTCTGATGAAGGTGATGGAGGGGCTCAGATGTTTATAAACATGAGACTCAGGTGAACTGTTTCGTCTAAAACGGTCTGTTCCTGGAGCCAATGGGTGGATGTGGCCTTTTAGAGAGCCAGTTCTTTATTTCTGTGCCATTTTCACATGGACAGATGGAGTGCAGTAAAGTATACACATTATACACATGTATGGAAACGGTGCGTCTTTAATTCTCTGAACAAATGGGCTTTAAATAGTTTTATTATTTTTTTAACAAGAAACTCTTATGAACTCTGAAAATGTCAAATGATACAAAAAGAGGAGGGAGAGGAAGGCAGGCATGGAAGGATTGATTTTTTTGTTGTTGTTTTTAGGTTGTTTTTTTTTTTTTTTCATTTGTCACTTAGCAACAACATATGTATGGCTGACAGTTGGAGTAATCTTTGAATTGGCAACATCAAATTGTTAGGAACTTTAAATTTGTGTTTTATCATTGTTAGCGGTGTTTTAGCAAATCGTGTGAGGTACAATATGTGCGTTCTGCTGTTTTGGAAGGGAGACATTTTAAGTCAGAAATATTTGACTGTAAACATATTTTGCTCTGAACCTTATTTTCCTTCTACATAGATTCAAAACCAAAGCTTACCTAAGTATAGGAAGACACCCAGTTAATCTCTGCTATAGGATTAGGGGGGAATGTTCTTCAAAAATAGTTTATGAAAGTTTTAATTACACACACAATCATAAAAGACTCAGTAATTACTGCATATTGATTCTGGTTTTTTTTTCCCTCCTTTTCTGGAAATGCTAAAACTATTTCAATATACACAGAATCAATAAACATAATTAAAATATGAGCTCATCAAAACAGTAATTAAATGTACTTAACAGCTTTTGTGGCTTTTCCCCATATGGTTACTGTAGGAGTGTGAATCTGGTGTGCTAGATAAATGTAACAAAATAAAGTGAAAGCCTTGGAAAAGATTACTGTCGTATCATAATACAATAAAACCCAGCTCAGCTGCAAGTCACACGGAATCACACAGTTGACAAAAGCAATGATGTGTGCAATTATTATATGTTTGGGGGCTGATTTCTATTTCTATGAGATGAACACTATCATCGGCTACTTTGGGGGTGACAGCACAGTCTTCCATCAGGAAAGGTGTTAGGGAGTGTACCCTAAACCCTTTTAGGACGTTGCTGGCAGAGAATTAGATTCTCAACCTCCCGGACTCTTGACTCCAGCAGTCTTTTGGGGCTGAGTCACATGACTCTAGTCCCGGGAGTGTGTGAGTCTCACATGATTTGTGAAGATGGATTTTGCCGAGCATTTACTTTCTGTCACCAGGCCCTGCGGTGGAAAGGTGAGTTAGATACGACTCCGGTCATCATGGGGCCATGGTCCATATCATGCGGATATGGAAGCAGTACTGAAAGAAAAGATGTGAAGTCTGAGTCGTGGATTTGACTTCAAGTAGTTTATGTGGGAGGACAATGATGTCTCAGTGGTAGAACGTTCTTCTTCTATGAGGGGAACCGGGTTCCATTCCCAGCCAGTCTGCCCATGAGTCTGGCTTCTGATGCTGAACAGGTTTCCATGGAGCATCCAGACTTAGATATAAAGGGCTGGTGAGCTTCTGAACATCAGCCAATGAGAGCCCTAGGGATCACAATGTCTGTCTCCATAACCGATCACAGAGGTTGTACTTGGGTCACTATGAGTCAAAGGCCAACTTGAAAGCACCTAACCATGACACTAGTTTATGTGGCAGGCTACTGAGGACATGCATCTTGTGAGATGGTGAAGCAGCAGGGAGGGAGAGGAAACTGGTCTAAAGGGCGCTTTATCAAGCAGGTTATCACTGTGGGCAGCGAGAGCCAATCCTGGCTGGGACCTCTGGGAGGCAGTGTGGAGCAGTCCTCAATTACCCACCAGAATTGAACCGTTGTTACTAAGTGCTGTCCAGCCAGTTCCGGCTCAAAGGGACCCTGTATAGGGGTTCAGGGCAGTGGTTAGTGAACCTTGTGGCTCAAATCGACCCCGTGGTCCAGTGCTTATCCTACAGTACCACATCAGGACTCCAGAATACAGAGGACAAGAAGGTTACTCCTGAGGAACTTACAACCTGCTGGTCCTTCTGGCCTGGCCCCAGTGCTGGCTCCAAGAGAGCCCTCAGGTGGAGAATCTTAAGCACTTGCAATAGGGGGCCATTGGCTGGTACTGGAATGCTGAGGGTACCGGCGAAGAAATGACAGTTTCTGCCATAGGATTTGTGATAGGCTAGACAATGCCCCCCAAAGATATCCGTGTTCTAATTTCTGGACCCTCCAAATGTTATGGTGTATAGCAAAGACTTTGCAGATGTGACTAAAGAAAAGTTTGAGGTAAAGAGGTTATCCGGAATCACCTGGGCACTCCCTAGATGCCAAAACTGGTGTCCTTTTAAGGAGCTAGAGGGAGATTTCAGACAGATGGAGAGAAGGCAATGTAACCACAGAGACAGAATCTAGAGTGATGTGCTCACAAGTCAAAGGATGCCAGCAGCCACCAGAAACTGGAAAAGGAAGGGAAGAGATCCCGCCTCCTAGAGTCTCTGGAGGGATTCAAAGACCTTGATTTCAGCTGAGTGGAAGTCTCTTTGAATTCCTGGCCTCCAGAACTGTGGGAGGAAACATTTCAGTTGTTTTAAGTCACTAAGCCTGTGGTGATTTTTTGCAGTAGTTACAGGAATCTAATTCGGGGCTCTAGGAAGAAAAGACTCTTTCAAGGACGAAGGATAATGGCAGATGAAGATGAAATGCTAAATCTATTGCAATAGACACAGAATCAATAAACATAATTAAAGTATGAGCTCATCAAAGCAGTAATTAAATGTTCTTAACAGCTTTTGTGGCTCTTTCTATATGGTTACTGTGGGAACCACAGTGAACATGTGAGGTGTTTTCATCTGAAAGTGCAGTTGGTTTCAATGCCATCCCAGCACCCTGCCTTCTCCATCTCCTCTTCACCTGTTGCTGCTGTTGGATGCTATAGAACTGATTCTGACTCATAGCGATCCCATGTGACACAGTAGGACTGCCACGGAGGTGGAACTGCCACGGAGGATTTTCTTGGTTGTGATTTTTGTGGAAACAAATCAGCAGATCCTTCTTCTATGAAGCTGCTGAGTGGGTTCAAACCACCAACCTTTTGGTTAGCAGCTGAGCACTTAACTGTTGCACCAGCAGCCTCCTGCTTTATTACCCTGCTTTCTGCAAAATAGCTTACAGATTCCTTTTTTCTTAATAAGTTCATCTGTACTTACTGTCTAGACCCAGTTCTTCAATGAACTTGCTGTTGAGTTGGTTCTGACTCATAATCAACCTGAATAGGGTTTCCGAGGAGCAGCTGGTGGGTTTGAACCATTGGTCTTTTGGTTAGCAGTCCAGTGCTTATCTTACAGTGCTACACCAGGTTCCCTTTCATTAAATGTTACATGTTAAGTGCTGTCGAGTCAGTTCTGTATAGCGACCCTGTGTAGAGTTTCTGAGGAGCAGCTGGTGGGTTTGAACTGCCAACTTTGTGGTTTGAAGTCCAGTACTGTTCCTACCAGCGCCACACCAGGAGTCCTTTTCATGCACTAAGATGTCTAAAATGCAACCATTCTTATACTGCGTCCCACGTACCTTGCTCATGGAATGCTAAATGCAAGAACCCTATTTTCTCTGAATTCGCTGGAGCTTTCACATGGACATGTATTGAGCATGATCTTTTCATTCCTGAACATACCTGTTGTAGAATCCACCCTGGTTATCACTGAGTGAGCTAACTAGACCTGGAACCCATTGATGCTATTTCTCTATTGTGTATGGACAAGCTACTCAATACTCTGCTATCTCCAAGAAGGCGGTCAAGTTGAAGAAATAACTATGCTAGGAAAATTTAAAAAGATTCAAGGAGTCCTGGTGTGGTGCTGTGGGTTACTGCTCTGAACTGCAAGCTCAGTTTGAACCGCAAAGTCGGTGGTTTACGTTCACCAGGAGCTCCTCAGAAACCCTACACAGGGTTGCTAGGAGTCAGAACTGAATCAACGACACTTAATAACAACAACAGCAACAAAGAGGGAAAGGACTCCTGGTGTGGTGCTGTAGGATTAGTACAGGACTGCCAACCACATAGTCTGCAGTTCAAACCCACCAGCTGCTCCTTGGAAACCCTATACAGGGTCACTATGAGTTAGAATTTAACAACAAAAAGGAGGGGAAAATGCATCAAGAAACAAACTTCAAAACTTCTTATTTTGGACTAAGGACACAGATGGAAGTCCCTCTTGTGCAAAAAAAAAAAAAGAAAAAAGAAAAGAAAAAAGTGCCTTGAACAATAGCAGCCGTGGGAAAAGAAATCTGAAAGCCTCACTCATGGTGGTTTATGGGAGACGCGCATTGAGGAGGAGGGAACAGTTCTGCAGATCAGTTGATTTCTCAGTGAATCATGTGGCCAGATGAAAAGCCTAAGACTACATCTGCAGCAGACGTCTTGTACAAGTATTAATATTCATGTAGCAACCCTCGAGAAAGCTGTTTCCTCTGAATTTTTAGCAGTATGGTAGGTCTGGAGGAAAAGCATTCCTTTTGTGGTAAGGAGTTTGTGCTGCTTTGCTTTAGAGCTTTGTGAGGATTCATTTTGACAGGAGCACTGGGAACACACATATTAGGCCTAATTCAAAGGTGCCATTGCAAATAGGATGCAGTTGGTAAGGTTGGGCTTGAGCAATCGGAGCAGATGTCATCGTGGGGCAACTGCGGGCACAGGTGTTAACCTTTGACTTGTTGGTTCATGAAGAAGTCTGGGGACTCATGGAGGGAGTCTGGGGAAGGGGCTCCCCAGGGGCTCAGGGGAGTGGCCATTTTTCTGCATGGCCCTACCAGTATTTCTGAGTTCAATGTGAGCCCTCACCATATGATTTATAAAAATACCTGGTCCTCCTCTTATTTCTAAACAGGAGAAAGTAAAACCTATGTTGAAGATTCATTGACTTAATACATGTGGGTTAATGCACCGGACTGCAAAGTCATTTGACCTGCAAGGTTGGTGGTTCAAGCTCACCAGCTGCTCCTTGGAAACCCTATACAGTGTTGCTATGGGTCAGAATCAACTCGACGGCACTTAACAACAACAACAATGTGCCAAGTGGATGGATCCCTGGTAGCATAGTGGATTACGAGTTGGGCTACTAACCAAAAGGTCAGCAGTTCTAATCTACTAATCTTTCTGCAGGAGAAAGATGAGGCTCTCGGCTCCCATAAAGACTTACAGCCTCGGAAACCTTATACAGGGTCACTATGAGTTGGAACCGACTCGGTGGCATACAACCACCATCACCACCATGTGCCAAGTGGGGTAGTCCTTGTGTGGACTGCTAACCACAAAGACGGTGGTTCAAACTCACCAGCAGCTCTTGGAAACCCTATACAGGGTTGCTATAAGTTGAACCTGACTTGATGGCATTTCACAACAATAACATGTGCCAAGTGGAGTCTCTGGGCAGGGCAAATGACTCAACCGTTGGTTGCTTATTGAAATATTGACAGTTTGAATCCATCCAGAGGTCTGTCAAAACAAAGACCTGGCAACCTACTTCTGAAAAATCAGCTATTGAAAACCTTTTTCTGACACACGTTGGGTTTCCATAAGTTAAATCAAGTAGACAGCAAGCTAAGTCAGCAGTAGGTGGACAAATATGAGGCCAATCATATGATAGCAACTAGTTGTAACATGGCCAAGTGTTTGTTATTTAGTGATGACAAATCGAATGCCAATTGCTTTAAGATGAACAGAAAAAGGGAGAGAGAGCTTTCTGCTTATGATAGGAAGGTTCCGATATAGATTCTGTGTGTGTGTGTGCATGTTTGTTTTTGTCTCTCCCCTCTCTCTCCTTTGGCTGATATCCTAGTGAGGCTGATATCCTGAAAGTTGAATCTAAGGGAAAGACTTGGTTCATATGGGAGGTGATCCTAGGAAGCCAGAATGAGGAAGAAGGACAGAGACAGAGAAGGGAGAAACGTTGATATCTATTGGAGTAGTGAGCAGGCTGCTGCTCTGGGCAATTGGGCTCCATTCTTTGGGAGACTCTCTGAGGAAGTGTGTAGAACGTGTCTCAGGATTTTCCCATCTGGAGGATGGGGAGTTTCCATTGGTTGAGAGGTGTACCCAGGAAGACTGACTCTCCCATACTTCTCTGTTGGGCTGTCCCGGGGTGACCTTCTAAGGCACACTTGACCTGGGATTCTGCAATTGCTGTAAAACCAGGTGGGTGGAGGGGGTGCTTTCCTCTGTGGGCTCCAATCTTAGTTCCATGTGGCAGAACAGCAGACCCCCATCACATGGTACCAAACATTAGCGCCTGGTGGAATGAAGCTTGTTGGATCGGTGGGAAGGTCAGTCCCCCTCTCACAGAATCTGAATTTGGAATCCTTAAGTAGGTGGCTCTATAGGATAAGCATTGGACTGCGAACCACAAGGTTGGCGGTTCAAGCCCACCCATCGCTCTGTTGGAGAAAGATGAGGCTTTCTGCTTCCACAAAGATTTACAGCCTCAGGACCTCTATACAGGGTCGCTATGAGTCAGAACTGGCTTGTCAACACTTAACAACGACTAATAATTCTAGGGGTGGTGGCTGTTCCGTGGTAGATTTCTTACTTTCCATGAGGGGGTGCCAGGTTCTGCCAATGCTGCTCAAGCCCGGCTACCACTCATTTGTCACTGGAGGTGGGTGTGTTGCTAGGATACCGAATAGGTTTCAGCGGAACTTCCAGACTGAGATGACGGAGAAGAAAGACCTGGTGATCTGCTTCCAAAATTCAGCCCATGAAAATCCTCTTGGTCCCAACAGTCCGATCCGTTGTACATAAGTTACCATGAACCAGGGGCCAACCTGACACCAGCTAGCAACAACATAATAATTTCAGAATTCCACCTAGATTTAAAACTTAGAGTCACTCCACAAACCAAGTTCCAAATTGGCTTCACTCTACTTTAAATGTGGGCAAAACTCCCCAGGTTTATTGATTGCCCACTACATACAAAGACACTGAAATCTCCAACGATGAATTTCCTTGAACTTTGAATATAGCAAATTTTTGGCTCAAGGAATAATGGTTGAGTTTCTGCCTATAATTACAAACCAATTTGACTCCAAGAGCCCAAACCTGACCTCTTACTAGCTGCTTTTGAAAACTACTTGCTGTGGTACATCTGTGCACTTATAACATTGTGTTCTAAAGCTTAAATATCATGTTATGTTGGAACATTTGTTCTATATTGGAAATGAATGAAGTGGAAATTGTTGGGCTTTGCCTTACTTTGAAGCTTTGTTTGTTAGTTGGTTACCTGCCTGGTTCCAAGAAAATTCACAACTCTTTTGGTCTGGTTCAATGTTAATGCCAACCTTACTCACAGTGGAGAAGTCTGTTGGGGCTCAGCCACCTCCACTGGGCTCCAACCCAACTGCTGGCATCAAAATTCTAGGAACCTTTAGAATTTTCTAGGAACCTGGGCATGGCTTCCTGGGGCTGTTCTCTCCAGAGTTTTTGTTGAGTTCAGTCAATGTCGTTAATGAATGTGGAGGATTCTGGTCAATATATTTTTTTCTTCATTGCAAAGGCTTTTGGGGTGGTAGTAGCAGTGATTGAGAGTCCTGGTATGGTGCTGTAGGATAAACACTGAACTGCTAACCACAGGCCGGTGGTTCAAACCCATCAGCCACTCCTGAGAAATCCTATACAGAATCGTTATGAGTTGGAACCAACTCAATGGCACCTAAGAACGTAACAGAGGTGGTGGTGGTCAGGGTCTGGAGGGAGTGTTGTTGGGCTTGAATGACCTTGGGAATTGTCTCAACTCCTCACCGCCTTTGTCCTTGGTTGACAAAACATGATGATTTATCTGCTGATGTCCTTCAGGTCTTTAAGATCAGCATCTTACCTTATGTGCCTGCTTATGTTTGACAAGCTGGGTTTCTGGATGATGTGTAGATCACAGAACCTCACTGGAGATGTAAAGGACACCTGAGCTGTGTTTTACCTGCTGCCAGGAGCCAATAGAAATGTGCAGGTGTCTTCCCTCTCTGAGAGAAGCTAGTGGAGCTAAAAGCACTGGAGGCTCTTCTTGGGCACCACATGTGGCATGACAGGCCTCTTTCATGCCTAAGTCATCCAAGGTTGCGGGGACTTTCTCTAAAAACTCTCAACTTAATCTCTTGGTACCAATACCTTTCCAAATTTGTTTCTGGACTTTTATTAACTTCTACTTCAAACACAATAGGCTATGAGCTCTGAAAACCCACTGAGAAACTTGAGTGAACACCTACTATATCTTGGGGTGGTTCTAATTTATATCCTGTGAGGAATGACTTGCTGAAAGTGCATATTTCTTTCTATTTCTAGGTTGGCTTTTGTGGCTGATCTAATTGTTTATCACCATTTAGCTTATGAAACACCTATTGGTGCAGTTTGACTTGACCCTTTTTGCATTTCTTCTAACAGTTGATAGGTAGAGATGCATAAATTAGGACACAGAAGGTTCCTTTTTTAAACATCAATGCCTTTTAACCCTTGGGAGGGTTCAGTCAGCAGCTAAAATATATCATCTGTGCTGAAACTTTCTTCCTCAAGAACCAGTGTGACGTTAACTGTTTCTTCCTCAAGAACCAGTGTGACGTTAGCTGGTGTTCTTTGCTATTGTGGGCTGTCCATTCGTCCTGAGTCACAGTAACTCCGTAGGACACCGGTGGGTGGTTGCTGACTGAAAGTTTGTGGTTTGAACTCCCCTAGGGCTTTGTGGGAGAAAGACTGGTGATCTGTGCCCATAAAGACTGCCCTGAGAAAACCCGGTGGGGCACTTGTCCTCTGTCACCGATGGTCACTCTGAGTTGGAAAGGACTGCCCGACACTGAACACTAGCAGTCTTCACAGGAACAGAGGCCAGTCTTGGATTAACAGCTGAGTCCTTCATTCAGTGCTGCGTCACCAAGGCTCCGACTGGTGTTGTATGTAGTACTTTTTACACAATGGCCTAACATTTGGCTCTCCCCTATTGTCCTAGTAAATAGAATGGTCTCATCATTATTCTATTGACGAATCTAAGGATGATAGCGCAGAAAGAGATGATGGGCTAACATTTTATAAAATCATTATTTGTACACTCGTAGTGGTTAGTAGGAGTTCTGGTGCGGTGCTGTAGGATAAGCACTGGACTGCGAACCACAAAGTCGGGGGTTCAAACCCACCAGCCATTCCATGGAAATCCTGTACAGGGTCACTATGACTCAATGGCACTCAACCACCACAACCAAAGTGGCTAATAGTGTACATTCTGAAGTTTGACAACCTTGTTTTGACTCATGACTCCTCTTCTTTCTGCCCATGGAGCATTGCTCCAGTCACTCAGCCTCTCTAAGACTCAACATTTCCCAATGTTGTTGTTTTTGAAATTGTTAAGCACCATCGAAGTCAATTCCAACTCATAGTGACCTTGTATAAGGTTTCCAAGAAGTGGCGGGTGAGTTTGAACCACAGACCTTGCAGTTCAAACTGACCTTTCATTCCAGTCGGTAAACAGGGATAGTAATAGTACTTACCTTAAAGAATTATTGTGAGACTATAAATAATAACATACAGAGAGAGAGCTGAGAACAATGTCTGGCACGCAGGAAGTTGTTGTTGTTGAAAGTGCTAGGTTACTATTGTTTTTACTGTCTGCCTCATACTGTTCAAGGCTCTGGGGATACAGTATAAGCAAGACATATACTTATTAGTTAATTAAAAAACTACATGTCAAACCCCCAACTTAAGGTCTAGACTCTGGGGACACATCAGTGAGCCGGAGAGCAGCCCTATTCCTCCCACTGAAATCTGGGTGGTGGGGGGCGGAGGGGGGTGGTGGAGTGTAGACAGAGAATACACAACCAACAGATAATTAAGTGCTAACTCTGTAAGTCCTGGTGTGGAGGCGTGGTGGGGCAGTTCTAATTCACCAGGGGCTCCTTGGAAACCCTACACTGGATTGCTATGATGTGGAACCAACTCGACCACACTTAACACAACCATAAAATCTAAGAAGAAAAATAGACAAAGTCACAGAAGGGAGAGTGGAGGTCTCTCTTTTGTGGTGAAGCTTGGACAGATCAGGAGGAAATGGAGGAGCCACTGTGGACGGGTATGTCTGTGGAAGGAACAGTGAAGGCAGAGAGCAGACAGGAACACACGATGAAGAGGATGACATCAGGGTGGGGGTACAGGGGTGGGACTGAGCAGACCTGATCAGTGATTGTAAAGATGGGGGCACTGACTCTGAGGCAGGTGTGGAGCCACAGGGTTATCATCTACCTTATACTTTTAAAGGACCCCTGTGGGTGCTGTGAGGAGAGGAGAGGACAGGCGTTGAAACAGAGCGAATATTGAGGCGGTGGGTGCAGCAGTCCAGGTGAGAGACTGCACTGGCCTGAACTCAGCTAAAGGCTGCTTTTGGGGAAGAGGTGTCTGTAGCCAACAATCGAGCTGATGGATTTTCATGTGATTGGTGCTGAGCTCTCAAGCTCATGCTTCAGAGCTAAACTTGTGGGGGAAAATAATTCAGAGCAGTGAGAAGGGCCAGGTCAGAGAAATAAGGCAGGCTAACAGGACAGAACAGGGGGAAGAGAATGCTCTCAGAGGCGAAAACATTTGAGCCCTATAGGCAAAAATACCTGAGCCTGACTCCAGCGACAGTCAGGCAGGGAAGAAATTACATTGACCTGGACCAATGTTGAGGAAGAGAGGCGAGATTCTTTGATACGACAAAGCTAGAGTGGACAGGATTTGCTGAAGAAGTGAGTGGAATAGGAGTGAGGAAAAGAGGGGAATCAAGGGTGCTGTCTAGAGTTTTTCCTGGTGTGGCACTATGGGATAAGCACTGGACTGGTAACTGCAAGGTTGGAGGTTCAAACCCACCAGCTGCTCCTCAGAAACGTTATACAGGGTCACTATGAGGAATCAGCTTGACAACACTTAACAAACAAAAAAAAACAACTGATGAATGGCGGTGCTATTTACCAACTGGGCAAAAGTCGGGGCAATGAGTGAATTCTGACCTGTGGTAACCAGGAGTTCATTTTGTCTGTGTTACATTTTGTGTGTGTTACATCTGAGAAGAGTGTTAGACATTCAAGTGAATATCTACTTGGAACTCAGATCAGCAAACCTCTACACAAAGAAAGAACAGTTGGAAGAAGACAGCCAGAATGCTCCTTAGAAGCCAGGATGGTGAGACTTCGTCTCCATACTTGAGACATAGTGTCTGGAGGGACCAACCCCTGGAGAAGGACATCACGTCTGATAAAGTGGAGGGACCACGAAAAGAGGAAGACCCCAATGAGATGGATTGATTGGCCCAGTGACAGCGGCAATGGGCTCCACTGGGACAGCTGTGAGGATAGCACAGGACCACGCAGTGTGTTGTTCTGTTGTGCTATGTGTCAAAACCAGCTTGACCTCACTTAACAACTGCAGAAGGAATGACTACATGGAACTCAGATCAACAAACTTCTACACAAAGGAAGGACGCTTGCTGTGACAGCCACAGAGAGGCAGGTGTTTGACATTAAAGTGAAATCGCTAAGGGATTTCCGTATCGCGTTTTCTGATTCACTGCGCCAATGATCCTTTTCAGTTGACCCACCAGATGCCAGTCCCAACCTCATTGGATAACAGTAAGACTGTGATGTTTATTTTCCAGTTATTATAAATGAGTTCTGACTGGATAGATCATTGCACAGTTTAAAACGGTATAAAGAAGAAAATAAAAATCACTTACAATACTTGAATGCCATTCCTTCTTGCCATTTTTCCAGAAATATACTTTAAAAAATAAAATTATGACTGTTATCATTTTGATCTTCTGTGTTCTACACATAAGGTGTCATAAACCTTCTTCATATCAATAGCCATCTGTAACAGTTTTTTTGTTGCTAAAAATTGTAATAAAAGTATTGTCTGTAATAAAATGATATGCATCTATTCAATCAATACAAAAGTCACTCAATACAAAAAGATTATAAAGCAAAGGCTATGAATCACCTGGACATTTTAGGAACGTACAAAATCCACTCTTATTGAGGCAACCCTGACTAACAGCAATCCTAGACAACAGAGGAGGACTGTCCTAAAGGGTTTCCAAGGCTGGCGATCTTTATGGAAGCCAACTGCCACATCTGTCTCCCATGGAACTGCTGGTGGATTTGAACCAGCAACCTGCTGTTTAGCAGCTGAGCACTCTAACCACTGAGTCCCCAGGGCTTCTTCCAGTGTTCATTTTGGATAAACATTATTCTAGATTTTTCTTTGTACAAAGCTGTAAATGAAAGTTAGGTGAGTGTGATGCCTACAATTTTTACAATAAACCTTTCTATTCTGGAATAATTTCAGATTTATTGACACAATACAATGAGAACACAGAATGTCCTCATCTTCCACTCACCCAGTCTCTCCTAATATTAGCATCACCACAACATTGGAATAATATTATAAACTAAATTTCAAACTTCATTTGGGTTTCACTAGTTTTTCCAGTAACATTCTTTCAACATCCTAGGATACCATATTGCATTTAATATATTATTTTAAAATAGAAGAATTTTACTTTTCTAAAGCAGAATGGTAGTGTGGTGGTTACGAATAGGGCTGTGTACTGCAAGGTTAACAGTTCGAAACTACGGACCTCAGGAGAAAGATGAGGCTTTCTGCTCCCGTAAAGATTTACAGCCTCGGAAACCCTGTACAGGGTTGCTATGAGTCACAACTGACTCCACGGCACATAACAACAACATTAACAAAGCAGAATGAAAATAAATTGAAATAAACATAAAGAACTGTGAAACCAAAGAGACATGTTTCTGTAGTAAGAAATATTATGTCCTAAGTGATCATCCTAAATTTTAGAACCAATATTATGGGAAAAAGAGCCACTAAAATGTTGGGTCAGTAAGTTTCTTAACCATGCACTTTGTTTTGTTTTTTAATGTTTTTATTGCGAATTGAGTGAAAGTTTACAGGACAGATCATCAGTTTTACATTCAACAAATCATACAACTTGTTCATTACAATGATTATAATCCCCTCCAGGTACCATCAGTTAACAGTATTTCTCTCTATTCATTTTAGCTTTTTTTTTTTGACACTCAGGCATATTTAATAATTTATACCAACAAAGGGCACATTCTGCAAGTCTGCCTCCTGGCCACCAACTCTCAGTCCCTCTCTTCCCATGAATCTAGAGTCCTCAGCTGCTCCCTCTCTCCATATCCCCATCTCTGCCTCCATCTCTGGTGTCCCTGCTTCTCTGGATAAGGTCCTGCATTCTTCTCTGGATAAGGTCCTGCATTCTGCTTGTGCTCTTCTCCTTTGATGGTCCTAGGGTTCTCTGTTTCTGGACTGTAAGATTAATTACTCTCCTGTTTTTGTTACAAAACTTCTGCCTTTACAACTGTGACAGTTGCAAATAGTCATGATAACAATTGCTTAGTATTGAGTCATAAGAATCTTATCGCCATCTCTTTTTACCAGACCCCTCTAGACAAGATGACAAGTATTCAGTGGGGATGCTATCTTCCCTCACACACTCTTAAACTAAACTCCCTGTATGTATTTTATTTTTGAGGATGATTCCTGGCTTTTAAGTATAATGGTATGATTAGTTCTTTTTAAAATTCTTCCTTCCTTACTCTTCAGAGCTCACAATTTCATTGGTTACATTGCTTTGTAGACTTGGTCCAGGTTTATAACGTTTTCACTTTGCGATGTAGACTGTATTTAGTTGGATTCATCACTGACACTGTCTTTTTTACCACAACTTCGGTATTTCTAAATTTTCTAAGTGGTTTATCTGTTGATTGATTGGTTTACTGTGTTTTGTATTTTTGCAAAATGGGTCATGGATGTTTGATTTTACTAATTTTTCCTGATTGAGAATGTCTGTCTGTGGGTTTTTTATTTAAACAATAGATGGTTTTGGTATAACATCTTAGCAGATCATTTGGTTTTCCTTGTACCAAAAGCTAGTTGCTGTTGAGTGGCTTCCAACTTGACAATCCTATGCCTGTCAAGAGTTAAACCGTGCTCCCTGGGGTTTTCAATGGCTGAGTTTCACAAGTGAATGGCCAGACTTCCTTCTGAGGTAACTCTGGGTGAACTCAAACCTTCAACCTTTTGATTAACAGGAAAATGTGTTAACTGTGTCTTGCGTCACAAAGGGGGCCCTTTCTTTTCCTTAGAACTTTATAAAAAGTATCCCCATATTCTGACATTGAAATTTTCTAGCAAGTCTTAGACAAATCTTTGCTAGTCTTCCTTCTTACTCCCTGATAGTTTGAAGAAGTCTTCATTCTGGAGTTCATGATTCCATTTGAGGAGTCCTGGTGTGACACTGTAGGATAAGCACTGGGCTACTAACCATCAGGTTGGAGGTTCAAACTCACCAATCACTCCTCAGAAAACACAGGGTCACTATGAATCAGAACCTACTGGACGGTATTAACAACAACAGTGACATATATCCACGTGGGCTCACCTGTCACTTTGAAAAAATTTCTGGAACATAGTGTGACCCTTCAAGTTACAAATGTCAGTTTCCTTTGTTCCACTATTATGTATATTACAATTTTTTTTCTGTTCTTTTGGAGAGCCCTTTCAGATATACCAATTATTCTTCTGTTAGATTTTCTGCATCTTCCATCTTTTCTAATTGTTTTACTCTCTTTACGTTTTGCCTCTGCATTGACTGTGACTATATCTAGATTCCTGTATTCCAGCAGTTTCATTTTTATTTACATCTATTCTTTTTCATGCTAATTCTAATATATTGTAATGCTGTTTTAGTTCTCAATTCTCAATTATTCAAATCTCCTTTTTTATTTTCTTCCTGTAATTTTACACTCTTCAGGTTTTCAAAATTGAATATTTATTTTTATCAAATTTCTGAAACACTTGGAATAATTTTCTCTGTCCTTTAAGCTGTTGTTTTCCTGACTGGGTGTTTCATCTATGTTTTGTTCCCTATTCTCTCTCTCTTTTCTTTCGTTCACATATTTATTTTCTAAAGGATAAGTGTATGTTTAAGAGTCCTGGTGTGGTGCTATGGGTTAATGCACCAGACTGCAAAGCCATTTGAACTGCAAGCTTGGCGGTTCAAACCCACCAGCTGCTCCTCAGAAACCCTATACAGGGTCGCTATGGGTCGGAACTGACTCGACAGAACTTAACTACAAACAACAACCACCGTTGTATGCTTGTTCAGACATCCATTTGCCACATTGTGGTGTGGATGATTTCTTTTTCTTCATAGTCTTTGCAGACCGATGGAGTCTTGCGTTCTCTTCTGTGTTTGAGCACTGAGTGTGATCTTATATCTGTTCTTACCCTCCCCTGACCTAGCATTGTGGGATGGACTGTGGAAATGCGGGTAGCTCTTGCTGAGGGCTTCTTTGCCCTTTTATTTCTTCTGAGGGTCTGGTAAATGTCCTGTTTGTTCTCTTTAGCCTATCAATTTGACACAGTGGGAATGGTAAGTGTTGGCACCCTATCCTTCTTTGTTGACACCCATGTGGTATTTGTTATTGTACTTAAGTGCCATGAAGTCAGTTTAGACTCATAGTGACCATGTATAGGGTTTTCAAGAAGCAGGTGGTAAATTTGAACCCCCTACCTTGTGGTTCAAGCCGGCCTTAAGTGCTTATCCTATAGTGCCACACTAGGACTCCAAAGCCTACAGTGCCCGGTATTCCTAGGTGGTCTCCCTTATCCAAGAACTAACCAGGCTCAACCCTGCTTAGCTTCTGAGACCTGGCACATTCAGGGTCCACAAAGACTTTACTCAGAACTTCCTCAGGTTGCTTACTAGTTCCTCAGTCAGCTTCTTTCTAAATTGATGGGCATTAAGAAAGTAGAGTCCTGGTGTGGCAGCTTGGGTTAATGTGCTGGACTACAAGGTTAGTTTGAACCACAAGGTCGGCAGTTCAAGCTCACCAGCTGCTCCACAGAAACCATATACAGGGTTGCCATGAGTCAGAACCAACTTGACAGCATTTAACAACAATCACAACAAGAAAGTGGAGCATCACTGAAAAGGAGGAAGACCCCCAAAGAGATGGATTGGCACAGTGGAAGCAGCAATGGGCTCAAGTGTAACAGAAGTTGTGAGGATGGCACAGGATTGGGCCGCATTTCATTCCGTGGTGTATAGGGTCACTATGAGTCGGACTGACTAGACGCACCTAACAACAACAACAACAACAACAACAACAACAACAAAGACATCTCAGGATTCTGTGAACTTGCCCTTTCTTCATAGCTAGGGTGCGTTCATGGTTCATAGTGGAAGCCTTGCTTCGGCTCGGCTGCCACCTTTAGAAGTTTATCACATGAGTTTATATTCCTTTCCCTCTTTAGTTGTTGCTAATGAATTTTTTAAAATAAAACCTAATTATGTTCATCTTACTGTTTGGGATTGGGTAATCTCTAGCAATGTAGCTTTAATCTTTAGTCTCTTATTATTGTCCTACAATATGTAAATGGTCTCTAATGGTTTTTCATACTAGGAGTGATCAACACTAATTTCACCAACTCCCATTTGTGGGCAATTTAATATTTCTCTGATTTGTTGCTCTAACAAATGATATATTCTGAATTTTCTTGATGATCAATTTCTCTTCACATATGAAATTATTTCCTTATGATGGCTTTCTAAAGGCGAATGACTAGATCAAAGATCACAGGTTTTTCTATCTTATTTATTTTCAAGATCCTTGATACAAATTCCAAATTGGCTTTCTATAGGCTATTTCAAATTATACTTCAAATAGCTTAGGTCAGATTTCTCAAAATGAACTTTTTGCTCTGGGTTTCAGAAGAAATGGAGGCAAATCGGGACAAAAAGTAAAGTCATGTGTTCATCTGAAAAGGCAATTTTAGTGCTGAGAACATTTCGATGCCAAATGGTGTGAAAGTTGCAACCAGCGAGGACTAAAGGGACCGGTTCTGATACTTAGTGAGAATGAGGTGGGTCCCCAACCAGCACAACCAGAGAAACTGAGATGGAAATGTGGGGGTGTCAAAAAACACTCCAAGTTTACAACATGTTAATTGGGTCTATAAAAAGTGCTTAAAGAATTAGAGATAGCACCTTTCTCCCTCTCGCGCTCTCTTTTTTAAATTCCCAGAAACTATCTGCTATGCTTTCAGCGTCTGCTTCAACAACAAAATAAAGTTTATTTATACTCAATTTTTCTCTCGATGAAGAAAAATCAACAAAGTACTATCATGTTTCTTAAATACAACTGAACTCATCTTATTAGGAAAAGCCAAGAAGGATGTGTCATATTATTAGAAATGACATGATGTATATACAGCCATATGTTTTCAAAGGGTTGTCTATCAGTGTTAATCAAAACTCTTCCAAATTTATGAACCTACAGAGCAGCGTGCCCACCATATGGGAAATCTCTCCCCTTCAAAATTGAGAATTGGAATTAATAATAAACACTACTTAGTGGGCCTAAATGAGAAAAACAGATGAATGTTGAAGCTAAGAAAAGTAGAAATTTATAAAAAATTCCTCTAGGTGTTAATTTTTTTTTTTTTTTTTGCATACGGTGCAATAGTTTTATCACATGGCTATAGACCTATTTTTACTCTGCCTGCTCATTTACAGAATGTAGATCAGCTGTAATCTGTTTTACCATCACCATTTTTACCTCTTTGCTTTGTATTAAACAGTCAGAAAACTTGGACCCACAAAGAAATCAGGAAAGATACGCCTCTTACTACTTAGGACCTAAAATCTATTCAATGAGATCATTCCTGATCTCCACCCATGGTCTTCCCAATTACTAATACCCAGGCTGAGCCTGGAGTCCCAGCATACTGCTATAGGATAAGCATTCAACCACCAGGTCTGTTTGAACCTCAAGGTCAGCGGTTCAAACTCAGCAGCCGTCCCTTGGAAACCCTATATAGGGTCGCTATGAGTCGGAACCAAATTGATGGTACTAACAACAACAGACTATTATCATATAAAACAATAACTATTATCTTTAATGCCTAGCATCACCACCACCCCATTGCTGTCTTATTGTTGTTGTTAAGTGCCATCGAGTCAGTTCTGACCCATAAAGACCCTGTATAAGGTTTCCGAGGAGCGGCTGGTTGGTTTGAACTGTCAACCTTGGAGTTCAAACTGACCTTGCTGTCTTAGGAGACATTTAGTATTTCAGGATGTGCATTATTTGATTTAGATTGACTTCTAATGTTGGGCTGATGGGCAGTCTGTTAGGATTCTTTTACACAAGTGAGTGCTTCTCACAGGAAACATCACTGACTCTTGCACATGGATCTTAAATATGAACTTTTATAAAACTGGGTGGGGGTGGTCATAATTGGGAACAGGCTGAATATAAGCCAGAAATGTACAGCTGTTGACCATAAACCTAATACACTGGGCAGAGGCAAGGCAGGAAGGAGGAGGATGCGAATCTATTCTTACAGTCTTCTCCCCACATATTTAAATGATGATTTGGACAAGCACAAAGATGAATATAATGATGATGAAGATAGTGTCTAGTTTGAGGCTTCATAATACTAAGAAAGATGAAGCTTTCTGCTCCCATAAAGATTTACAGCCTCAGAAGATTTACAGGGTTGCTATGAGTTGGAACTGACTCCATGGCATATAACAACAACAACAATGCTAAGAAAATATGCAGAAGTCATAGGGATTTCCAAAAGATATGTAGTAGACACCCCTGAAACCAGATTCTGAATACGTCACACCTGAGTGTGGCTGGGACTTGTGATTTGTTTATATGGTTAATGTTGTTCTTGTGAAGTGCCATGTAGTTGGTTCTGATTTATAACGACCCTGTATAGGGTTTCCAATGAGCGGCTGGTGGGTTTGAAATGCCAAACTTGTAGTTCAAGCTGACTTTGTGGTACAGTGCTTTATCTTACAGCACCATACCACGATAAATAGACTATGGTAAAGGTGAAGGGATTTTGCAGATGTAATTAAGGTTCCAAATCAATTGATTTAGAATGATTCACAAGGGTCTTTGACTTAATCAGGTGAATGCCTTTTAAGAGAAATGTTCCTGCTGGTTTTGAAGAAGGAAGCTTCCATGATGGGAGAGGGCCATGTGGCAAGTCCCCATAAGTGGTGTTTGGATGAGGGCCAGCAAGAAAATGAGGATCTCAGTTCTATGATAGCAAAGAACTGAATTCTGCTAACAACCACATGACTTTGGAGGAGGACGCTAAGTATCAAAAAGGAACACAACTCAGCCAACACCTCTTGATATTTTTGATTCAGTATTCTTTTGAAATCTGAGCAGATGACCTAGCTTAACAGAGCCTCAACTCCTGACCCATGGAAATGCTGAGACCCTAATGTATGCTGCCTTAAACCATTAAGTTGATGGTGATTTGTTACACAGCAGTAGCTATACCTACTACAAGGACAACCAAAGTAATATAAAGGTTAGAGGATTATCTACATATTTGATAATAAATCTGGGATTGCTTATCAGAGAGAAGACTGGGACATAATAATCTGTTTTTCAACTTATAAATGTGGAAAGTTTATAGAAACAGAATTATGGTCAGTTATCTTCCAAGACAACAGATGACCAATAAAAATTGTTTTTCACTAATCGGATACAATTGATTTAGGTGGTACCTAGACATCAGTGTTTTTCAAAGTTGCCCTGGAGATCCTAATGTGCCACACAGGGTTGACAGACAGTGTGTATCTTCTTTTGAGTACAAATCTGTTCCTTCCCAGTCCATTGTAAATAGTAATAAAATTTATTCCCTGAAACAACATATCTTTAGTAAAAGTGAGTTTTAGAAATGTGCAGGTGTGGTGCTGTGGGTGAATGTACTAGACTGCAAGATCAGTTTGAACTGCAAGGTTGGCAGTTCAGGCTTACCAGGCGCTCCTCAGAAATCCTATAAGGGGTCGTTAGGGGTCGGAATGGATTTGAGGGCACTAACAACAACAACAACAATGTCATTGGTAAGTGACTGGTGAGAGACATCCTGACATGCCAGGACAGACTGGAGGTACTATCCACATGGAAGATGGACTGAGGGCTGACAGGAAGCAATCCAGAGAAATTCTGGTGGGAAGTCAAGGTGGTGGGACCTGAAGGGCTGGTGATGCTCAGATCTTTTTGATAAAATCTTGATTCCCGACCAAGCTACTCTCAATTTATTTGAATCCAATCTGAGTAGTTTTGAGCGTTCTCTTCTTCCCCTTTGCCTTTGTATTCTGTCTAACATTTATTATTGATTATTATTGTAAAACAACAAAAACCAAAAAACCACGTGACTATTACCATGCCTCCCATGGCACACTCTACTCAGCTGGGTTCAATACTGCATCACAATGGCCAATCAGAACACAGACACTAAACTCAGTGATTGAGTTTATTAGGGAAATTGTTGTTGTTGTTGTGATGTGCCGTAGAGTCGGTTCCGACTCATAGCGACCCTGTACAGGGTTTCCAAGGCTGTAAATCTTTACAGGAGCAGAAAGCCTCATCTTTCTCCCATGGAACAGCTGGTAGTTTCGAACTGTTGACCCTGAAGTTTGCAGCCCAATTCATAGCCCCTACGCTACCAGAGCTCCTTATTAGGGAAATTAAGGGTTTACAATTCAGGGTCATAAATATTCAGGGCACAGTTATCCCAGTCAAGACAGACTCTCCTTAATCAATGCTATAGACAAGCATCTCCTTGGGCGGTGTTACTGTTGTTATTGTTAACTGCCGTTGAGTTGGTTCCAATTCACAGTGACCCTGTATAGAATTTCTGAGGAGCGGCTGGTGAACTTGGAGCACCAACCTTGCATGTTACAAAGTTCTTTATGGGGCTGCTGATAAATGCTCACAGGGCACACTACTCCCCATACACCTCGGCCTAAAACCACTTGGCTCTATCTCTGTGGGTTAGCAGTCCTAGCTCCCAATTACATGTCCTGAGTTACCAGACTCTGCAAGCAGACTTCCTGCCCAAAGGCACTCAGCTGTAGTTTCTCATGGATTGGGGACAACTTTGCTCCGTCTGGTGCTGTGGCTCTTGGTTCTGCAGCTCCTACAAATCTAGTGTCACACTTTTCTGTCCCTGGCTCCAGGAGTTTCAATGTGCAGGGATCTCAGGATCCAAAGGAACGTGATTCACTCCTGGTTCTTCTTTTTCTGATGGTAGTGAGATACCCCCTTCCTGCTTCTGAGATAGCTCATTTTATACACATTAGACTTTCAAGTTTTTACAGTTACCAATAACTGCTAACAAGCCATCACAATCTACCATCCTGTAGACATCTTCTCCGACCTTCTCTTACCAGGCCCATCAGGGAAAAGTTGATTGGTGGGAGTTACAAAGACATGGCTAGAAGAGACACAGTAAATAGTGCACTGCACTGCGATTACAAATTATTGGTTTTAGTTCATTCTTCCCCATATCTTTTCAGTCTGCTTGAAAAAATCCTGCAAGTTGACAGCCCAAGCCTTTTCTGGGAATGGCACACAATTTCTAAAGGTTAAAAAAAGAAAATTAAAAAAAAAAATCCTGGACCACAGGTGATAGTTGTGCAGTATCTGGAAATACACTTGGGAGCCTTCTATGAACCCATCTCATCAAGGAAGAGCATAAATGAATTGGGACACACAGACTATTTTGGAATAAGTGATTCATGAAGAACAAAAACTAACCATCCTAAAGGACTGGGCAAGTCAGGATCAATTAGGTTATGCCGCAGTAACAAGTGGCCCTAACATTGCAGTGAGGTAAAACAACACAACTTATTTCTAGTTAATGCTCCATGATCATCTTAAGTGACCCAGGGTGACTGGGGACTTTCTTTCATGTCATCTTCATTCAGAGGCTGATTAATGGGATCTGGACTACTGAGAGCTTCCCAGTCAGTGTGCCACATGAAAAGGGGAAGACAAATGACATGTTAGCTCTTGAAGACTTCTGCCAAGAAATTATATATGTCACTTTCATTCACATTTTATTGGCCAAAGCAAGTCACATGGCTCTGCATAATTCTATGTGTCCAGAAGAAAAGAAATCATGTATTTTGGGGGACCATGGGTTTCTATGTTGTTGTTAAGTGTCATTGAGTTGTTTCCATCTCATAGTGACCCTGTATAGAGTTTGAAAACAGTAGCTTGTGGGTTTGAACTGCCAACTTTGTGGTTCGCAGTCCAGTACTGACCCTACAGTGTGACACCAGAAGTCCATGAATTCCTGTGTTGTTGTTGTTAAGTGCTGTCAAGTCAGTTCTGACCCATAGGGACCCTGTATAGGGTTTTCTAGGAGCTAGCTGGTGAGCTTGAACTGCTGACCTTGCAGTTCAAATGGCTTTGCAGTCTGGCTCATTAACCCACTGTGCCACACTGGGACTCCTGAATTCATATAGGGTCACAGAAATACTGCAAGGAGCCCATGAATCCACATTAGTTAAAACTTTTGTCTACAAACCTCAAGTTACTGTATATTGGACCTATACATTAAAAAAAAAAAAAAAATTAGCTAGGAGGGATTTGTGTTGAATGTCAAATTGCTATTGAATTTGTAGTAGCTTTCAGTTTTAATATTTTTCTTTTTGAAGAATTGGGTTAAAATGAAAGGTCCCTAGGTCATGTAAGTGATTTGTGTTTGATTTGGTGCAGTTCAAACCTACCAACTGCTCCTTTCAGACAGGGTCTATATGTGTTGGAACTGACTCGATGGCTCTTAACAACAGCAACTAATCTAAAGGTTGTTGATTTGAACTACGCAGCAGTCATGGAAAGTAGGCTTGATGGTCTGCTTCCACAAAACTTACAGGCCTCCAAACCCTAGGAGGAGTTCTGCTCTGAGAAACTTGGGGCCGCCATGATTAGGAATCAACTCAGTGGCAATGGGCTTTGGTTTTTGGTTTGATATGATAACTAATGCTATGTAAAATAAGTAGAGTGAGAACCATTGAATTTAGTATTTACCTACCTTAATATAGTCAGTCAGTCAAATGACTTTCTTAGGTAGGTGCAATAGTTAGGGTTTTGTGGCATCTTGGCTCAGCCAAGATTCTCAGTGGTTTAGCAGTTAAGATAATGATGAGATACAATCATCCCCTAAAGTGCTTTTGATGTGACGAGCTCTGATCAGATCTGTCTTAGAATCCTCACTTCTTTTATGATGTTAATGAGGCCAGATGCAATCTACAGGATTAGGTTGTATCTTGAGTCAGTTGTTTTTGAGATATAAAAGGAGAGAGAAGTGAGCAAAGCTCAGAACAACCTACTGCCACCAAGAGTAGATTGTAACCTTTGAACCTAGGGTTCCTGCACTGTGAAGCTCCTAGATTGATGCTAAGACATATGGAGGTCTCCAAGGAACGTTGGACCTACAGAGCTGAAGGGAGACAGGACGTTTCTGAAGACCTGCTCAAGAGAAAGCCTTTCCCTAGATCCGGGACTCTGAATTGGGACTTCTAGTCTCTTAAACTGTGACAGAACAAATTTCTAGTTGTTAAAGTCACCCACTTGTGTTATTGCTGTTATAGAAGCATTAATCAACAGAGACAGTAGGTTACTTACTAATTTAACACACAGGTTGTATGATGTTTCATGAAGATTGAAGGGGTTGGTTGAGATGTGCACTTCGCCTAAGTACTATATTGTACTGTAACTATATAAATGACAAGGAGCTCTGGTAGCGTAGTGGTTACGAGTTGGGCTGCTAACCTCAAGGTCAGCAGTTTGAAACTACCAGTCATTCCATGGGAGAAAGATGAGGTTTTTTGCTCCCATAAAGATTTACAAAGTATGAATCTAGGAAAATTGGAAATTGTCAAAAATGAAATGGAATGCATAAGCATCGATATCTTAGGCATTAGTGAGCTGAAATGGGCTGGTATTGGCCATTTTGAACCTGACAACAACATGGTTTACTATGCCAGGAATGATAAATTGAAGAGGAATGGTGTTGCATTCATTGTCAAAAAGAACATATCGAGATCAGTCATGAGGTACAACACTGTCTGTGATGGGATAATATCTATGCGCCTACAGTGAGCGTAGTGGTTATGAATCGGGCTGCGAACCTCAAGGTCAGCAGTTTAAAACTACCAGCTATCTGCGGGAGAAAGATGAGGCTTTCTGCTCCCATAAAGATTTACAGCCTTGGAAACCCTGTACAGGGTCGCTATGAGTCGGAACCGACTCCACGACACTTTAACAACAAAACAGGGAAGCCCAGTTAATACCACTATTATTCAAATCTACACACCAACCACTAAGCCAGTGAGGATGAAATAAAAGAATTCTACCAACTTCTTCAATCTGAAATTGATCAAACATGCAATCAAGATGTATTGATCATTACTGGTGATTGGAATGCAAAGGTTGGGAACAAAGAGGAAGGATCAGTAGTTGGAAAATATGGACTTGGTGGTAGAAATGATGCTGGAGATCGAATGATATAATTCTGTAAAATCAATGATTTCTTCATTTCAAATACTTTCTTTAGATAGCATAAGAAAGGACTATACACATGGACCTCACCAGATGGAACACATAGAAATCAAATTGACTACATCTGCGGAAAGAGGCAATGGAAAAGCTGTACATCATCAGTCAAAACAAGGCCAGGGGCAGATTGTGGAACAGACCATCAATTGCTCATATGCAAATTAAAACTGAAGCTGAAGAAAATGAAAACAAGTCCATGAGAGCCAAAATATGACCTTGACTATATCCCACCTGAATTTAGAGATCATCTGAAGAACAGATTTGATACATTAAATACTAAACACAGAAGACCAGAAGAGTTGTGGGATGACATCAAGAACATCATACATGAAGAAAGCAAAAAGTCATTAAGAAGATAATAAAGAAGGAAAAGGTCATAATGGCTGTCAGAAGAGACAGTGCAGAGATGCTAAAGCAAATGGAAGAAATGAGGAGGTACAAGAGCTAGACAGAAAATTTCAAAGGTCAGCCCAAGAAGACAAAGTCAAATATTACAAGAAAATTTGCAAAGATCTGGAGTCAGAAAACCAAATAGGAAGAACACGCAGCATTTCTCAAGCTGGGGGAACTGAAGAAAAAATTCAAGCCTTGATTTTCGTTATTGAAGGATTCTCTGGGAAAATTATTGAATGATACAGAGAGCATCAAAAGAAGATGAAAGGAATGCACATAGTCACTGTACCAAAAGGAAATGGTTGATGTTCAACCATTTCAAGAGGTAGCATATGATCAAGAGCCAATGATACTGAAGGAAGAAGTCCAAGGTGCATTGAAGGAATTGGCAAAGAACAAGGCACCAGGAATTAATTGACGGAATAAAAATTGAAATCTTTCAAGAAAGTGAGGTGGCACAGGAGGCACTTACTCATCTCTGCCAAGAAATTTGGAAGACAACTATCTGGCCGACTGATTGGAAGAGATCCATATTTGTGCCCATTCCAAAGAGAGGTGACCCAACAGAATGCGGAAATCATCAGGCAATATCCTTGATATCCCTTGCGAGTAAAGTTTTACTAAAGGTAATACAGAAATGACTGCAAGCATACATTGACAGAGAACTTCCAGAGGTTCAAGCCAGATTCAGAAGAGGCCATGGAACGAGAGATATCATTGCTGATATCTGATGGACCTTGGCTGAAAGCAGAGAATACCAGAAACATGTTTCCCTGTGCTTTATTGACTACGGAAAGGCTTTCGATTGTGTGGATCATGACAAGCTATAGACAACATTGCGAAGTATGAGTGTTCCTGAACACTTAATTGTGTTCATGAGAAATCTGTACATGGACCAAGAGGCAGTTGTTTGAAGAGGACATGGGAACACTGAATGGTTTAAAATTAAGAAAGGTGTGCAACAGGGTTGTATTCTTTCATCATACTTATTCAACTAGCATGCTGAGCAAATAATCCGAGAAGCTGGGTTATATGAAGAAAAATGTGGCATCAGAATTGGAGGAAGACTCATTAACAACCTGCAATATGCATACGATACAACCTTGCTTGCTGAAAGTGAAGAGGATTTAAAATATTTAATGATAAAGACCAAAGACCACAGCCTTTGGTATGGATTGCATCTCATTGTAAAGAAAACAAATATCCTCACCACTGGACCAATAAACAACATTCTAATCAATGGAGAAAAGGTTGAAATTGTCAAGGACTTCATTCTTTATGGATCAACTGTCAACACTCAAGGAAGCAGCAGTCAAGAAATCAAGTGACATATTGCATTAGGCAAATCAGCTTCACAAGATCTTTTTAAAGTGTTGAAGAGCAAAGATATCAGTTTGAGGACCAAGGTGTGCCTGACCCAAGCCATGGTATTTTCAGTAATGTTATATACATATGAAAGCTGGACAGTGAATAAGGAAGATCATAGAAGAATTGATGCCTTTGAGTTATGGGGCTGGAGGAGAAATTAGAAAGTGCCATGGGCTGCCAAAAGAACCAACTGATCTGTGTTGGAAGAAGTGCAGCCAGAGTGCTCCTTGGAGGCCAGGATGGCCAGACTTTGTCTCTCATATTTTGGACATATTGTCAGGAGGGACCAGTTGCTGGAGAAGTATATTCTGTTTGGTAAGGTCAGAGAAAAAGAGGAAGACCCCAGTGAGATGGATTGGCAAAGTGACAGCATCAATGGGCTCAAGTGTGGCAACAATTGTGAGGTTGGCCCAGGACCGGGCAGTGTTTCATTCTGTTGTACATAGGGTGGCTGTGAGTGGTTACCGACTCAATGGCACCTAACAACAACAATAACAAAGTTTTACAGCCTCGGAAACCCTATTCAGGGTCACTATGAGTCAGAACCGACTCCACAACACACTACCACCACCACCGTATCAATGACATGTGATGGTCATTTGTCAATTTCTTCCATACCCTCTAGCATTTCCCTTAATACTGAGTTGCCTTTAAAACTGCGATGCACTGTAGAGTCCACTGTTGATTATGGAAAAATGTGTAACTTTTCCTTGTGGCTTTTAGTAGAAGTCAGTTATAGTTAATACCAAATACATCTAAATCTTTGTGGTCAACTTGGTCAAAGTCCATTTGAATTTAGAAGTCACAACTTTGTGAAGGTCCACCTGTAACTTATGGTTGGGAGGAGGGGCCAGGCAGAATCTTTGTTCTGAGATCTTTTCAGAAATAGTCTATCATGTTATTTTCTTTCTGCTTTTGAATTCCCCCTGCATCCATTTCTTTTCACTGGTGCTGGTTGAAAAGATGTTGAATACAGCTAGCATATTCTAAGGGGACACACCCCCTGCACCTGTTCTTTTCTTCTGGTAAACGCTGGCCACAAAGGAACCAAGGACAAGGAGGAGAATTCTCAGTTCTTTCCCCTACTTAGCATTTCCTCAGTCTGTGGAATTTTCTTACACTGTTGGTTATGCCATATGATATCTTGTCGAACTCCTTCACCGACGAGAATTTTCCCTCAACTTGCAAACTGTCTGATGGTTCAAAGCCAGTGTTCTGCTTTTGGATATACAGTTTTGAAAAATTCCGCTCAGTATAGGAAGAGAGAGCAGTCACATGAAATTGGCATCTTATGATAATTTCTGCATCAGATAAAAGTGAGGAATTTTTTCAAATATAACTGGACATGCCACAAAGAGAAAAATAAACTGGAAAACAGCTTAAGCCCTCAGGTGCAGGTGTGTTGGCAAAAATTTCCATGACTTTAACATGATTTCTGGTGCTGAAAGAAGAGTGTTTAGACTTGAGTGCGTTTGAGCCGAGAAGAGGGATATTGAAAAATGTCTTGAATAACTCTTTTTTGTGAATTTGGTTTTTATTTCTGATTGTAAACATTATCTGCAAGTTCTAGAAACTTGAAAAACACAGAAAATAGCCAAAAATAAATGATTCCCCCCAATACTTACATTATCAGAGGTAATGAGTAATATTTTGGCGTATATTTTTCTAGCATTTTCCTATATATAAACAATAGGTGTTTTAGATTAAATTGCATTTGCTTATTTTGAATTCTGTGTTTAAAGTATAATACTTATAAAAATATTATTCAAATACTGTTTCTTTATTGAGTTTTAATATACTTGATTAGATAAGGACTAAAAGTGATATATTAAAAACACTCAACTCGTTAGTCTATTAATTTCTCATTGTATTTTAATAGGTTTTGTTATACATTTGCTCATTTTTTAAAATTTAAAAGTAGAAGACTGATAAATTTTCATTGTGCATTGCTGCTTTGAAAAAAATATTAAAGGCATTTTATATTATACAAAGGCTTTCAAAAAACACTTCTTCCTGTCTGTCTACCAAAAGAATCTTATTTAGAGAAAAATGAATCAGAAGCTATATAAAGGGTCATGACTTTTGCCAACATCCAACGACCTCTTTGGACCCATTTAACTTTCTGGTTTGAAATGTTCTTTGCCCAGCCTGGCCAGATATCTTATCTACTATAGTTTGACTTGTATTTCTACTTTTAAGCATACTGTAGTTTTTTGTGGGATGGACATATATCTCATAAAATGAGGGAGTCAGATTTTATTTTTTTTAACCTAGTCAGAGGTTTCATATTTCATAAAGATGTTAACCATTTATGCTAAACATTTACGTTCATTCATTTTGCTTGCTTATTAGCTTTTTTTCCTTCTGTGGAGCTTCTTTGGGCTCTGGGTTTGCTATGGGATTCTGTTTTAGTTGTTCTTTTTTCCTCCAGGAAAGGGATTCTTCATCTTAGTTCCTGGAGAACCATATACATCCTGGCTTCTGAAGGTGACTGGAAATTGCTTGGAGCTGTGTGTGCATGTGTGTTCGTTTTCTAGCGCCGCCATGACAAAGTACTCAAACAGGCAACGAATAAGAGCAGAAAGATTTTGTCTTATAGGATAGCCTGTGGCACACCAAATCAGGGTGTTGGTGGTGCTGATTCCTCCTGAGGGCTCTGAGGGAGAATTTCTTCTCATTTGTAAGGACACCAGTCAAAATGAGTTAGGGCCCACCCTACTTCAGTATGCCCTCATGCTGATTGGTAACATCGTCAAGACCCTATTTCCAAACAAGGGTGCTGACACAGTACAGGGCTTAGGACTTTTATCTATCTTATGGGGGAACTCCATTCAATCTGCACCAACATGTGCGCATGTCAGAATAGCTTTAATATGGGAATGAGGCTTTTCATTACATTTTCCTCTTTTCCCAAACCTCCAGCATGTCACCCGCCATCTCCACTCTCACATGTCACCCGCCATTTCCCACCTCTCACATGTCACCCATCAGAGAATGTAGAAATAAACCATCAGAAGAGAATATACCATATCCTCACTCTGTAAACCCCTACCAACCTCTTTGGGGGCCCAGTGGCCTAAGACTGGAGAAGAGAAGCAAGCTTTTCCTTGAGGGGATTGCAAGAGAAATGGGTCTCCAGGGGTGACCAGGCTCTTACAGGGAAAAATGGTGGAGGGAATGTTGAGAAGAGGACGAAGATGTAGAGGATGCTGATAGTGGCCAACTTTGAATTCCAGAGGACAGACAGAGTGACTTTGAGCCCATGAGGGATATAAGGGAGGTAATGTCAATCAGGGTACACACAGGACCACAGACTAAGACAGACTAGGAATGAGGAGAGACAGACTACTTCCAAATATTCAGCCACTGAAAACCTTATGGATAATAGTGGACCACTGTCAGTACCAGAATATTGAATACTGAAGCATGATGAAGAGCACGAGAATATTGCGAGACATAGTGCCGGAAGATGAGCCACTCAGGTTTGAAGGCACTCACAATGCGACTGGGGAAAAGTTGCCTCCTCAAAGTAGAGTAGACCATGATGATGCAAATGGAGTGAACTTTTGGGGACCTTCATTTGCTCATGGGGCACAACTCAAAATGATGAGAAACAGTTGTAAACATCCATTAATTTTCTGAAATGGGATGTATGAAGCATGAATCTAGGAAAATTGGAAGTTGTCAAAAATGAAATGGAATTCATAAACATCAATGACCTAGGCATTGGCAAGCTTAAAGGGAATAGCATTGGCCACTTTGAATCTGGCAATCACATGGTTTACTATGCCAGGAATGACAAATTGAAGAGGAATGGCATCACATTCATTATCAAAAGGAACATTTCAAAATCTGTCTTGAAGTACAACATTGTCTCTTTTAGGATAATATCCATACCAGTTAATACAAATAATTATTAAATTATACCTACCAATCACTAAATCCAGTAATGATGAAATTGAAGAATTCCACTAACATCTTTAGTTTGAAATTGACCAAACAGGCAATCAAGATGTATTGATAATTAATGGCAATTGGAATGCAAAGGTTGGAAGCAAAGAGGAAGGATCAGTCACTGGAAAATATAGCCTTGGTGATAGAAATAATGCTGGAGATTGCATGATAGAATTTTTCAAGACCAATGACTTACTCATTGCAAATACCTTTTTAAAAAAACACAAACGGCAACTAATTATACACATGAATGCAGTCACCAGATGCAATACACAGAAGTCAAATTGACTACATTTGTGGAAATAGATTGTGGAAAAGATCCATAATCAGCCAAAACAAGACCAGTGGCAGACTGTGGAACAGACCATCAATTGCTCATATGCAAGTTAAGGGTTGTTGTTGTTAGGTGCCATCGAGTCGGTACCAACTCATAGTGACCTTATGCGTAGCAGAACGAAACACTGTCCGATCCTGAGCCAACCTCACTATTGTTGCCACGCTTAAGCCCATTGATGCTGCCACGTGGCCAATCCATTTTGATGGGGGTCTTCCTCTTTTTCTCTGACCCTCCACCATACCAAACATGATATCCTTCTCCAGTGACTGGTTCCTTCTGACAATATGTATGGTTACTTCTATCCTAAGTATGAGAGATGAAGTTTGGCCATCCTGGCCTCCAAGGAGCACTCTGGCTGCACTTCTTCCAACACAGATCTGTTGGTTCTTTTGGTAGCCCATGGCACTTTCAATATTCTCCTCCAACACCATAACTCAAAAGCATCAATAGTTCTATAATCTTCCTTATTCACTGTCTAACTTTCGCATGCATATGAGGTTATTGAAAATACCATGGCTTGGATTAGGCACACCTTAGTCTTCAAGCTGACATCTTTGCTCTTCAACACTTTAAAAACGTCTTGTACAGCAGGTTTGCCCAATGAAATACGTCGTTTAGTTTCATGACTACTGCTTCCACGAGTGTTGATAGTTGATCCAAGAAGAATGAAGTCCTTGACAACTTCAATCTTTTCTCTGTTGATAAGAATGTTGTTTATTGGTCCAGTGGTGAGGATATTTGTTTTCTTTACATTGAGATGCAATCAATACTGAAGACTGTGGTCTTTGATCTTCATCAGGAAGTATTTTAAGTCTTCTTCATTTTCAGCAAGAAAGGTTGTATCATCTGCATATTGTAAAATTAAAACTAGTCTATAAGAGCCCAAATATGACTTGGAACATATCTCACTTTAATTTAGAGATCATCTCAAGAACACATTTCGTGAATTAGACACTGATAACCAAAGACCAGAAGAATTGTAGAATGACATCAAGAACACCATATTGGAAGAAACCAAAAGGTCATTAAGAAGACAAGAAAGAAGGAAAAGACCAAAATGGATGCTGGAGAAGACTCTGAAACTTGCTCTCCAGCATAGAGATGCTAAAGCCGAAGGAAGAATTAAGGAGATAAAAGAGTTGAACAGAAAATTTCAAAAGGTAGCTCAGGAAGACAAAATCAAGTATTATAATGAAATGTGCCAACATCTGGAATTAGAAAACCAAAAGGGAAGAACACACTCAGCATTACTCAAGCTGAAAAGGCTGAAGAAAAAAAGTCAAGCCTGAACTTGCAATATTGAAGGATTCTTTGGGCAAAATATTGAAAGATGCAGAAAGCATCAAAATAAGATAGAGGGAATGCACAGAGTCACTGTACCAAAAAGACATGGTCGATGTTCAACCATTTCAAGAGGTAGCATATGATTAAGAGTCAATGATACTATATGAGAAGTCCAAGGTGCCCTGAGGAATTGACAAAGAACAAGGCACCGGATGTTCATGAAATACAAATGAAATCTTTCAACAAACTGAGGCAGCACTGAGGCATTCATTCATCTATGCCTAGAAATTTGGAAGACAGCTACCTGGCCAACTGATGGAAAGTGTTGTGTCCATTCCAAAGAGAGGTGACCCAATGGAACTTGGAAATCATTGGATAATATCATTAATATCATATTCAAGTAAAATTTTGCTAAAGATATTGAAAAAATGGCTCAGTAGCCAAGGAGTTGCCAGAGGTTCAAGCCATATTCAGATGGGGACATAGAATGAGAGATATTATTGCTGACATAGATGGTTCTTGGTGGAAAGCAGAGATTACCAGAAAGATGTTTACCTGTGCTTTATTGACTATGCAAAGACTTTCAATTGTATGGATCATGACAAGCTATGGACAACAGTGCAGAGAATGAGTATTCCTGAACACTTAATTGTGCTCATGAGGAACTTTTACATACACCAAAAAATAGTAGTTTGAACAGAACAAGGGGGGACACTGAATGGTTTCAAATCAGGAATGTTTTATTCTTTCCCCATATTTATTCAATGTCTATGCTGAACACATAATCCAAGAAGCTGGATTATATGAAGAAAAACGTGGCATGAAGATTGGAGGAAGACTTATTAACAACCTGTGATATGAAGGTGATATAACCTTGCTTGCTGAAAGCAAAGAGGACTTAAATTACTTATTGATGAAGATTGAAGACCACATTCTTTGCCCTCACTATTGAACCAATAAATAACATCATGATAAATGGGAAAAAGATTAAAATTGTCAAAGACATCATTTTGTTTGGATCAGCCATCAACATTCATGGAAGTACCAGTCATGAAATCAAATGATGTAGTGCATTAGGCAATCTGCTGCACAAGATCTCTTTAAAGTCTTCAAGAGCAAAGATGTCAGTTTGAGCACTAAGGTGTGCCTGACCCAAACCATAGTATTTTCAATAGCCTCAGATGAATATAAAAGTTAGACTGTGAATAAGAAAGACCATAGAAGAATTGATGCATTTGAGCTATGGTGGTAGAGAAGAATACTGACAATACCATGGACTTCCAGAAGAACATACAAATCTGTGTTGGCGCAAGTACAGCCAGAATGTTCCTTAGAAGCCAAGATGGCCAGACTTTGTCTTTCATACTTCAGACACATTATCAGGAGAGACCAGGCCCCTGAAGAAGGACATCATGTTTGCTAAAGTGGAGGGTCAGCCAAAAAGAGGAAGACCCTGCCCAGACCACCCCCCCAATGAGATGGTTTGGCCCAATGGCAGCAGCAGTGGACTCAAGCGTAGCAAGAATTGTGAGATTCGTGCAGGACTGGGCAGGGTTTCATTCTGTTGTCCATACTAAGGTTGCTATAAGTTGGTACTGACTCTACAGCACCTAACAACAACAATAACATGTTGTTTCATCTTTACAAAGTGTTGTCACATCCCTTGCCCAAGTAATTGACTTATTTATCCTGTTAGCTAGAGATCAAACACAACTTCTCCCTTAACTTTATTTTCTCCTCCTAATTCCCATCTTAGGTTAAACCCCACTAAAGCATCGACTCCTCATCCGAATCCCCTTAACCACGATATGTACCACATCTTGCAGTTGTTGTTGTCAGCTCTGTTGAGTCAGTTCTAACATACAGCCACCCCATTTACAACAGAACAAAATCCTTACAATTGTTGCTATGCCTGAGCCCCATGTTATAACCTTTGTGTCTATCCGTCTTGTTGAGAGTCTTTCTCTTTTTCATTGACCCTTTACTTTGCCACCAACTATGCACAGATCTTCTATGTCTCTTTCAAGGCCAGATGAGTAAGTGAGTTAGTTATCTTTGTACCACCAGAATTGAGTTCAGTACCTGGAACATTGTTGGCACCGAATTTCATGTGGTTTTATAGAATTGAATTGAAGTTCTCTGTACCACAATTTTACCGGTGGCCATACTTATGGATATTTCTTCAATGTCTATATTCTAGTCCTCCATTTACCTCAGGTTGAGCTACAAAGCTAATGCAAAGTCTACTCTTTTCTGCCTATTAGTCCCAGTATTTTACTTTCACAAAGAAGAAAACTCTTTTCTTGACTCTGATTTTGAATGCCAGATGACCTCTCAGGAAAAAATGATGCCATTGTGTGACAGAAGTTAGGAGGGTTTAACGCTGTCTGAATGCCAACCAGGCCATCTGTGTTCATAATCAGACCTACGATCCCCATGCACAGGGCGATGTTGGTTTGACCTCAGCAGAAATCAGATCTGCTCTACGTGGGGATGATGATAGCAAACATATGGAATTGATTAAATGAATAAATAACCCTACTTAGTTTTGCATAAGAATATGTGGTACCCAGGTCAAAGATAATCCCTAATTTTTCTATGCATAATAGATTCCAAAGTGTAAACATCACCAGTAGGCTGAACCAAACTAGATGCTTTAAATCAACAGTCAAAGGTATGATTGTAAACTCGGAAATATTGACAATGTTTGTGAATATTGCTTCTCTAAATTCGGTGAGAGGTCCACAGCTGATGTGGGTGCCTAATTTAGCTGATGTTTCCGTGGTGGGTCTTGGTCAGCTTCAGGAATTTGATCATAATCATCTTCCTCCCTCTCAATGGTAGATAATTCCTCACAATTTTGCCTGCTCTCCTGTAAATTAGAAATACAACACATTATTAAATACCCAACAGAAACTATTCAGTCCCTGTTAAAACTTTTGAGTTACTTCTCTCCTTTGGGACTAGGATGCTAAACAGAATTTGTTAAGGTCTTCAGTGTTTTCTGTCCAAGGGAATTGAATTTTGCTGTTTTATTTTGCAAGAGTTTAAAAAACGTTCACTTGGTGCTCGATAACTTTGTGTCATCTGTGTGGTGGCCTCTGTCTTAACCAGCCTGTACTTGGGTACTAGGACCAGACCAGAGTGGCGGAGGTGGGTGAGATTTTGAAGACTTGAGCAGCAGGACACAGGGGGAAGGAGACCAAAAAGATATGATGGGAGAAAGGAACAGAGGGCCACTGGGCAAGGAGTCAACATTAGGAGTTCTGGTGGTGGAATGCAGGAAGATTCCTTGTGTTGAGTTGAACTGTAGTCCCCTAAAAGATATGGCCAAATCCTACCCCACAGTACTTGGGGATGTGACCTTGTTTGGAAAATGAATCTTTGCAGGCGTAATAAAGTTAAGCATCTAAAGATGAGACCAGCCTAAATTTAGGATAGCCCTAAATCCAGTACCGACTCGATGACACTCAACAACAACAACAACAACAAAATCCTGTAACCCAGAGGTGCCTCAAAGGAAGGCCTGGTAATTAGCTCAGACAAATCATCCATTAGAAGTCTCTAAAGCACAGTTATACTCTGGGTAGAATTCTGGCCTTAAATTGGAATCAACTCAATGGCAACTGGGTTTGGTAAATCAATGACTAATATCATTATGAAAGAAGGTGGTGTCAGAGACACAGAGGGAAGCCATGTGACGACAGTGCAGTGATGTAAACGTTCCCAATGAACTAAGTTTGCTGGAAGTTACCAGAGTTCTAGAGAAGAGAGTCATGGACAGGCTCTCCCTCAAAGACGCCAGAAGGAACCATCGCTGCCAACACCTTAATTTTGGACTTTGGCCTCCAGGACTTGAGTGAGAGAGTAAATGTCTATTTCATTAAGTCACCAAGCTTCTGGTAAGATGTTACAACAACCCTAGAAAATGAATACACTCCTCTCCACCTACACACACACACACACACACATACACACACACACACACACACACACAGTGTTCAGAAATTGTAAGCTTAAGCAGGGCAGGGAATTGATCTTATTCATTCTGTATCTTTAGTCCCACAAGAGGATAAGCATTTGTTGTTGTTGTTAAGTGTTGTGGAGTCGGTTCTGACTCATAGCGACCCTGGATCAGGTTTCTGAGAAGTGGCTGGTGGCTTTGAACACCAGGGCTCCAGCATTTGGATCAGCATTTAGTAACGGCCCGGAGTCCCGTTTTCGGGAGGAGGAGGAAGGCGAAGAGCGAACCATGTTCTTGTTCCACATGGAGATTGGAAACTCCTTCAGCGTGCCTTTTTGATTTACAGTGGATCTGTAAAGAAACGAGCAAACTAGGAGATGGAGAGGAAGACGCTAAGCCGTGACGTGTGTGCACTCGGGAACCATCTCCTTTAACCCAGAAACTTACGAATTGGGCAAGGGCTTCCGGCTAACCAGATTCACTGAACTGAAGGGCACAGACTGCAAAGGCCCCAAGATGTCTTACAGAAATTGCTGGAATCTTTACAAGAGAACCACTTCCAAGAAGATGAACAGTTTCTGGGAGCAGTTATGCCGAGGCTGGGTGTTGGAATGGATACTTGTGCCTTTCCTTTGCAGCATGGTGGTCTTTCCTTGGTTCAGACTACAGACTACATTTACCCTATTGTAGATGACCCTTACATAATTGGCAGGAGAGCATGTGCTAATCTGTCTGCCACATCAGCAAGCTACTCTGTTCTGTGCAGAGATAAAGTCCCCCAAATATGGTGAAGGTCATATTGGGATTGTAGAGAAGGGCACCGTACCGCCGGAATCATGGACAAACCCCGGATCATTGAAGTCGCATTGCAAGTGGCCACTCAAAATGTGAACCCCACACCTGGTGCCACCTCCTAATCTGGACAGGAATCGCTATTTGGTTTTGTTTTTAAATAGAAGGAGCTCTGGTAGAGTAGTGGTTACGAATCGGGCTGCGAACCTTAAGGTCAGTGGTTCGAAACTACCAGCTGCTCTGCGGGAGAAAGATCAGGCTTTCTACTCCCGTAAAGATTTACACCCTCGGAAACCCTGTACAGGGTCGCTATGGGTCGGAACCGACTCAACGGCACTTAACAACAACAACATTCCTTTATTATCACTTCAATTAAAGACTGTAAACAAAACTCTCATTGTGTCTACACATCTGGTGACCTTCGGTGGATTTGTAAGTGGCTGCAATTAATAAAATCCACTGCCTTTTTTTCCTGTTAAGTTAACTGAAGATGCAGCTAGTCTTGAGGCAGCTTCTGAGTTGAGAATGATATTGTTATCCAATACTGTTGGTTCATTTTGAATCTTTAGACACTTATCTCTTGCCACACAGGCTCTTTTGAAAGGTGCTTTTACATAGCACAGACATTACCAATCGTAATGTCACCTAGCTGTTTGTGTCTTTTCATTTTATGTATATTTATCATTTTAAGTCTGATCTTTCCTTTACATGTCTTGAAGGGTTTTCTGGAAAGACAAAATTAGTGACAAAATGGTATTCCAGTGGCAAAAGGGGGCGTGATCCCTTAGAGTCTAATTTGTGAGGACTAGACTTAATCACCAAGAGCACCTCTTTGACTCAGGACATGACCCAATTAGTGCATTCAGTTAAACCAGGCTAGTGCTTAACTGATGGGAAGCATTCTGAAGGAGAAATCTTTTTTTTTTTGTAGCCTTCCTGACATTTACATTAACATCAGTAACAGTTTTCTTTATTGATATGAACAAAGGATATCTTTTGCAATGTAATTAGATGTTGTATAGTTCTACAGGAGAAAGATGAGGCTTTCTGCTCCCACAAATATTTACAGCCTTGGAAACTCTGTACAGGGCCGCTATGAGTTGGAACCTACTTCCAACCGCTATGAGTTGGAAACGGCATATCACCACCAATAAATATCGTTGAACGAATAAATACAAGTTCTGCCTGTCTTCTTCTAAAATACATCAAATACACTGTTGTTGTTGTTAAGTGCCATCGAGTCTGTTCTGAACCATAGTGACCTTGTATAGGATTTCAGAGGAGCGACTGGTGAACTTGAACCACCAACCTTGCAGTTCAAATGGCTTTGCAGTCTGGCTCATTAACCCACAGCGCCACACCAGGACTCCAAATACACTGTAGTTGGATCATAATGGGTCCTTTCCTACAGACCCAAATAGTAAAAATGCTGAGGATTGACCATCTCAAACACAAGAATCAACATTTAGAAATGATTAGGTAAATGTCAGGTCCGTAGGGTAGGGACCAGGCCTCTTTTGGCCCACATCTGGTTTCCTAATATGTTAAACCACTTATGATGTATTTTATTAAATAAGTAAGTAATTAACCTGTATTGCTTTATTATCTCAAATCGCTTTAAAAAAGAGACAGAACTTTTATCTCCTTTCTAATTGACTTTCACTATAGAACAAACGTTTCCTTCTGTTAGAGTCAGAGATGCTGTGTTAGGTCTTCAGCACTGCTGTGACAGTAAGACCTCAAGTGCAGGCCTTTCACAAACAGAAATTGATTCTGTCACAGATTGGAAGGCTACAAACCTGACGTCAGGACACCAGCTCTAGGGAACGCTTTCTCTTGTAACATCTGTATGTGCAGCATTGACAGGAGAGCTCCAGATATCTTGGCATCAATCTTTCCCTGAACCTGGGAGCTTCATGGTACATGGACCCCAGACCCAATGATGTACTCCATTCCTAGGTCTTCTTTCTTGGTGGGAGTAGGGCCCCCTGAGCTCTGCTTACTTGTTTTATCTCTTTTATATCTCACAAGAGAGTGACTCAGGATACAGAAGTGACGATTTACAATAGGCAGCATAATTGCATCAGATTAGGGCTGATCACATCACATCACATCATGGGGTGGTCACATCATCACATAACTGCCATCTTACATCATTACATAATTGCCAAACCAGTGAGAATCATGACCCAAGCAACTTGACACATTTTTTTGGGGGGTGGGGTGGGGTGGGGAGTGGACACAATTCAATTCATGACAGATGGTGAATAGCCAGAAGCCAGAGAAGGTTCTCCAGGATCTGGCTTCAAAGTGAGTAAGGAGGCAGAATCCAGGAGCTGGTTTCTTCTGAGTAGAAGGACGTATTGCCCAGGGTCCTGCCAGCATCCTGTGAGGCCATCTGCTTTGGCAGCCTCTGGCACTTGTTAAAATATGTGGCTCCTAAACAGAACCTGGGTCTACAAACACACCCACTGTTGGCTAGAGGGCACTTTTCAATTAACAAAGAAGAAAAAATAAACCAATGGAGGCCAGGTTTTGTTTAGCCACAGTTTAGAAATTTTTATTTTTTTTTGGCCTTGAGGATAAGAGCCAAAAGTTTGTGTGGGTACTTAACCATCAGTTGAGGTCCTGGATTTTCAATTTACCAGGAAGCTTCTAGAGGTCCTGTGTAGCTCTGCTAACACTATTCATCCCTTCTTCTACCACTGGAACGTCACTTTACTTGATTATTGGTGGGTGTGACTCCCGCTCTTGCTCTTCACACTGTGCTAGTCATGACCAATGAGACTTTGACTGAGGGTATGACTCTGGGATCACAGTATCTCCCACTGCATGGGACGCTGGGAAGAGAGAGACCTAGGAGGCCCTGACAGCCGCATTATGCCCAGATAGGGTCACAGCATGACATCAACAGCAAGCCTGTGGAACTGGAAAGTGGATAAGCAGGATCTCGGGCATAGTGTTTGAACCCTGTATCAAAGCTTGCCTGAAATCCACCAACCCCTTTTCTGGTTCATTTGCAAGAACCACCAACAAATTCTCCTCCTCCTTCTCTCTCTTCTGCCTCTTCTCCTCCTTCTTTTTCCTTTTCTTCCTCTTTTTGGCTGAAGCTAGTTTGTCACTTGCAATCAAAAGGACCTTAATTGACACAGTTGTTAGATGTCCTTAAGTTGGTTCTGACTCGTAGCAACTCTATTTACAACAGAATGGAAACTGGCTTGGACTGAGGCATCCTTACAATTATTTCTTTGCTTGAATGCATTGTTACAATCACTGTGTCAACCCATCTCATTGAGGGTCTTCCTCTTTTTATTATTATTGTTAGGTTGTTAGGTACAGAGCAACCCTATGTACAACAAAATGAAACACTGTCCAGTCCTGGACCAACCTCACAAATATTGCTACACTGATCCCATCACTTCTGCCACTGGGCCAATCCATCTCATTGGCCGTCTTCCTCTTTTTCAGTGACCCTCCACTTTATTAAACATGATGTCCTTCTCAAGTGATTGGTCGCTTCTGATAATATGTTCAAAGTATGAGAGACGAAGTCTGGCCATCCTGGCTCCCAAGAAGCATTTTGGCTGTCCTTCCAACACAGATCTGTTTGTTCTTTTGACAGTCCATGGTACTTTTAATATTCTCCTCCAACACCATAACACAAATGCACCAGTTCTTCTATGGTCTTCCTTATTCACTGTCTAATACATGTGAGGTTATTGAAAATACCATAGGTTGGTTCAGGCACACCTTTGTCCTTAAACTGACATCTTTGCTCTTCAACACTTTAAAGTGGTCTTGTATAGCAGATTTGCCCAATGCACGACATCACTTGGTTTCTTTACAGCTGCTTCCATGAGTGTTGATGGCTGATTCAAGAAAAACAAAGTTTTTGACAGCTTCAATCTTTTCTCCATTTATACAGATGTTGTTTATTGATCCAGTTGTGAGGATTTTCATTTTCTTTATATTGAGGTGCAACCCTTACTGAAGCTGTGGTCTTTGATCTTCATCAGTAAGTATTTTAAGTACTCTTTGCTTTGAGCAAGCAAGGTTGTATCATCTGCATATCACAGGTTGTTAATAAGTCTTCCTCCAATCCTGATGCCACATTTTTCTTCATATAACCCAGCTTCTCAGATTATTTGCTCAGCATACAGATTGAATAAGTACGGTGAAAGAATACAACCCTGTTGCACACCTTTCTTAATTTTAAGCCATTCAGTGTTCCCATGTTGTGTTCAAACAACTACCTCTTGGTCCAGGTACTGATTCCTTATGAGCACAATTAAGTGTTCCAGAATACTCATACTTCACAATGTTGTCCATAACGTGTCATGATCCACACAATCAAAAGTCTTTGCATAGTCAATAAAGCACAGGTAAATATCTTTCTGGTATCATCTGCTTTTAGCCAAGATCCATCTGACATCAGCAATAATATCCCTCATTCCATGTCCTCTTCTGAAACCCGCGTGGACCTCTGGAAATTCTCTGACAATGTATAGTTGCAGCCAGTTTTGGATTATTTTTAGTAAAACTTTGCTTACATCGGATATCCATGATATTGTCCAATGATTTCTGCGTTCCATTGGGTCACCTCTTTTTGGAATGGGCACAAATACTGATCTCTTTCAGTCAGTTGGTCAGGTTTCTTGGCGTAGATGAGTGAGTGCCTCCTTTTTTTATCTGACCCTCAATTTACTAAACATGATGCCCATATCTGTCCAAAGTATGTGACGTGGTATCTTGCCATTCCTTCTTTTAAGGATCATTCTGGTTATATTTTTTCTGAGACAGATTTGTTCTTTCTTCTGGTAGACCATGATTCATTTATTCTTCACTAATACCATACTTCAAATGCATTAATTCTTCTTGGATCGTCCTTATTCATTGTCAGGCTTCTCTATGTGTATGATGGCAATAATTGGCAAAGGTCAGAAGATTGATGAAGCAATAACAGTGGCAGTAGAAAGAGAAGATTCTGGACTGAGTCAGGTGTGCTGACCGAGTCACAGTCTAACAGTGGGACTGGGGAGCATCTCAGAGGGCAGAAGTGGAGAGCTCTATCAGGTAGGCTGAAGTCGTATCACTGAATGGCTGAACAATGAGTTTGGAATTTAACCTGTGGATCTTGAGGAGCCCTTGACTGTTTTGTGATGAGTTACAACTTGAGGAGGTAACAGATGCTTAAGGCTCATCTATTTTGTCCATATGCTGTCCACACAATTGAGAGAGAGGACCAAGCAGCTTGAAAGGATACGGAAAACTTTGTTTAACTAGCCTTCTTAGATACTTTTAGCACATCAGAAGATGCTATACATTGTGTTCGTTCTCTCTGTGACAATAAAGTAAACATAGCAGTGAGTCATCCTTTGCCCACAGAGGACAAAGAGCCAGGTGAATGTACAACGATGCCCCAAGGAAAATAGCAGGCATCCATCAATAACCATCTGGGTTGTTGGGGGCAAAATGGGTCACGCAGGGCTTGACAGTCAACCAATATGTCTGTTGACTTGGAATAGTGACAAGGTGGCATCAGCCTGGGCGATTACCCAGGTCAGAGTCTCGTCTGTCAAATAAGTTAAAATCTCTTTAAATAGGAGCTTCTCAACTTCACTTTTCCCAGAAGAGCACAGATGGTGTGTTTTAGACATTTGACTGTGGGCTCAAACACACCTGATTAAAACCAGACCTGCAGCTTGTCTTGAGAATATTCCTAAGTGAATCTCGTATCACTAGTCAGTCTTGCTTATAAATGGAGGGCAGAAGTGGAAAATCAAAAGGAATGTCTTGATTTCCTTTTGGTAGATCTGTAGACTCTCTGACTCCATGCTTGGGGTAATTATCTTTCAATAGCAATTAATTCCCAAGTTATAAAACAGATGAGCAAACGGTTCCTCTAATACATAATGTTCGTTTTAATGCACCATTACAAATAGTGAGAAAAAGGGCCTCCTTGAAGATAAAATTCCAAAGGAGGAGGGAACTATTTCAGAGGGACTGTCTAAAATTGTGTAGGGTTTTAAGAATAACATGAGACTCACAGTGGTATTATGTGAAAAAATGCCGGAACATCTGTTATGTTAAGTATAACAACAACAAAACCAAAATAAATCTCAAGTGAGGAAAAATCTTGTAATAGATTATTTGTGGGGCTTCTGCCTTTTTTAAAAAAAAAAAAAAAAAACAACAACAAAAAAAAACGGGAAACTGGTAAAAGCTTGTTGGTGGAAATGTTATGGGGCAAAAGTAATAAGATGCTATGAATGAAGTGATGTCAACTCCGAGGGTCTGCTAAGTCAGTGCGCTCATGCCTGAAATATTTGTCGAAGTCTTAAGTCACCCAAGCAGCTCCCAAGGGCCAGCTGTCAGACACAACTTTGGTCTTTCTTGTTTTCAACATAAGCATTTTTCGATTGATAAGAAAAGTGAGATCTGATGGGTGACAAGACAAAACAAAACAAAAAATACATAGTCAAGTCCGTTGCCTTCCATTCATTTTCATGCATAGCCATGCTATTTGAGATGAAAAGGCTTTTGTCTAATCTGGCAAGGGATATTAAGAAATAAACAGATGAAACGCTCAAATCATGACAAATGTTCAGAATTGTTCCTCCGCCATTCCATAAACTCAGGTAAATTTCCCATCGAAGCTTTTGAGTTCTTTCTCTTAATTTGATCTGACTGGTGTCTTACAAACAGTCCTGGAATTTGGGCTATACACACAAGGGAGGGGAAGTAACATGTGAAGATACATCTACAAGTAGCAAAGGAATGCCAGGGATTGTTGGCAGCCAATAGAAGCTAGGCGTAAGGCCTGGGGGCAGTTCCTCTCTAAGAACTCTTAGAAGGAACCAACATGGCTGATGCCCTGATTTGCACTTCTAACTTCGAGAATTGTGAGACAGTTTCTGTCCTTTAATGCCCCGCAGTTTGTGGCATTTTGTTATATCAGTCTGAGGATGCTTAGATAGCGGAGAAGCCCGCACAGGGTGCTGAATAGGGCTGGGGAATTCTAGACTTAGAGTGCTGTATTGTTAGGGATGGGGGTTTGCCTTACCCCTCTCACACTCCCAGCACTACTTGGGATGGATGGGTGCACTGAATAGCCACTGCCTTTTCTATTAGTTCAGGATTTTCATACTTAATGCCCAGAGTGGGGTGGGCTTACCCTTAGAATGCCTCTGCTGCCACCATCTTGAAATTCTTATTAATATTTTAACAAGGGGCCCTGGATTTTCTTTATAAGTGGGTTCCAAGATGTCTGTAGTTGGTCTTTGCTGTGGGAGTTTCTACAGGCAGATTTTCAAGCTTTGCCCAAGAGTTTGATTCAGAACGTCTTATGTGAGTGTCTGAACCTGCATTCCCAGCGTACTGTGTAGATGTCTCCTTTACTGACCGCCCTTTGAGATATGTTTGCACTACATCTGCATGTAGGTTCCCTTTGTGCACACAAGGAGGCTGAAGTAGTTCCTCTGAGAAGAGCTGAGTGCTGAGATCTTAGAAATGGCTGGACCAACTTTTCCAGTACATGGGAACCAACCAAATGGCATCCAGTTGACCTTGCCTTTGCTGACTTTACATGAGTCAGAGTAGAACTGTGCTCTGTAAGGTTTTCACAGGCTGTGATCTTTTAGAAGTAGATTGCCAGGACTTTCTTCTGAGGTGCCTCTGCATAGATTTGAACTTCCAACCTTTTGGGTAGTAGCCATATGCTTAACCATTTGTGCCACCCAATCAACAGAAATAACGATGTTCAGTTCTTCCTCAACACAACCCTTTCCCTCTCCACACTTCCTGTCTCAATGACCACTTTGGTATTGGTGACATCCTTGGATTCCTGACTTTCCAAGGACTCCTTCCAGAGAAACTCAGAAGGCAGAGGATCACTGGCTTCTGTTTTCCAGAAAATGGCAGAGCTAAAGAGTGTTGAAGTTCATGAGCTAAAGGAGTCTTACAGCGGTGAGACTAAGTGTGGTTAGTAGGAGGAGCAAGTCCTTTCCCCACCCTTTATCTGGCACATGTCACCAATCATATCTTCAGAGCATTAATCATTCCTGACCTCCATTCTCACTGAGCCCTCATGCTTGGCTGCAGAGACCCTCTCCATCCAGGGCACACCGCCAGTAACTACATTCAACAATTCGGGTAAAAGTTAGTTCCCAGTTACATGAATTAGTACAGGGAGCTAGGGAGGTGTGAGGGTAGAAAGGAGACTTTTTTTTTTTTTTTTGGTAAAGTTGTTTTTGTGTGTTTTGGTAAAGTTGTTGCTTTTGTGTGTGGTGCTGTTCTGATTCAGAACCACGCTATAGGACTGAACGGAACCACCCCCATGGGTTTCCTGGGCTTTAGTCCTGACAGGAATAAATTGCCAGGTCTTTTGTCTTGTGCAGTGACATGTGGGTTCAAACCACAGACCTTTCAGTTAGCAGCTGAGTGCTTATGTATTGTGCCACCAGTGTTCCTTTGGGGTAAAGTTGTTGTTGTTGTTAAATTCCATCGAGTCGGTTCCAACTCATAGTGATAGAGGTCCCAAGGAGCAGCTGGTGAGCTTGAACCACCAACCTTGCAGTTCAAACCGACCTTGCAGTCCAGCACCACACCAAGTAGACCCATTTAAACCACTGGTTGACTGTGTCACTTATTCTGAGGATAAATGTACTTACTACCTGACTGTGTTGCAAATTAACAGAAACCTACGTGTTATCACTGTTGGCTCCTTCCCCTGAGGTAGTAAAAATTCCCAGGCCCTAGAAGTAATTTGAACAATTTTGATAGGAAAAGTACTGGGTAACTTTTATTAACTTAGCTCAGCTTTACCAGTGGGATAGAGGCCTCTTTGAATTTGGGTAGGGGGCCTTCTCCCCTTAGGTAAAGCCATTAACTTCTGTGCTTTCAAAGGAAATGGGGACATTTGCATCCTTAAGTTGGAGTAGCTACTACATTGCTTCTGATAGCAGAATCTCATTAAGATACAAGTCCATCCTGAGAACCCTCTCACCAAACAGACATTCCTCTGAACTTAGCTTTTGGCTCAAAAATGTCACACATACTAAAACTCACTTGAAAGTATATTAAATTCCAAGACCCTGCTGTTGGTTTGAGAGAGGAGGGCGCCTATGAGCCGGCAGATTCTGGGACCCAGAGCTCTGGTTCCAACCACGGCATTATTGAGCACTTCATCAAGGCAGAAGCCATTTCCCTCAAACACAAGCTGATCCAGGCCATTGTCTGACAGTATAATGGGGAGCAGAGGGTGGGCTGGGCTGGTAGCCAGTCCAGTCTTTCAGAGGCATCCTTGGGAAATTGCAGCTCTTACAGTGTTTGTGTTGGAATTGGAAAAATCAGCAAACCCCTCAAAAAAGCAAACAACAACAACAACAAAAGCCTCTTTGCCACTTCCCAGAGTTCATGGTTGAGAACATTATAGAAAATGACAAAGAACTGTGTGCTGTATTTACAGCAGACCTGGAGGGGAGGTAGGAGGGATTAAGACACGCGTGTAATCAAGTTTGGTAAACTGTAGGCAGGAAGTTATTCAAGCTGTGAAATCCATCACCTCAACAGCGTTTATCTTTAGGAGAAAGAGGAGACATTCTCCCTAAGCAGCTCCAACCCTCCACCCCACACACATACAAGAACAACAAAAAACCACGTGATATACACAGATGCAAATATATAGAGGAAAGGCTGGAAAGAAGAACCAGCCCACACATTGCCAATTCACAAATAGAAACAGTGGTTGTCTTGGGGCTGTGGATCTGTATTGGGAATAATGGTCAAAGAAGACTTTAGTCTTTTTCACATTTTCATTTTTCTCCAGAAGCATGGGTTCAGGTGTAAGTTGGGAAGATAAAAAATATTTAAGAAATAGTCTCTGTGATCCTTATATGGACGTTTCATGTCTAAACTTTCCCTTTGCAAAGCATCATGCTGGACCTTGCAGGAGATAGCTAGCTAGAGATAGAGGTAGATAGATGGATAGATAGACAGACAGACAGATAGCTATAGAGAGAGATGGAAGCTTTTGAGTTGATTCCAATTAATGGTGACCTTATGCACAACAGGACAAAAGGTTGCCTGGTTCTTTATTGTCCTTAGGGTCACCAGCATATTTAAGTCCATCATTGTAGTTATAGTAACAACTCATCTCACTGAGGGTCTCCCTTGCCCCCATTGGCCCTCTACTTCACCAAGCATGAGGTCCTCTTCCAGCAGTTGATCCCTCCTGGTGACGTGTCCAAAGCAAACAAGTTGTGATCCAGAAAGTTGTCATTGGCTCATTTTCAGAACTAGATCACCAGGCCTTTTTCCTAGTCTAAGTCGAGAGGCTTTGCTGAATCCTGTCCATCATGGGCAACCCTGCTAGTATTTGAAATACTGTTGGCATAGCTTCCAGCATCACATTAGCACACAAGCCACCAAAGTGTAACAAACTGGCAGATGGGTGGTGGACGAAAGAAGTCGCGCCTACAATTTACAGCATGTGAAAAAGCGACGTGTCAGTGTGTGGGAGTCCTTGTGGTAAAGGCATTGGTGTTGGAAGCTGTGTGGGACGCTAGTAAAGGACAGAGGAGAGGTCTGATGAAAGTGGTGATCCCGAGGGGACTTCAGAAGCACTGGGGGCAGCAACTGGGATCAGTGGGCCCACCTAGAAGATCTGGACGGCTTCCAGGAAAGATTTGTGGGAGCCTGAGTTAGGGATGGAGGGGAAGGAAGAATGGAAGGTAAGAAGAGTTGTGTCAAAGAAAGTGACAACCTGGTGGTAAGTCTAGGAGACCTGAAAAGCTGCTAATGAACTGAACAGTCATATAGGAGAGGGAGGCCTTTGGGAATTGAAGAAGGAAAGCCAGTGAGAAAACCAAGAAGGGAGTTAGGGAAAGCGTGATGACTGAACAGGTGTTCTAGAAGGAGGGATGCTCAAGAGGGGTTATCAGCAATGTTAGGTTTCACAGAGACATCACAAAGAAAAGATATTTTGTCTTCAAATATTGGGGTCTAAACTCATGGGAAGAGCCTTGCTGGCTCAGTGACTAAGCAGTTGGCTACCAACTGAAATGTCAACAGTTCAAATCCAGCAGCTCTTCCATGGCAGAAATAAGTGGCCGTCTGCTTCCAAAAGGATCACGGCCTTGGACACCCTAATGGGCAGTTGTATTCTGTCCTGTAGTGTTGTTGCGTGTCAGAAATCATTCCGTTTTGGCAATAAGTTTGGCTTTAGTGTGGTTAAGTTCATGTGACTAAGTGCCAGGGGCTGTTGCAGGTGGGTACTAAGAACGCTGATATTGACTTAATTTGTCAACTCCATGGTGTGGGGCTGTGGACTAATGCATCAGACTGCAAAGTTGAACTGCAAGGTTGGTGGTTCAAGCTCACCAACTGCTCCTTGGAAACCCTATACAGGGTCGCTATGGGTCAGAATCGACTTGATGGCACTTAACAACAACAAGAAGATGCTACTGGAGTTCTGGTGCTGTGGGTTAATGTGCTGGACTGCAAAGTCGTCTTGAACCACAAGGTCGGTGGTTGAAGCTTGCCAAATGCTCCTCAGAAACCCTATACAGGTCACTGTGGATTGGAACCAACTGGACAGCACTTACCAGGAGCAGCAAGATGCTAGTAACCTCAACAGCCTTCTGTAGACCTTGCTACTACAGCGTTCTTTCAGACTATAGTAAGATTAAGCTGTCAGTTGCCTAAGCAGATACGTACACACCCATTTAAATCAACACTGTAGAAATTAATCACATACAACCATAAAAAGTCTTTTATTTTCTTCTCCATGAAGTAATAATATAGCGTATGTACAGCATTATCATTGGGGCTATTTAGACTTCTTTACTAGACGCCATTTCTAATTAGGAAGCAGAGGTCAGGTCAAAGCCATGTCTTCTTGCTCAATTGAGAATTGCAGTATCTGAGGATTTATTCAGAGATTTCAATCTCATGAAATCAATTGAACTCATTGCTCCAACTGTCATGTCTGCAGGTTATGTCTGTATTTAAGAGACTTAAATATTTATCAGTATATTTATGGAGTCATTTGAAAAATTGGATTCTGCAGCTGTGTATCATTTGTGGGGAGAGTCCTGGGTAAGAGCCTCCCACTCCAAAGGAACTGGGAATATTTCCTTATTCCCTCCTTTGTCCCCTTTACACTCTGCCTCCCATCAAGAAGTACATATTTCTGAAGAAAAAGTCTCAAGTCTGTTAAATATGTTATATTATCTGTGGAGATACATGAGAGAAATATTTTCCTCTAAAGCTGAGGTAAAGCTGATAAAAGAAGATTACACTTTCTCCATTTGCTCTCAAAAAGAATGATTCTAATTGTGAGAAGAACTCTGCTTTCATATATATTTATGTTTTGTAAGCCTTTGGTAAATATGATATTATTTCAGGTAATTTAATGTACTCGATGTGATACAAGTAGATTAGGCACCTATTCTGTTGAGCTGCCCCTGCATTTAATGCAAAGATTACAATAATTCTGTAGGTCCACATCGTCTTGTGTGTCCATACAGATGTACGCTTGAGGTTAGAATATTAATTAGAAGCCTACAGCAAAGTAAATGGGATAATGAAAAAAGCTACCATCTCTCAGAGTCCTGGTGTGGCGCTGTGGGTTAATGCGCCAGACTGCAAAACCGTTCCAACTGCAAGGCCGGCAGTTCAAGCTCACCAGCTGCTCCTCGGAAACCCTATACAGGGTTGCTATGGGTTGGAACCGACTCAACGGCACGTAACAGCAACCGTCTCTCAGTGGTTCCTATGTGGAGGGATGCTGTTGCTGTGTGCCATTGAGTCGGTGCTGACTCATAACATCTCTGTATAGGGTTCCTGAGGCTATAACTCTTTTCAGAAGCAGAAAGTCTTATCTTTCTCCTACAGAGCACTTGGTGGTTTCGAACTGCTGACCTTGCAGTTAGTAGCCCACTATGCTACTAGGGCTTTTATCTGTAGATCTGAGATACAGTCATGGCCTTATCTACCTCACAACTGAAGTTAGCCATCATCTCTCTTGGTACCGTTGAGTCAACCAAGGCTCCGAGAAAACACAGCTTCTGGGTCTTAGAACAGAGATTCAATTCTGGGTCTGAGTGCCAAGGGCTATGCTGTTTCTGCCTCACCTCCCGACATCCCTCCATAATGAAGAGGAGTTTTCCGTGACCGATGCGCTTCATACTACCTTCATCTGATTTTCTAATTTTCCCAGAAGTTTCAAATGGCAACATCCTAAGTAGGCATGGCCCTGGATCAATGGTTTTGGACCAGACTTCTCAGCGTTTGTTCAATATGGGGCTTTGCCCTGCAAAAAGTTCATAACTCTGAGCTGAGGGAAGAGCCTAAGTCACGATCAGCCATTTTTACAAGGCCATAAGCTAATGAAGGAGCTCTGGTATTGTGGTGATGAATCGGGCTGCTAACCTCAACGTCAGCAGTTCGAAACTACCAGCTGTTCCACGGGAGAAAGATGAGGCTTTCTGCTCTCGTAAAGATTTACAGCCTCAGAAACCCTATACTGGTTCTCTATGAATCGAAACCGACTCCAACCACCATCAGCTAATGTGTTAGCTGCAGGTTAATGCTCTGGACTGCCAGGTAGGTTTGAACTGCAAGGTCGGTGGTTCAAGTTCATCAGCAGCTCCTCAGAAGCCTTATACAGGGTTGCTATGAATCAGAACCAAGTCGACTGCACTAAACAACAACATAGTAGTAGCCAGAGTCCTGGTGTAGCACTGCAGGATAATATATTGGATTGCAAGGTCAGTTTGAACCTCAAAGTCAGCGGTTCAAATTCCCCAACCAATCCTTGGAAACTCAACACAGAGTCACTGTGAGCTGGAACTGGACTCGACAGCACTCAACCACACCAGTAGTAGCCTCTATTTACAGTGGCCTGCTTCTTCTCTCTTCGTCTGAAGAAATAGTATGTATCCACTTCCAACTGGTAACCACTTCTTCTAGACTTCAGCTGATTTGTACAAGCTCATAACACCATACAAATGGCCAACAAAAAAGAAAAATATTTTTCCTTTACTACATTTGCTTAGAGATCAAAGATTCTTAAGTAGGCATTTCTCCCTTCATTGGCGATTTGCATTGGGTATGTAAATCTTCTCTTGCTAGCCCCATCTTGAATATATTTACAAGGTCATTGATGCCCAATGCTTCACTAAAATATAGATTGGAAATACTAACAAATACTTTCATTCAAAGAGTTTGATCATTTTCAGATGACTTCCCATACTAATACTTAACCTTCCTTCATTCCCTCCAACAACTTTCAAGTATGCATTCCCACAAACTCAGAGTTTCATAAAAATGTACTAAATAACCTTAAAGCCCTTTATGAATAATTATGAGTTTTTAAGTTTTTGTGAATCTGCATATTAATTCTATCCCATAAATAAAACATGAAGCAAAAATCTAGCGTGTTGAGTATCAGGGGGATAGAAGAAGAGAAGGAAGGATAATTATCAGTTTAATGTGGGAACATACTTAACCTAAAAGATTACCTCCAAAATTGGTGACATCCTAAGTATAATATAAAAAGGTGTTTTTTATTTAAATCAAAGGGAGGGGTGCAGATTTATATTCAGTCTCTGCCATTTTCCCAGCTTTCTCAGCAGCCCCTGGTTGAAGAAGCAATTGCCAGAATTTTTATTTGCTAGGGATTAGTTCTCCCCACACATTTAACATCTTTTTTCCGGGAGCCCTGTGTGTCTCTGTACCATATAATTCACATTTTCATACTTGGCGTGCATTATTTGGTTATCTGTCTATCACTCTCGTTTTTTCTTAGAAGGGGTATCTGATGAGAGACCACTGGAGCCTAAATGGAATGCATTTTGCTCTCTCAGATCTTAAACAGGGCAAGAGGAAGCGTAGCGGGTCCCACTATACGTCCACACCACTTGTCCTGTAGTATCCATGATATACGGCTTATGAGCAAAGGCAGAGAGGGTGGCAATCCACGAATACTTCCTCCAGAGCATGATGGCCTTGGTACCATATCCATACTTCTAACCGGTTTGCAAGTAAGAGAAACAATGACTAGACAAGGCTGCATGGATGCGCCATATCTGTTTGCTCTGTAAGACTGGCCCAATGAAGGTGCCCAACTCTTAAATATGTTTTCCTGGGCTTCTGACATCCATCACGTTTATAAGTGTCAAAGCACCAGAGACATGGGTTGGAAATGGGTTTCGTACAGGTGCATTCTGATGATACATTAGTTTAAAAACAATTTCAAAGATTTTTTTTTAAAGTAACTTATTTTGTTGTTGCTGTTGAGAATATACATAAGTCAACAGTCTCTACATAAGCAATTGACATGACATCGATTACTCCTTTTCTGAGTTGTTCTTCTCCCATTAACATAAACTCCCTGTCCCCTAACCTTCCCATCAGATCTTTAGAGTTGCTATTGTGGATCCCATATCATTAGTTCTTAAAAAAGCATACTGCTCAAAGCAGACCGTTTTTACTAGGTAAACTAAACCATTGTTTGGTTTTAAGAAGACTTCAGGGGACATTTTGGGGTTTGGGTTTAAAGATTATCTCAGAGCTTTAGGTTCAGGGTTTCATCCAGTCTCAATGACTCCAGAAAGTCTGGACTTCATGAAAATGTGACATTCTGCTTTGTATTTTCCCCATTTTGATGAGAATTCCTCTATAAATTCCTTGATCAAAATGCTCAATAATGGTAGCCAGGTACCATCGAGTTCTTCTGGTCTCATGACAAATCTGACATGGTTCATGAAGGCAATTAGCCACATTTTTCGTCTCCCCTTCTGTTCCTGACTCTCCTTCTTTCTCTGTTATTTCATTGATATCCATTCCAGTCCTTTCTTGCCTGCCTGTCTTTGTAATGGCCTTTTTCTTACTTCATGAATGCTATTCTTAATGTCGCAATTCATCTGGTCTTTGATCATTAATACCTAACACATCAAATCTGTTCTTGAGATGATCTTTAAATTCAGGTGGGATATTTTCAGGGACATATTTTGACTCTCATAAATTTGTTTTAATTTTCTTCAGCTTCAGACTGAACTTGCATATGAGCAATTGATAGTTTGTTCCAAAGTATGCCCTGGCCTTGTTTTGGCTGATGATATGGAGCTTTTCTACCATCTCTTTCCACAGATGTAGTCAATTTGATTTCTGTGTATTCCAACTGGTGACATTCATGTCTTTTATGTTGTTTAAAAAAGATATTTTCAATGAATAAGTCATTGGTTTTATAAAATTCTATCATGGGATCTCCAGTATTATTTCTGTCACCAAGGCCGTATTTTCCAACTATTGATCCTTTCTGTTTGTTTCCAACCTTTGCATTCCAATTGCCAGTAACTATCAATATATCTTGATTGCACGTTTGATCAATTTCAGACTGAAGAAGTTGGTCGAATTCTTCAATTTTATCATCAATGGCTTTAGTGGTTGGTGCGTAAAGTTGAATAATAGTGGTATTAATTGATCTTCCTCGTAGGTATACAGATATCATGCTATCATTGTTGTTAAGTGCCGTTGAGTTGGTTCTGACCCATAGCAACCCTGAACAGGGTTTCCGAGGCTGTAAATCTTTATGGGAGCAGAAAGCCTCATCTTTCTACCACGGAGCAGCTGGTAGTTTCTAACTGCTGACCTTGAGGTTCACAGCCGAATTTGTAACCACTACGCTACCAGAGCATTATACTTCAAGACAGAGCTTTAAGTGTTCCTTTTGATGATGAAGGTGATGTCATTCTAGGCACAGCGAACCATATGATTGTCAGATTCAAAATGGCCAACACCAGTTCATTTCAGCTCACCAATGCCAAGGATATTAACCTTTAGGTGTTCCATTTCATTTGTGACAACTTACAATTATCCTAGATTCATACTTCATACCTTTCATGTTCCAATTATTAATGGATGTTTGCAATGGTTTCTTCTCATTTTCAGTTGTGCCTCATCAGCAAGTGAAGGTCCTGAAAGCTTTACTCCATTTGTGTCATCACGGTCAACTCTACTCTGAGGAGGCAGCTCTTCCCTAGTTGTATTTTGAATGCCTTCCAAGCTGAGGGGCTCATCTTCCAACACTTTATCTGACAATATTCTGGTGCTCTTCATTCTGTTTCAATATTCAATATTCTGGTGCAATCTGACAGTGTTCCATAAGGTTTCAGTGACTAAATATTCAGAGGTAATCAGCCTCTTCTTCTTCCTAGTCTGTCTTAGTCTAGAAACTCAGATGAAACTTGGTTGACCCTGTTGGTATTTCAAATACTGGTTTGCATGACTTCCAGTATCACAGCAACATGCAGACCACCACAGTATGACAAACTGACAGACTTTATAGCTGAGGAATTGTCCATTGAATGGCTATACCACATTTTGTTTATCCATTCATTGTGGTTGTCGCCACATTTTGGCTATTGTGAATAGTGCTGTAATGAACATTGGAGTTCATGTGTGTGTTCATGTTGCTTGCAGATCTCTTGGGTAGATACCTAAGAGTGGAACCATTGTGTTCTGTGGGAGTTCTAAGTTCAAGTTTTGAGGAACTGTCCAATTGGTTTCCACAGTGGCTCTAAGCCTTTTACATTCCCTCCGGTAATGTTGACAGTTCCTGTTTTTCCACAACCAAGCCAACACCTATTGTTTTCTCTTTTCCTGATAATTTTCCATTCTAATGGGGATGGAATGGTATCTCTGTCATTTTGATTTGCATGTGCCTAACAATGAGTCCTGGTGTGGCACTATGAGTTAATGCGCCAGACTGCAAAGCTGTTTGAACTGCAAGGTTGGTGGTTCAAGCTCACCAGCTGCTCTTTGGAAACCCTATACAGGGTTGCTATGGGTCAAAATCGACTCAACGGCACTTGACAACAACAGTGGGTTCTGATGTGATGCTATAGGTTAAAGCACTGGACCACAAGGTCAGGTAAGCTTGAACCACAAGGTCCACAGTTCAAATCCACTAACTGCTCCTTGGAAACCCTATAGAGAGTCATTATGAGTCGGAATTGGCTTGAGGAGACTTAGCAACAACAACAACAACAACAATGGTTAATGGAATACTAGTGACACAGCAGGTTAAGCATTGGACTAATGGAAAGGTTGGAAGTTCAAACCCCCTAGCTGTTCTAAGAGAGAATGATGAGGCTGTTGGCTTCTGTAAAGCTTCAGATTTATACCCTCGGAGACCCTGTAGAGAGCTATTCAGTCCTTTAGGGCCACTGAAGTCAGAATCATCTCGTCAACACTGAGTTTTGGGTCAATGGCCAATGAGGAGTCTTGGTGGCACAGTGGTTAAGTGCTCTGCTGCTAAACAAAGGTTTGAATCTACCAATTGCATTTCAGGAGAAGTCTGCTTCTGTAATGATTGACAGTCTTGGGAATCCTAGGGGACAGTTCTCTTCTGTCCTATAGAGTCACTGTGATTTGGAATGACTTGGATGTAATGGACTGGCTGAAGACCCTCGACATCGTTTCATGTGCTTATTGGCCATTGAAGTAGCTTTCCCAGTGATATTTCTGTTTAAGTTCTTTGTCTAGTTTTTTTTAAAAATGGACTGTTTGTCTTTTTGTTGTTACGTTGTAGAAGCATTTTATATTTTTAAAAAATATTAGACCCATATCAGATATGTGTGTTCTGAACACTTTACCTCAATTTACAGATTGTTTCATTTTTATCGATTTTTGAAAAGTTATGTATTTCTGGAACTGAGCTTGATAGGAGAGGTTCAAAGTTGTGCTGTAAGATAAACGCTCGACTATAAGGTCAGTTTGAACCATAGTACTTACCAAGCTGCTTCTTGGAAACCGTATACAGGATTGCTATGAGCTAGAACTGACTCACTGGCATACCACTACCATCACCTTCCTCTATGAACTCACAGGGAGGCAGAGATACATGTAAGCAATCATGAGACAGTGGAGGTAAAGCCATACTAGAGGTTTGAGATACAAGGATGAAGCTATGAATTCTGCTTTAGGAGTGTTGGGAAGACAATTAAGAAGAGGTGACCTTAAGTAGAATGCTGAAGCATGAGCAGGCTCCCCTAGGTTGTTGTTGTGATGTGCCGTGGAGTCGGTTCCGACTCATAGTGACCCTGTACAGGGTTTCCGAGGCTGTAAATCTTTATGGGAGCAGAAAGCCTCATCTTTCTCCTGCGGAACAGCTGGTAGTTTCGAACTGCTGCCCTTGAGGTTTGCAGCCCGATTCGTAACCACTACGGGAGAAACAAAGTCAGGAGGCCTGAGAATCCCTGACATTTTGGAAGGACAGTCATGTGTCCCTCCTTTTTCCTTTATTCTGTAGACATGTACAATTGCCCCTACTATGCTCCAAGGTCCATTCGCCATGCTGAGAATACAGCGACCAGCAAGATTCCTACTCTCAGGACACTAACAGGCCAATGGAGAAGACAGTCAATGAACAATAATCAGAAACCAGAAAAATACAAGAGCGATGGAGGCCACATCAGTGCCCCTCCAGCCCTCAGAGACCTCCCTGAAGGATTAGCAGGGATTCCAGGACGAGGCAACAGCATTGCATAGGCCATTGGTCAAAAACTAGAAAAGGGATCTAGGTCCTTTCCCTTCAAGATTAGAGTCAAAGGAAGAAGAAAGAATATCCCTCACTGACTCTTAATTCAAAAGGAGTTGGAAGTTGAAAACTTTGGAAAATTCACCATTTCAGAAGCTCCTCTAACTGTTAAGCAGCAACCAACAACTTGGATTACCATGAGTCCTCTCCCACCCACTCTTCCAGTTGGAAAGCAAGAAGTTGTTAGTCATTAAGCATGAAAGTATGTATCATGAGTAGATGCAAATGACTCATATGAATCGATAGATTCTAGTTCTTAAGAACGTAGACCTGCAAAATGAACCAGGATGCTGTCCAAAGACAGAGGAGCTCTTTTACAGAGCCGAATTCTGATGTGGCTGTAGGATAAGTACAGGACTGCAAACCGCAAAGTAGGTGGTTCAAACCCACAAGCTGCTCATCAGTAACCCCACATAGAGTCAGACCTGACTCTAGGGCACCTAACAACAACAAAAATTGACCTAATTGCTGAAACCCCCTTTTAATTGAAATAACATTTATTGACAGATCAGAAATCATATTTCTGCTTAAATGTAAATATAAGCAAATCATAGCTGGTGACACTTGGTTTCTGCAGCCAACATTTTAAGACACAGAAAATAGCAAAGGAGGTGCTTAGGACCAAGAAAAAACAACTTCTTAGTAATAGACTTGCTGAGGTCACATTAGAAAACTCTACAATTCACCACATAGCTTAACATAATCAACAAATATTATACTTCCCCTGGGAGGGCCTGGACATAAAAATTTCAACAGGCAGCGCAAGTATTATAATGGAATGTGCAAAGACCTGGAGTTAGAAACCCAGAAAGGAAAAATATGCTCAGCATTTCTCAAGCTGAACGAACTAAAGAAAACCACTCAAGTCTCAAAATGCAACAGTGAAGAACTCCATGGACAAAATATTGAATGATGCAGAAAGCATCAAAAGAAGATGGAAGAAATATACAAAATTTCTGAACCTAAAAGAAAGGATTGATTTTCAACCATTTCAATAGGTAGCATGTGATCCAGAACTGATGATATTGAAGGTGTTGGCAAGAAACAAGGCTCCAGGAACTGACAGAATACAAATTGAAATCTTTCAACACACTGATTGGAGGAAGACTCATTAACAACCTGTAATATGCAGATGATACAACCTTACTTGCTGACAGCAAAGAGGACTGAAAATGCTTACTGATGAAAATCAAAATCCACAGCCTTTGGTATTGGTTGCATCTCGATGTACAGAAAACAAAAAATCCTCAACATTGGACCACTAAACAATATCCACATAAGTGGAGGAGAAAAGATTGAAGTTGTCAAAGACTTCATTTTGCTTGTATAAACTATCAACACTCATGGAAGCAGCAGTCAGGAGATCAGATAATGTATTGCATTAGGCAAATCTGCTGCACAAGACCTTTTTAAAGTGTTGAAGAGCAAAGATGTCAGTTTGAGGACTAAGGTCCACCTGACTCAAGCCATGGTGTTTTCAATAACCTCATATGCATGCGAAAGTTGGACAATGAATAAGGAAGACTGTAGAAGAATTGATGCTTTTAAGTTATAGTGTTGGAGGAGAATATTGAAAGTGCCACGGGCTGCCAAAAGAACCAACAGATCTGTGTTGGAAGAAGTGCAGCCAGAGTGCTCCCTGGAGGCCAGGATGGCCAGACCCTGTCTCATGTTTTGGATATATTGTCAGGAGGGACCAGTCCCTGGAGAAGGATATCATGTTTGGTAAAGTGGAGTGCCAGAGAAAAAGAGGAAGACCCCCAATGAGATGGATTGGCACAGTGGCAACAACAATGATGATAATGATATTGAGGTTGGCCCAGGACCAGACAGTGTTCTATTGTGCATAGGGTTCTATGAGTCAGTACTGACTCCATGGCACCTAACAACAATAACAACAGCAAACCGATGCAGCATTGGAGGTACTTATTCATCTATTCCAAGAAATTTCCAAAGCATTGGAAGAGATCCATATTTGTGCCCATTCCAAAGAGAGGTGACACAACAGAATGCAGAAACCATAAAAAGTATCCATATCACATGAAAGTAAAATTTGCTAAAGACAATTAAAAATGGCTGTGACAGTACATCAGCAGGAAACTGCCAGAAACCAAAGCTGGATTCAGAAGAGGACATGGAACTAGGGATATAGTTGTTAACATCAGAAGGATCATCATTGAAAGCAGAGACTACCAGAAGAATATTCACCTGTACTTTATCAACTATGCAAAGGCTTTTAACTGTGGATCATGACAAGCTATGAATAACATTGTGAGAATGGCTATTCCAGACACTTGATTGTGCTTATGAGGAATCTGTACATAGACCAAGAGGTAGTCGTTGAAACAGAACAAAGATCCCTTTAAACGCTGTATGGTTTAAAGTCAGGACAGTTGCACGCTGTATTCTTTCACCATACTTATTCAACCTATTAAATAATCCAAGAAACTGGATTATATGAAGAAGAGCATGGCATCAGGATTGGAGGAAGACTCATTACTACCTGAAATATGCAGGTGGTACAACTTTGGTTGCTAAAGGTGAAGAGGACTTAAAGTACTTTTTTGATGAAGATCAAAAAACACGGCCCTCAGCATGGGCTGCGCCTCAATGTAAAGTAGACAAAAATCCTCACAACTGGACTAATAAATATCATCATGATAAATGGAAAAAAGATTGATGTTGTCGAAGAATTCATTTTGCTTGGATCCATAATCAACACTCATGGAAGCAGCAGTCAAGAAATAAAACTATGCATTGATTTAGGCAAATCTGCTGCACAAGGCCTCTTTAAAGTATTCAAGAGCAAATGTATTAGTTTGAGGACTAAAGTGCACCCGACCTATGCCACGGTATTTTCAATCACCTCACATGCATGTGAAAGTTGGACGGTGAATAAGGAAGACTGTTGAAAAACTGATGCATTTGAGCTATGGTGTTGGTGAAGAATATTGAAAATACCATGGACTGTCAGAAGAACAAACTAATTTGCCTTGGAAGAAGTATAACCAGAATAGTCTTTAGAAGCCAGGATGATGAGATTTAGTAATAAGATAATCTATACTTTGGACATATTATCAGGAGGGACCAGTCCCCAGAGAGGGACATTATGCTTGATAAAGTCAGAGGAAAAGAAGGTCAGAGGAAAAGAGGAAGATTCCCAGTGAGATGGCTTGGCACAGCGGTGGCAGCAATGGACTCAAGCTTAACACTGACTGGAAGGCTGGCCCAGGATCGGGCAGCACTTCTTTCTGTTGTGCATGGGGTCGCTATGAGTCAGAGCTGACTCGATGGCACCTAACAACAACAACAACAACAAAATTATGGCATTTCCAGTTAAACTTCATGGTTAACAACTTATGTTCATTCTACCTTGTGTAGGACTTACATAAATGCATGGACTTTATATTTACAAACTCAGCTGCAGTTTAAATTATTGGGCAAACTCTTTTCATCTCCAACACTTTTAAAATCCACAACAAAAATTGTAGACCAGCTGCCCTTAGTCCCAGGAAAGACCCTCATTACATTCATTTGCATCCCATTAACCATCAAGCAGTGGGTCAGTCATTGCTTCTCAGACATTCAACTCATTCTTTTTGTGTTAATTAGCTGAGAAATAAGGAGGTAATGAAGAGCTGGCGATCTGTGATGACGCATCTGGTGGTTTCAAACCAATCCCCTCTCTGGACCACTTGAACGAACCTGCCTGGGATGCTCTGAAAGGAGCTGGAGGAAAGCTTCTGTACCCTCCTAGGGGTGTTCTCAGGGGCCTTGACTTGGTGGGCTTTGTTAGCTCAAGATTAGAAGGAGTTAATTGCTTCAAGATTGCAGGGAGATTAGGTTACCGGGCGGGATGTGTCTATGTAAGCATATGTCAGCGCTGGAAGATCGGAGACACTTATTTTAATAAACTTATGAAAAGAAGAATTAATTTGTCATTACATTGAAAATCTTATTTTATTAACTTAATTTGAAAATGTAAAGCTGTCTGAAACGGCCGGTTTTCACTCACTTTCCTTCTGAATATGCATGAATCACAGATTAGTCTGTGTGCAATACTGTTCATTCACGTTTGTTGTTGGGTTTTTTTAGGTTTTTCTTCTTTGGTTTGCTGGTGACATCAGGCTGAGGTGACTGCCACTGGATTCTTCTGTTCCTGTGGAGAACGCAAGGTGGGCTCTCAGGTATCCTTCCGTAATTCTGCAAAGAGAAGAGAACTGAGCTGCTTTGGTCTGCACTACTTTCTCTTTCCTCTGAGTCTTATTTGTATACTAATGCTGTTTGCATGTGTGACGCTGTAGGATAATGTTCTGGACCTCAAGGTCCATTTGAACTGCAAGAACAGTGGTTCAAACTCACCAGCTGCTCCTCAGAAACCCTATACAGGGTGGCTATGAGGTAGAATGGACTCGATGGCACTTAACAACAACAATGAAAGAGAAGTGTTGGTGTGGCACTGTAGGAGAGTCACTGGACTGCTAACCACAAGGTTGGTGGTTCAAACCCAGCAGCCTCTCCTTGAAAACCCTATACAGGGTCACTATGAGTCGGAACCGACTCGACAACACACAACAAAATGAAAGAAAAGGGGCCAGGAAGTACATGCAGGGGAAAGCCCTCAAGGATTGGTCTTTAGAAAGACCATGGAAGATGTTCCCTAGCTACTCAGTTTGTACCATAAGGCAGAGATAAATGTCTTTCAAGGCAAGCTGTTTAAAGCTAGAATTCCAAATGCTGTCCCTGGTGGCACTGCAGGTTAGGTATTGAGCTGACAGCTGCAAGATCATCTGTTCAAACCCACTAATTGCTCTTTGGGGGAAAGCTGAGGCTGTCTGCTGTGGTAGAAATGAACAGTCTCAGAAATAGTCAAAGTGAAACCCAATATAGGTTCACTTTGAGTTAGGAATTGACTAGAGGCAGTGGGTTTGGTCTGGTTTGATAATTTTAGAAAGCATCTTTACTCTGTGCCAGGAAATGGTCTAATCACTTTGTTCTCATTAGCTCTCTTCATCTTTGCAACAATCTTATGAGGTGGAGGCTCATAAGAACAGACACAGGGAGATTCAGCAACTTGTTCATGGTGACCCCATGAGAAGTGCCAGCCATCCACCCTAGAGCTCTCTTCTCCACTGATGTCCTGGATCCATACTTCATATGTGCCACGTGGCAATTATTAACGATGTTTGCAGCTGTTTCTTCTTATTTTGAGTTGTGCCCCACCAGCACATGAAGGCTGGGTTCTCTAGAGATGTAAAACCAGTGACACATATGTGTGTGTGTGTGTGTATGTGTGTATATATATATAATTTTATACAAGGAAATGGCTCACAATTGTGGAGGTGGAAGAGTCCCAAGTCTGGGTCAGATGAACCAAGATCAGCAGGCAGGTCCGGCAGATGAAAGCTTTACTCCGTTTGCATCATTATGGTCAACTCTACTTTGAGGCTGCAGCTCCTCCCCAGTCACATTTTGAGTGCCTTCCAACCTGAGAGGCTCACTGTCCAGCACTCCATCTGACAACTTTCCACTGCCATTCATCAGGTTTTCCGTGACTAACCGTTCAGAAGCAGTCTACCTCTCCTTCTTCCCATTCCGTCTTAGTCAGGAAGTGCCACTGGAATCTGTCCATCAGGGGTCACCCTGCTGCTTTTTAAACAACAGATGACCCTCTGATTCTTTGGATTTGAGACAGAGGCCTGCTTTTTTATCTGCCTGCCTGCCAGACCTGCCTGCCAATCTTGATTCAGCTGACCCAGACTTGGGACTCTTCCACCTCTACAGTTGTGAGCACTTCCTTGTTGTAAATTTCTCTTTATGTATATACATGTATGAGTTTCACTGACGTTGCTTCTCTAGAGAACCCAGTCTAAGACAGTTGTTATGAGTTGGAATCCACTCAATGGCAGTGCATTTGTTGTTTTTATGGATTTTTAACTTGTTTTATGGCCTAGTATATGGTCTTGTTGTTGTTATGTGCTGTGGAGTCGGTTCCGACTCACAGCGACCCTGTACAGGGTTTCCAAGGCTGTAAATCTTTACGGGAGCAGAAAGCCTCATCTTTCTCCTGAAGAACAGCTGGTAGTTTTGAACTGCTGACC
>NW_006408521.1:47654130-47667730 GCF_000296735.1 Chrysochloris asiatica | reverse complement strand
CAGGGTTTCCAAGGCTGTAAATCTTTACGGGAGCAGAAAGCCTCATCTTTCTCCCGTGGAACAGCTGGTAGTTTCGAACTGCTGACCCTGAGGTTCACAGCCCAATTCGTAACCACTACGCTACCAGAGCTCCTTAGTATATGGTCTATCTTAGTAAATATTCCATGCATCCATAAAAATAAAAAAAAAATGTGTATTCTGTTGATGTTGAGTGTCAATTAGGTCAGAATGGTTAATAATATTGTTTAAATCTGCAAAAATAAAAAATAAAAAAAAAGAAATAAAATACCGATGGCATAGCTTCCAACATCACAGTAATATACTAGCCACCACAGTACACCAAGCTGACAGACGAGTGGGGGCAAGTTACTAACAGAAATTCCAGTATAGAGAATGACCCGGACTCTACCAACTGGAGAACTGTTTCCGTTGAGTGAGGTAAATGCCTGCTAATGCTGCTGCATCAGCCCAGATGGAAACCCGTCATCACGCTGAAATGGGACCACTGCTCTGCTGTGATTGCACCTTGTTCACAATGGGCGGCTCTGCCAACGTCACACGAGTTATCCATGAGAACCTAGTTTGAGACCTGTACCAGTCAGTGTCTGTCTGTCCTGTTTGGATAAGCTGAGTCTTGTATGTCAGGTGAATACTTCCTGGGGAGCTGCTCCTCATGCTGGGCAGACAGGACGTGTGGGACAGTGAGGTCCACGAGTACTGTACCCTTCCAGCCCTACCTCATTCAGCCTCTGCCAGGAAGTCACTGTGATACTGCGGCCACATCCACTTACCCCAAGCCACCTGACTAAGCAGAATGGTCGCAGGTCCTGAGTTTATGTTTCAAAATGCCACCAACAGCGTTAAGTGCATGGCCTTCATGTGACTGAACCGAGACCTTTGTCACGTTACACCAGGAGGGCATCTCCTTTGGAAAGGGACACATCCTGTCTTCTGGTCTATTTCTTCCAGGAGATTTCATGAATAATGTGATCTTGGCTAGATTACACCATCACTGTGAAACCCTGAATTATAGCCCTTGCAAAGAGATGGGTTGATTTTAATCCACTTCCTTCCTTTCTCCCTCTGTCTCTCCATCTTTTCTTTCCCTCCTTCTTCTCTCCTCTCCTCCTCTAGCTTCCCCTCCTCCCTTTAGCAGAAATGCCTTCATGTTCTGAATTTAGCAGATACCCAAGACACCCAATCTCAGGCAATGTGTTAGTCAAGTTCAATGGAGGGTTAGTCATTGCAGGGAATGGCAACTTGCAGAGGTGGTTGTTGAATCGAGTGGTCACATGCTTGGGCTAGACCCTGATTCGCTCCTCACTCCTCTAGGGTTGACACTGCTCTGGGTGAACTGCAGGGACTCCCCAAATCTGCTTGTCCAATGGTTTATACCTCAAAACAACCTGGATACTTACTAGAGTCACAATTGCCTTTTTTCTTATTATTGTGTATTGGCAATATTTAAAAAATTCCAATGATCTCTTTACTCTTCAATCAAAAAGTTAACAACAGCAGGATGTGAACGCTTTGTATTCGGGAGAAAGAGAAAGAGAGTGAGACCGTGGAGAAAGGAAGGAAACAAGACAGCTGCCCATCAACTAAGAACAAGCTTACTAGAGGCTCTCAGACTTGGGTTGCAAGCCCCTTATTTGCCATCACAATGACTGAGAAGAGCAAATGTACAAATGGTCAGCCACCTATTGTTTTTTGGTGTGTTTCTGAGCAGAGAAGAGGTCTCCTTGCTATTAAAATGTGCTGGCCACATTTATGGAGTCTCTGTGCATTAGCTGGACCTGGACCTGGGTCATGAAATTCACTGATTTGTCACAGAATGAAAAACATCACTGGATGGTTAGGACCTCGGTGATTGAAGGGGAGTGAGACTCCTTATCACTGAGACCGCTCTAGGGAAAAGAATTGGCTTGCAGAATACCATCGACTGTCTTATTTCTTGACCTTTGTTGAGGAGGCAGAGCCCAAAGCAGGTTATAAAAGGTGGCAGATAAATGGTGCATGTATTTATTTGTAAAGTGGAAGGACAGCGAAAAAGAGGGAGAACCCACCCCCTCAGCCCCCCATGAGATGGATTGGCACAGTGGCAACAACAATGGTTCCAAGCATCGCAGCCAATTGGGAGGACGGCACAGGGTTGGGTGGGGTTTTGTTCAGCTGTACATAGGGTTACTGTGGATCGGAACCAACACAATGACAACTAACAACAACAACATGTTGATTTGTACACAAACTGTCACAGCTAACCTGCAGGGCAGGTCCTGGCCAAGTTACAGACCCCTCCTGAAGCACCTCTTGCTTTTTAAAGCACTGTTTCTGCTAAAGCTCCAATGTAACTGTCAAGAATGAAATTCTTGAACAAATTACTGCCGACTCCCTGCCCCTCTCCTCCTGCACAGATACACTCCACATGGATGAATCTTCTCTGAGGATTCTTGCTAGTTTCTTAAAAAGAAAGTTTTCATTTCTTCACAGACATATTTCCTGCCCCAAACACATGCAGGATGTTGGGTGTACAAAGTTGACTAACTTTGTAACTTTGTCAGACAGACCAGACACGTTAGTTAATTCATTCAGTAAATGTTGATTAGATGCTGCCTACATGCCAGGCTGGAGAAAGTGCTGACGCGTTAACTCCCTCAAAGACAGCAGCCTGGAGAACCCTATAGGGCAGTTCTTCTACTCCATCACTCAGGGTCGCAAAGAGTCAGAATTGACTCAACGGTATCTAACAACATGTGTTCCCAACGGCTGAGCACTCGGATGCCTTTTGGTTGGTGGTTCAGACTCACCCAACAGCTCCCTAGGAGAAGGGTCTAGGGATCTGCTTCCATAAATGTTGTTAAGTCCATCCTGAATCACAGCAACCCTGCGTAGGGTTTCAGAAAGTCTCATCTTTCTCCTGCAAAACAGCTGGTGGCTTGAACCACCAACACTGTAGTTTGAAGTCCAGTGTTTATCCTACAGAACCACTGCGTTTTAAGATTACAGTCCAGAAAATCCTTTGGAGCAATTGTATTTGCATGGGGTAACTATGAGTCTGAATCAACTCAACAGTACCCAACAACAACAATGGCAATGAACAAAACAGTGTGGCCCGTACAAGCACTGAAACATATGTTTGCCGTCTGTACAGGGAGCTCAGAGAAGGAATGAAAAGATTTAGGTGTCTTACAGAAAGTGGAAGGAGCCCCGGTGGCATCATGGGTAAGTACTCAGTTGCTAAGTGTAAGGTTGGGGGTTCAAACTCACCCAACTGCTCCAAGGGAGAGAGACCTGGCAATCTCCTTCCGTAAGGATTACAGCCTAGGAAACCCTATGATGCCATTCGGCTCTGTCATATGCATCATGAGGAATAGACAATGGGCTTGAGGACACACGACAACAGCCGCCACAACGCAGGAGGCCTCATTTTGTGGGAGGATGGGATGTTTGGAAGATGTAACAAATAAATGGGAGGGGAGGAAGGCTTGTCAGACAGTGTGGTGGGTGGTGGGTGGTGTGTCGTGGATGCATAGAGACCCTGTACAGGGTTTCCAAGGCTGTAAATCTTTACGGGAGCAGAAAGCCTCATCTTTCTCCCATGGAACAGCTGGTAGTTTCGAACTGCTGACCTTGAAATTAGCAGCCCTATTCGTAACCACTACACTACCAGAGCCCCCTTTTGTCAGGCAGTAGGAATGGCAAATACAAAAGCATACTGGTTAGAAACAGCCAGTAAACATGTCAGGATTGCTGAACTATAAATAGCAAGGCAAGGGGGGAAGGTCCCCAAAGACCTAGCAAACCCTGTTATCTTTGATTCCGGTACATCTGCGTGGTCTCGCTCACCACATATGTGATTGTGCATGTGTTTCTGCAGATCCTTGCTAACTGTCTGTCTCTCTTCTAAACTGTGGATCTGGGCTGGATGGATTTGCTTCTCGCATCAGTTCCAAATCCATGTTTCAGAACACTGCAGGGACTACACCTACAATCCTCATAGCCACTCTGTGAGGTGGGCACTGGCCCTGCACCCATTTTACAGATGAGTAAACTGGGGGCCTTGAGAGGATGAGACAGGAGGTTGGGACAGGACCCACTGCCCTCTTGCCTAACTCCAGAGCCCAAGCGCTGAACCTCTGAATTCTCCAACGTTCAGCTATTCTTTCACATATTGTCATCAAGTTGATTGTGACTTGCAGCAACCCCAGGTGTGCATAGCAGAACTGCTCCATAGGTTTCTCAAGCCTCTGACCTTTCAGAAGCAGAGCTCCAGTCCCGCCTTCCAATGTGCCTCTGGGTGAACAGCAAACCTTGTGAGTACTTGTCCAGAACTTAACTGTTTTCCCATCCAAGGACTCCTAGACTAACCCAAATTACGAGGTCCTAGTTACATACAGAGTTTCCTCTCCGAAATGAGATTTAAAAACTCACCTCCCACTGAAGCAACATGAGCTGATGTTCCAGATTAAGGGGGAAGCTTATTATTCATGATGACCACCTGGCAGCGTCATGAATCGCTAATGAGGGTGCCGCCATCATGGAAGGATCAAGCCCAAAGCCCTGGGATAGCTATGGAATACAGTATTCTGTTTACACATTGTAACCTCATCCTTCCAAAGTGAACCAAAAAGAGCGTCTTTGAATGCTGCTCCAGCTGAGGTGATCTCTCTCCCAGCAGCACCGTGGCCTCAGCTGCCCATACAAGAAGCAACGAAATGTCCAAGAGGGAAAGAAAAATCAATGCAACCCAAACACTTCAGAGCAAGTTTTAGTAAAACCAGACTGTTGACATTTTATGAACTTAATGACATCAAGAACATGCAGTAAAATAATTTGCATTCCCTGATTATATATGTCAGATCCCTAAATATCTTGATCATGCGATTTTGCTAAAGATATCCTGATGGTGAATCTGTGTATGATTTACATAAATGAGGCATTTGCATAAATTAAATTAACAAATATAAATACATGCTTATAAAATGCTGATACCACTTACTACTCTCATAAAAATAAATTATGAGGGGTGACATATGATAGGCCGTGTGGTTTCTGGGCAATCATCATATGCCCCTGATGTAGGCTTGGCATTTCGTGGCCAGGAGAAGGGAGAAACTCAACCTCAAGCATTCCTGAGGGCCTGCTTCTCCCATAGACGCTCTAGAATTGACTTTCGGAAGGAGATGATATCCTAGGAGTTTGAAAACTCAACTCTGGGAAGTTTAGGCACAAGCATGCAGCCAGATTATCCAAGTTCAAATCCTGATTTTGTGGATCTACCTTGGTCCAAGTCGCTTCACTGGAGCCTTCTCCGCTGTCCACTGAGCATGCTGTTGCTGTGTGATATCACGTCAGTTTAGACTTACAGTAACCCTGTATAGGGTTTCTGAGAGTGACTGGTGGATTTGAACTGCTGGTCTTGCAGTTAGCAGTCCAGTGCTGATCCTACAGTGCCACACCAGGGTCCCAGCAGTTACCCCAGAGTCAATTCCTACTCACAGCAACCCCATTTGTGTGTTAGAGTAGACTGTGCCCCACAGGGTTGTCAACGAGTGACTTTTCAGAAGTAGGTCACCTGACATTTCTTCTGAGTAGATTCACATCTCCAGCAGTAAACCAGGCAGTGGTCGTTGTTATGTGCTGTGGAGTCGGTTCCGACTCATAGTGACCCTGTACAGGGCGCAGAAAGCCTCATCTTTCTCCTGCAGAACAGCTGGTAGTTTCGAACTGCTGACAGTGAGATTAGCAGCCTGATTCGTAACCACTATGCTACCGGAGCTCCTTAAGCTCAGGCAGTACTGACCTCAAAAGGCTGTTGTAAGGATGAACTGAATCAGTATACATCAAAGAACCTAGAGTGGTGCCAGGCATATGGAAAAGGCACAATAAATAAGCATATGGTTACTGGGACTATTGGAGTCCTGGTGTGACTGCAAACCATAAGGTCGGCAGTTCAAATCCACCAACTGCTCCTCTGAAACTTACAGAGCATCCCTGTGAGTCAGAACCGACTCGATGTCACTTAACAAGAAACAGCGGTGACAAATCATGCTATCACTTGGTACATTGGAAGATCTTTGTGGGATGCCTGCATTCTCGGTCTCATCCCTTGTGACATTCTAACTTCCCTGGCCTTTGCCTCCAAGGGTGAGAGAAGAATACGTCCTTAAACAAAATTCAACTTACATCTGGAGTTGGGCTGCGTGCCCTTCACCATGAACTCTCACAAGGCAATTGTATATTTTTGTACCAGATCTAAGGCAGGACCCCTGAATGATCACAGGGTAGCTGGAGGTCCCAGTGGACAATTTGAGTGGTGGGTTTAAATGGAGGTGACCACTGCTGGTAGGTCAGTGGCCCTCACAGTTCCAATTGGGGCAGGGATTGCAGAGCTTAACTCCATCAGTCCCATTCCTTGTGTTCAGATCAGTTCCATCTTTGGTCAACTCAAATCCCAGGTGCCATGTCTTGGGCCAGGGACAGTTGAAGAAAACTGCATCTGGAGTTACATGCTGAACTCCCGAGCTTTCTCTACAAACACAATTCATTCTCGTTTCCTTCTTTTATTCATGTGGATCCGAACAATTATTGCTTTGGAGGGAGTAATTTCATTCTTCCTGAGCAAAGCTTGTGCTGTTATTGTTAGCTGTCATTGAGTTAGCTCCCAACTCCTCACACGCAAGTGAGTGAAACACTGCTGTCCCCATGATAGACTGGGGATCAGACCAGGATATACTAGACTTTATTTATTCTTTTAAAATAGAATTGATTCTCAGAAATCAAATGATTTAGTCTCTGATTGCTCTTTGAGTCAGTAGAGGAAATATTCTGGTTTTGGGATGAAACTCATGTTTTCCCTTTTGATCTTGGACCAATCTAAAGCTCTACTTATGTTTATTAGCTGCTCTCCAAGCCATAAAACATCTCTCTTTCTCTCTCTCAGGCTTTTCTACCTCTCTAAGAGGATCTGCTCCCACAGTGCCCTCACTGATGATAAGGGCAGGGCACAGTGCAGTCTTGTTGGGACCATAACCCCAGCTGTGGGGTCTGAGGGCACCAAGAGGACTTCTGCCCTAGGACAGTCACACCTGCTTTGCAATTTGGGCTCACACTGAACCTGGCTGGGCTGCCTGGAGGGCAGAGTGTGTATTTCTGGGGTCAGAATGTTAATTATCATAATAGCAGCTCTCAGTCACCCAGCTCTTTCTCTGGGTCTGCCACATGCTTTCCATATGCTGTCTCAACCCTCGGTGAGGCAGTTTTGCAAAGATTGCATTTGCTGACATGGAACCTTAACACTAGAATGTAAACTGACATCCCATTCCTAGCAATTCATCTTCTGCATTACCTGGACCCTTGTAATGGTCGTCCACACTGGACGTTAGTGTCTGGGAAGGGATCTACACAATTGCCATTCTCCCCAGGGTCATCTTCATTTCCTAAAGTCCTAGCAGTGCTGCAAGGTTCTTAGGTAGGTTCCGTGTGTGTCTTCTCATTCAACTGCTCCGGACCTCAGTTCTGAGATCTGTTGTTTGTTGTCAACTGGTTGGCTATCTATCATTCATGGAATCCCATGAGCAACAGAATAAAGTAAAACCTCATTCTATGTTATCTTTCTAGTCACTGCCATGCTCAAACCCATTGCTGCGTCCACGGTACATTCCAACCTAGGACTCATCTTTCAGCATCAGATCAGGCATAGGGTTTTCATTAGCTCTTTTCCAGAAGTGGTTTGCCAGTCCTTTCCTCTTTATCTGTTTTGGTCTAAAAGTTTCACTGAATCTTGTCCATCAAGGGTGGACCCTACTGGTATCTGAAGTATCAGTGGCATGGCTTTCAGCATTGTAGTCAACATATACTCTACCACAATACAACAAACTGACAGACAGTGGCTGCTTATATCTGTAGGATGGGAAAAATTTCACTCTTGACCAGTATCTTCAGAAGATTAGATGGAGGATCAGATTAGATCACGTGTATGAAAAAGACCTACACCAACGCTGGTGATTTGTAGTATCTTTCTCCTGGGACAGGTATGTTTTCAGGTTGGAGCAATTATTCATTGGTAAGTTATACATTGGAAGAAAATATCACATGAATGAAATTATTGCTTAAATTGTAATCCTGAACTTCCAACCTTAACTTTTCTTTTAACTTCCAAACTCAGACTCCCAATGACATTCTGGAATGGATGAAGTGAATTTCATTGACAGTGAAAGCTGTTATTGAAGGAGCATTGACTAAAGGGACCACTGCGGTCAAATTTTAGGTCAACACAGCTCTATGTTTCTTTACTTCCAGACCAGGACAGAAACCAGGAGATTCTTCTAAAGATGTTAACTTCTTGCTAATGCCACACGATGGTTCAGTGGTAGAATTCTCATCTTCCAGGAGGGAGTTGTTTTTGTTGTTAATTGCCGTCGAGTCAGTTCCGACCCATAGCGACCCTGTACAGGGTTTCTGAGGGTGTAAATCTTTACGGGAGTAGAAAGCCTCATCTTTCTCCCGCGGAGCGGCTGGTAGTTCGAACCGCTGACCTTAAGGTTCGCAGCCCGATTCGTAACCACTACGCTACCAGGAAGGAGACCCAGGTTTAATTCCTAGCCAGTCCTCCTCATGCACAACCCCTACCCTTGTGTCGGTGGAGTTTTGCATATTATGATTCTGATCAGTTTTAGCGGAACTTCTAGATTAAGACAGAGTAGGAAAACAAGACCCGGATAGCTACTTGTAAATTGCAGTGCATGAAAATGTTATGGATCACAGTGGTCCAATCTGCAACGGATTGTGGAGATGGTACAGGGCCAGGCAGCGCTGGGGTTGTCATGGGAGCCAACTCTACAGCAACAACAATAGCACATGGACGTTCCATCCTAATAAAATACTCTAAGTGATCCCAAAGAGGGGCTAAGTTCTTGTGTTTGTTGTCGTTAAATGCTGTCAAGTCGGCTCTGACTCATAGCGAGGCCCTGTGTTGGAGTTTCTGAAGCTGTAAATCTTTATAGGGGAAGCAAGTCTCATCTCTCTCCCATAGAGCAGCCGATGGGTCTTATCCACACGAAGCCACTGTGCTCCCAAGTTCTCCTGAGAGCAAGGATTTTGAGTGAGTTGTCTGTCCACCAACCACCCACACAAGAATTTCTGGAGTACTCTGATTCACTTAGTAACTTTATGTGTCAGAAGAGGTGAACAAGACACAGTCCCTGTCTAAAAAGTTTCTTTCTTTGAAAATCTAGTGCAGAAGATATTGGGTGTAGAGTGGTTCTGTAGGGTAAGCACTGAACTGAAAACCACAAGTTGGTGACTCCAGTCCATCAGCTGCTCTGAAGGAGAAAGATAAGTCTTTCTGCTTCCTCAAAGATTTATAGCCTTGAAAATCCTACCAAAGGTCACTATGAGTTGGAACTGAATCAACAGTACTTAACAACAACACAACAGAAGATAATATGGCTAAGTCAAGAAAGGCAAAAATAGGTAAACTAAATGCCTTTCAGTCAATTCCATCTCGTGGTGACCCCATGTGTGTCAGAGTAGAACTGTGCTCCATGGAATTTTCAATGGAGGGTTTTCAGGAGTAGATTACCAGACCTGGTTTCTAAGGCAGCTCTGGGGGGACTCAAATCTCCAACCTTTTGGTTAGCAGCCAAGTATATTAACATGTGCGCCACCAAGAGACTCCTATGTAGAAAGTATTATCCCAGATTTTTCCTTTAAATGTCCTGCCATGTAATCAAATAACTCTAACTTTAATGTGGAATTGTGGGGCTAAGCTGCTTTTCATCATTAATGGCTTACAATGGATTTCTTAAATTTATCTGATTCATCATAATGTTACAAATAATGTCTGTACCTTATCTGAATAGTTAGATGAATTATATGATAGAGTATAGATTAAACAGATGGATCTTGATGAAAACCAGAGAATACCAGGCATTTGACTGTTTGGATTATAACATATTATGGATAACGTTGTGAAGAACGGGAATTCCAGAACACTTAATTGTGTTCAAGCAGGGCCTGTACATAGACCAATGGGCAGTTGCTAACATAGAACAAGGGGATACTGAATGGTTTAAAATCAGGAAAGGTATGTGTTAGGGTTGTATCCTTTCACCATACCTATTCAATTTGTATGTTGAACAAATTATCTGAGAAGTTGGACTATATGGAAAAGAAAGAGCATCAAGACTGGAGTAAGACTTATTAATGGCCAAGGATAGGCAGATGACAAGCCTTGCTTGCTGGAAGTGAAGAGGACTTGAAGCAATTACTCTATACTGTATGCATACATAGCCTTCAATATGGATTACACCTCAATGTAAGGAAAACACAAATCTCACAACTGAGTCAATAAACAACATCATGATAAATGGAGAAAATATCTTTGAAGTTGACAAGGATTTCATCTTGCTTGGATCCACAATCAACACCCATGAAAGCGCAGTTCATAAAGCGAACGATGGTTGCACTGAGTAAATTTGCTGCAAGAGACTTCTTTAATGTGTTAAAAAGCAGAGATGTCACTTTGAAGACTAAGGTGCACTTGACCCAAGCCATGGTGCTTTCAATCCTATGTGGAAGCCAAGCAATGAATAAGGAAAATCCGAGAAGAACTGAGCTGTTGAATTATGGTGTTGGTAAAGAATATTAACTATATCATGAGCTGTCAGAAGAATGAACAATAAATAAATCTGTCTTGGAAGAAGTATACCCAGAAGCACCTTAGAAGGAAAGATGGCAAGACTTTGTCTCACGTACGTTGGACATGTTGTCATGAAAGTCCAGTCCCTGGAAAAGGACATCATGCTTGGTTAAGTAGAGGGTCAGCAATAAAGAGAAAGACCCCCGACGAGATGGATTGACACAGTAGTTGTAACAACAGACTCAAACACAACGCGGACTGTAAGGACGGCACAGGACCAGGCATTGTTTCATTGTTTTGTACATAGGGTCACAATGACTCAGAACTGACTCAGTAGTATCTAATGACAACAACAACATATAAACCATATTGGCAGGCCCTGTTGCTGTTAAGTGCTGTCGAGTCAGTTCCGACTCAAGTGACCCTGTACAGGGTTTCTGAAGCTATAAATCTTTGTAGAATCAAAAAGCCTCATCTTTCTCCCTCAGAGCAGCTGGTGGGCTTGAACTGCAGACCTTGTGATACAAAGTCTAGTACTTATCCTAGAAAAGTCACCATACTTCCTTCCATTTGCAGCCCTGTGTTTTGGAAATTACAATTAGGTCAGCAATGGGAGAATATGAGTGTGTGGATGAAAGTACTGGACATGTGACTGGGTCAAGACCAGGAGACCAAGAACTCAGAGGGTGGGCCTGGGAAGGAAAGAGAAATAAAATGGAAGACAAGGGTAGAAGAAAGAGGGGAAGTCCTCAAACAAAAAGGACTTGAAACACGTATTGATAAAGATCAATACAGATTATGCCTTAGCATATCTCTCAACTGCTAACTGAAAGGTTGGTGGTTTGAAAGTACCTTCTGGCTCTTTGGAAGAAAGACCATGATCCACTTCCATAAAGATTACAACCTAGAAAAACCTAATAGGCAGTTCTACTCTATGAGTCAAAATCATCTTGATAATACTTAAGAACAATAACAACACGGTGATAAAGAGAAAAGGAGTGAGTGGTTCTGAAAGGTGGGCCAAGTCAATGACCCTCGGGTGGGAGCTCTCCCCCTGCCCCCTTCACCATCCCTGTTTATGGTCAATCAATCCGTGTTTTCAGAGAAGAGTTTGCACATGACGGTAAGGTAACGACAACCACTGAAGAAGCCAGAGTGGGATCTTGGTGATTCCTCCCTTCCCTCTCTCTGCCTGTGACATCCCTCAGAAAGGACTAGTTTTGAGCACCGAGGGGGGTGGGGGTGAAATAAGCAGAAGTAATTTATTCGGGATCTTTGAGAGGATAATAGCCAATTATTTGTTTATAACACTGGTTAAATTTTCATTAGGCAGATTAATGGAATATCATGTACTGTCAACATTGGACTGAGGGGTGGTCTGTAAGAGATAAACGGGCAAACAGGCGCTGTGTCTCTCTGAGTAAATTAGTTTTTGCTTTCCTGTTTTTCATATGAAAATGGGAAAGGTGGGCAAGGTGGTGCATTTTAAAACAGGTCTCAAGATGGGCCAAATTGGTTAAATATGAAAGCAATCCTGGTAATAAATACATTATAATAACTTAGCATCATGGCCATAATTTTGATTTCATGAAAGTCTGGGATAATGTCGATTTTTAACCTGCTCTCTTAATACACATTTTCGCTCCCTGAACTCAAACGCTGCTTGCTGTGAGGTGAAGGCACATTACTTTGGGGGGCCTGATTTGCCTCTGTAACGTGCTCAGCATTACAGCTGGTAAATGTCAGAGAGGCTCCCAGGCTTTTTTGTGAGTTTGGGCTTTGTCATTCTAGATGCTTCCCTGGCAGTGCTGTTATCTGGATCAGAATTCCCTGCCTAGGAGCAGGGTAGAGTTGCTTATCACTCTGGAAGTAACATATCTGATGCTTAGTCTCTGGTCATTGGTGAGGGTCTAAATGGACTGAGTTCTGAATCCTAATAGGATCCCCTGTAAGTTATGTGTTGGCTGGTCGGTTCCAACTCACAGCACAGAATGAAACACTGCGTTATCCTCACTATGGTTGTTACGTTTAAGCCCATTGTTGTTGCCACTGGGTCAATCCATCTCTTTGGGGGTCTTCCTAATTTTTGCTGCCCTTCCAATTTTCCAAGCATGATGTCCTTCTCCAGACTGATCCCTCCTGACAGCACATCCAGAGAACAAGAGACAAAGTCCCACCATTCTGGCTTCGAAGGAACATTCTGGTTTTTCTTCGTCCATGACAGGTTTATTTGTTCTTCTGTCAGTTCACGATACTTTGCTTCTTCTTTTAAAACACCATAATTAGAGTGCATTGATTATTCTACGTTCTTCCTTATTTATTGTCTGATTTGCACAATATGAAGCAATTGAACATACCATGGCATGGGTCAGGCGCACCTTAGTCTTCAAACTGACACCTTTGCTCTTGAACACTTTCAAGAAGTCTTTTGAAGCACATTTGCTTGATGCAAGACACCCTTTGATTTCTTGACTGCTGCTTCCATGAGTGTTTACTGGAAAATGGGAACACACACATACCCATGCACACCCACACATACACTCCAAACATACACAAGCTCTGAAATGGTTTTGTTCAATTACAATTGATAGTCTGCAGTTTTAAATAAAATGTAATTGGCAATTAGCTTTTTTAAGTTTAATTGACATTGGAGCATCATTAAAGTTCCCATATATAGAGAATGCAACAGAGTTTTCATTTTCAGCTCAACTCTGAATGCAACAGAGTTTTCATTTTCAGCTCAACTCTGAATTTTTCTCTTACTTAAAGTCATTACTTTGGAGGCCTGGAATAGAATGTGATTTCTTTCTTAGAAAAAAAGATTGGGAGGGAGGAGAGCTAAATGAAGAGATGCAAAGAAGAAAGGGAGGGAGAAGGAAGAGAAAGGAGAATGGGCAAGAGGAATGGAGGGAGGGAGAAGGAAGAGAAAAGAGAATGGGCAAGAGGAATGGAGGGAGG
>NW_006408521.1:47606203-47654030 GCF_000296735.1 Chrysochloris asiatica | reverse complement strand
GAGAATGGGCAAGAGGAATGGAGGGAGGGAGAAGGAAGAGAAAGGAGAATGGGCAAGAGGAATGGAGGGAGGGGGAAGGAAAAGGGCTCTTGCAATGTTGTAAAAATCAAATAAATGAGACCTTTTTATAAAACACCAACATTTGTAGCAGGCATGTCTAATAAATACTCTTTCAAAAGGATAAGGCGCTACTATGTCTTTCTTCAAACCTTTTCACTAGGCTGCCTATCGAGTCCTCCTGAAAACAATTTGATGGCCAAATAAATCCCAGCAATGCCCTTGTTATTGTTAGGTGCCATTGAGTCAGTACCGACTCACAGCAACCCTATGAACAACAGAACACAACACTGCCCAGTCCTGAGCCAACCTCACAATTGTTACTACATTTGTGTCCATTACTTCTGCCACTGTGCCAATCCATCCAGTTGGGTGTCTTCCTCTTTTTTTCCAACCCTCCATTTTACCCAACATGATGTCCATCTCTAGGGACTTGTCCCTTCTGACAATATAATTGAAATATGAGAGACGAAGTCTGGCTATCCTGGCTTCCTGGGAGTATTCTGGCTGAACTTCCTCCAACACAAATTGGTTTGTTTTTCTGACAGTTCATGGTACTTTTAATATTCTCCTCCAATGCCATAGCTCAAATGCATCAATTCTTCTGTGGTCTTCTTTTCGTTTGTTCTTATTCCCTCTTCTCTTTGTTACCACAGTAGTGGCAGACGGTGGGATTAGATGTGTAGTAACCAGCAGAACAGAATGCTGGGTGTTTAATGTGGCCTGTTGGGAATGCTGGGGTCCACGGCCTCCTGAGCAGGCCCATCTGTGTATAGTCATGGGTTCCAGGTCAGAGAACACCAGGTCAATTGCTCTGAATAGGCAGAGGTGGTGGATTGAAAGTCACATTGGCCTATAAACTCTACAGTGTGTTGAGGGTTCTCTCATGGTTGCCACCCAGGATAATGACCTTGCAGAACCTTTAGGGTCCTGGCCTAGTGCTGTACAGTAAGCACTGGACTGCTAACCACAAGATCGGTGGTTCAAATCCACCAACAACTCCTTGGAGACCCTATACAGCATTGCTATGAGTAGGCACCAGCTCAATGACACTTAATAATATAATAATGTTGTTGTTGTTAAGTGTTGTCGAGTCGGTTCCAACTCATAGTGACCCTGTATAGGGTTTTCAAGGAACTACTGGTGGGTTTGAACTGCTAACCTTGTGGTGTACAGTACAGTGGTGATCCTACAGCACCACACCAGGAGTCCTGATATAATAATGTTGTTGTTATTGTTATGTGCCGTAGAGTTGGTTCCAATTCATAGCAACCCAGTTCAGGGTTTCCAAGGAACTACTGGTGGATTTGAACTGCTAACCTTGTGGTGTACAGTCCAGTGCTGATCCTACAGCACCACACCAGGAGTCCTAATATAATAATAACCTCCGGGAAATCCAGCATCTACACGTTACTGAGGATTGATGCATCTCACCAGGGCATCTCAGTTACAGATGTTCCCACAGTGAGTACCTTCGGGTAGAACTACCACAGCATTCATGATGCATTAAGTCTCAGGAGAAGGTGGTTGGGGATCACTGTAAAATCTCTAAGCCTTTAGAACATGCATTGCCCCTATCTGTCAGTTTGTTGGACTAAGGTTGTTTGTATGTTACTATGATGCTAGAAGCTATCCCACCAGCAGGGTCACTCATGGTAGACAGATTTCTGTGAAGCCTCTACTCTCAGATGGACTAGGAAGAAAGACCGGATCTACTGCTGAAAACCAACCAATAAAAACACTACGGATCGCAACAGAATATTACTCAATCTGGTGCTGGAAAATAAGACATCTAGGTTGGAAGACACTAAAAATATACTATGGTTATAAAAGTGGACCCACGTATACCAGCCATTATGAGACTGGAACAGGAATGAGTAATGTTTTGCTTTGTTGTGTATGGGTCACCATGTGTCTGTGTCAACTCAACAACACCTAACAATAATAACAAACGCTTAGAAGAAATTTAGGGCAATGACTTTAGATTTAACACTTGTGTACCTTAGTAGAGATCTGAGCTCAGGTTTGGAGCTGAAAAAGCCCCTTTGAGGAAGGCCCTTCTGGCTATTCAAGATCAGAACCTTGTTTGGCTGAAGGATGGGTCTCAACAGAACCACTCAGCATAGAACTGGGTGCGGATTTGACTAGCATTAGAGGGCAGTTTTGGAAGGAGGTCGTGCCAGCATTTCTAATCTGAAGTATGAAAGATATTCTCTGCCTATTACATCCTTTTAGTGAAGACAATCACATTCTTTTGGTGGTTTATCCTACTTATAATGATCAAATCCTAGAGTCAGGGCTTCTAATGCAAACCACTTTTACAGCTGTAATTGGATCTAAGGCAAATGCAACCACCAAGTGGCCTGAAACTCCCTGGCAATGTTCAATCAGGATTTGATATCGCTTATGAAAGTGATATCTTACTATTGATACTTCTCCTAAAAGCAGCACAAATTAGAGACATACTCAAGTGCTTCGGAGGCTGCGGAGGCAGCAGGAAAGTGGGCCACTGGTAAAATGGGGATTCTCAAGTAGAGTAGGGTACACATTTCATTGTGGTCATTTAATGGAAACCCTATGAACGTCTTCTACTGGGTCTGGGGGTGGGGGAGAAGTTCTAACATTTAGAGAACCACATGAAATGTGGTTCTTAAGAAAATTCAAGAACCGATAATGCTAACGGCATCTGAAAGCAGATTGGGGTGGGGGGCTCTGGGATGCATGGTCACAAAGTGAAAACACATGGACTTCCCCACTGCACCTACCCGGACAGGACCCCGCTGTAAGCCAGCCCTTGTATATATACACACACACACACACACACACACGCATATACTCTAAGCCAGGGGCTTGTCGACCCTCTCAGATGGTACAGAGGTCTGTGTAATATCAAAAGATGGTCACATCTCCGAGTTATCGGCAAATGGCCACATTAAGTAGCAGGTGTGACTCTCAGTCCACAAATCTCAAGGTGCAAAGAAATGTCCTGACTATATTGACTATATTTGTAGTTCAGATATTTTCAATATGCATTTTATACTTTCTCTATTCTATGTCATTTTGGACTCTTAGCACCCCTATTTCAACTCCACAGACTCACCTCCCCACTATCCCTGGGCTATGCAATAGTTTTAGGACCGTATGTAGTGAGAAGGGGACATGCAGACCTTCTGGTCCCCCTGTGTCCAGTCTACAACCATTATACCTGCGACATCTACTCTACCTCCTCCCTGTTTGGCTCCTTCAGTTCCTAGCACTCTATTGCTTGCATACAATACTTGGGTCATGGGCACTTTGGCCAGATTGCCTCTGATGCTCTCTGCCTAAAGCTACAGCCTATAGCTACTTTTCTCTTGGGTCTGGTGATTTCTTAGATGGCATTGCCAGGAAGGGTGATGTATATTCCTGCTACCACGGGAAAAAAAACAACTCTCCTCTGCCTGTTACTTTACGTCTTTAAGTTGTCGTTACCCCATCTGCATGTTGGAGGTAATGATAGTATGATGTTGCTGTCGTTGTTAGGTGCCATCGGGTTGGTTCTGTTCATAGTGATACTATGTACAACAGAACAAAACCTGACCTGGTCCTGTGCCGTTCTCACAATTGTTGCTATGTTTGAGCCCATTGTTGTAAACACTGTCACTCCATTTTCTGCCTCAAAACATGATGTCCTTTTCCAGGGATTGGTCCCTGCAGATAGCATGTCATAAAAATATCATCCCAGAAGCTGGGTTATATGAAGAAAAATGTGGCATCAGGATTGGAGGAAAACTCATTAAAAACCTGCGATATGCAGATGATACAACCTTGCTTGCTGAAAGTGAAGAAGACTTAAAATACTGATGAAGATCAAAGAGCACAACCTTCAGTATGGATTACATCTCAATGTCAAGAAAACAAAAATCCTCACCACTGGACCAATAAATACCATTCTAATCAATGGAGTAAAGATTGACGTTGTCAAAGACTTCATTTTTCTTGGATCAACCATCCACACTCATAGAAGCAGCAGTTAGGAAATCAAATGACGTATTGCATTAGGCATATCTGCTGCACAAGACCTTTTCAAAGTGTAGAAGGGCAAAGATGTCAACTTGATTACTAAGGTGCACCATGGTATTTTCAATAACCTCATATGCATGCAAAAGTTGGACAGTGAATGAGTAAGACTGTAGAAAAATTGATGCTTTTGAGTTATGGTGTTGGAGGAGAATATTGAAAGTACCATGGACTGCCAAAAGAACAAACAGATCTGTGTTGGAAGAAGTGCATCCTGAGTGCTCCTTGGAGGCCAGGATGGCCAGACTTTGTCTCTCATACTTTGGACATATTGTCAGGAGGGACCAGTCACTGGAGAAGGATATCATGTTTGGTAAGGTGGAGGGTCAGAGATAAAGAGGAAGACTACCAATGAGATGGATTGGCAAAGTGGCAGCATCAATGGGTTCAAGTGTGGCAACAATTGTGAGGTTGGCCCAGGACAGGGTAGTGTTTTGTTCTGTTGTGCATAGGGTTGCTATGAGTTGTTACTGACTCAATGGCACCTAACAACAACAACACCTCGCTTCTAAGGAGCATTCTAGCAATAATTCTTTCTAGGCAGATTTGTTTGTTCTTCTGGAAGTCCATGGTATATTCAATACTCTTCACCAACATCATCATTCAAAAGTACCAATTCTTCTTTGATATGGATCCTTCTCCCGTCTTCCTTATTCCTTGTCCAACTTTCCAGCATATATGACGATTAAAAATACCATGGCTTGGGTCAGGTGTACCTTAGTCCTCAATATGATATCTTTGCTACTTAACACTTTAAAGAGGTCTTTTGCAACAGATACTAAGCACTTAATAAAGATTAGTGTTCTAAAAAAATAGGATCATTCACAGAAACGTTTGAATAGTCATAGGATGAATCAAAAACACCCACTCACAGAGCTCCCTGGCTCCTTAATGTATGGTGGTCATAGCCTTTTATATTTAAGTGATTGATATCTATGGCATTTCTAGAAACAATGATGCCCATGTATTATAAATCTCTGGCTGTTGCTATGATGTGTGTGTGTGTGTGTGTGTGTGTGTGCATGTAGAAGTCCTGCTGGTGCCGTGGTTAAATGTTGGGCTGCTAATGAAAAGGTTGACTGTTCAAACCTACTTGCTGCTCTAGGGGAGAAGATGTGGCAGTCTGCTTCCACAGAGATTACAGCCTTGAAATCCTTGTGGGGTAGTTCTACTCTGTCCTTTTGGTTGTTAGGAATTGCAATCAACTCAACAACAGTGGCTTTGGTCCTGGTGTGGCGCTGTAGGTTAATGCACTGAACTGCAAAGTCAGTTTGAACCGCAAGGTCGGCAGAAAGGCTACACACTGTCACTGTGGGTCGGAACCAACTCGATGGCATTTAACAACAACAACAACATATATGTATCTGATGTGGCGCTGTGGGTTAATGTGCTGGACTGCAAAGTCAGTTTAAACCACAAGGATAGTGGTTCAAGCTCACTAGCTTCTCCTCGGAAGCCCTAAACAGGGTCACTATGGGTCAGAACCGACTCAATGGCACTTAATAAAAACAACAACATATATGTATCCAGGGTCCTGGTGTGGCACTGCTGTAGGATAAGCACTGACTGCTAACTAAAAGGTCTGTGTTTCAAACCCACCAGCTGCTCCTCAGACACCCTGTACAGGGTCGCTATGAGTCACAGCTGACTTGAGGGCACTTAACAACAACAACTATCTATCTATCTATCATCTCTATCTATCTATCTATCATCATCTATCTGTCTATCTCTATCTATCCATCTATCTATCTATCTATCTATCTATCTATCTATCTATCTATCTATCTATCATCTATCTATCTATCATCTATCTATGTATCTATCTATATATGTATGTATGTATGTATGTATGTATGTATGTATGTATGTATCTCTCTCTTTCTCTATATCTAATCTATTTTTATAAAAAGGTAGAATACTGAGTTATGAGGAAACACCACACAGCATGTATATATCTCAGTACATTTATTTTCTAACTTTTATTCTGTACTTGTGTGTGTTTTTTAAAAATACAGAAAAATGTGGCTAAGTTATCCACTCAGGTACCCAGCACCCAGAGCTAGAAATTACACATAGGCAGACCCTCAGAAACTCCCTGTGCTTGTCTGCGGCAGCAGGGACACAAGCTCCACTTTTTGGTCACTACCTTCCAGTTACTACCCATCCTCCCACGGCACCCACCGTCTTGACTTCTAATATTGCAGACTCAGGATGCACTTCATAAGTCGCATTCGTCTCCCTCTATGCTACACTGGTGAGACCCCACCATCTTTTGTGTGTGCTGGTAGACCACCCCTATTGCAATATAGAAAACCAAATCCACTGCCTTTAAGGTGATTCGGACTCCTAGTGACTCGATGGTTGTTGTTATTAAGTACCGTGGAGTCGGTTCTGACTCAGTGACCCTGAACAGGGTTTCCGAGGCTGTAAATCTTTACGGGAGCAGAGATCCTCATCTTTCTCCCACAGAACAGCTGGTAGTCTTGAACTGCTGACCTTGAGTTTAACAGCCCGATTTGTAACCACTATGCTACTGCCTCAGAAGGTTTCCAAGGCTGTACTGTACAACTTAATGGAGGCAGACTGCCACATCTGTCTCCCACAGAGTGGTTAATGAGTTCAAATCACTGACCTTTTGTTAGCAGTCATGTGCTTTAACCATTATAAGTCACTGCCACTGAGTCTATTCCAACCCAGTAGCCTATATAGGGTTTCTGAGACTATAAATCTTTATGGGCGTAGAAAACCTCACCTTTCTCATGTGGAGCAGCTAGTGGGTTTGAACTGATGACCTCATATTTTGCAGTCCAGTGCTGATCCTACAGTGCCATACCAGAAGTGCAGTCCCAAGATAACCTCTGCTTATCTCTTCATTGTGTCCATGGGACTCCTGAAACAGCCATTCTCTTCTAGTTCTTTCCAGCCCATTGACAGACAAGGAAGGGGCAAGTTAATACAGTAATGGGAAAGAAGGCACTAACATATGCTCTCTCTCTCATATATCTATATATCTATATCTATATATCTATATAAAAGGCCTTGGTGGTTAGGTGCCATGGAGTCGGTTTCGACTCATAGCGACCCTGTACAGGGGTTCTGAGGCTGTAAATCTTTGTGGGAGCAGAAAGCCTCATCTTTCTCCCATGGAACAACTGGTAGTTTTGAACTGCTGACCTTGAGATTAGCAGCCTGATGTGTAACCACGACGCTACCAGAGCTCCTAGCAGTCTTTAAAACCCTATGGAGCATAGTTCTGCTCTGACATACATGAAGTTACCATGATTCAGAATAGAGTCAATGGCAGAAATTGGAGGGGGGAAAAATATATGTGTTTATATGTATGTTTATATTTTATAAATACATATGATATATTTATATTGTGTATATACATATATATATATTTATTTATATATTTTATACATATATAAAATCTTGGTCAACAAACAGAAAACCTATCTATGTATGTTTCAAATCATGGCATCTGAATCCTGGGAAGTGTGGCATTAGAACTGCCAGAGTTCTCAACCCCCACAGGTGATGTCATAGAGATGATAATCTCCAAATTACCCCTAATCCTATAATGGCTTCCAAACCACATATTATGCCACACGTGACAAGCCAATTACTAATACCCCCATTTTCATGTATGCAAAGGACAGCTAGCTTTTCAGTCCTTCAATGAGATGAATACACAGCTACAAATTAACTGACAATTTCAGTGCAATATGAGGAAACAGCCATTCTTATCACATTCCAAAGGAAACCATAACCAAACAGCCATGGTGAAAGCTGAGTTTCATCCAAGCATGCTTGTCAATCATCAGGGCAAAGGTGCCCTGCAGGCCCCCAGCTAGTCTCTGAAATAGGTAAATTTTGATAGTTCTTCATATAACCAAGAGGGTAACAAGGATCCCCAGGCATCAGAACTCCCAAAATCCCCCAAACCAGAGAATTCTGAACCTTAAACCCACTTCTGATTACTCAACTGTGATCATTAAAATGGAAACCAGTGGGTGATAGTAGGGGATGTCTACCAATCATCATGTTTTCAGAACCAAGACTATGGAGTTATTCTTAATGTCTCTATAAAGCATCTAGTCTAGAAAAGGCTCAGAGAGGAAAGATGGCTCAAATGTGGCCAGGCAGAACTCAGCATGAGATCCAGGACTCCGGATCTGGAGTGTTAGGAGCCAGACAGGAGGGCTTGAGAGCCAGAGACTCGATTCTGAAAAGAAATCAAAGAACCAGAAAGAATCCTTGGTTGGAAACCAGCACTCCCAGATCCTCTTCTACCATCAACTCCAGGTTGGCTCTTATCTGGCTTTTTCCAAACGTCCCTCTGTCTGCTTGTTCCACTCAACAAATCCTCAATGGATCCTCAGGTTTCCAGTTCTCCATCCATGCTCATTCTCATCTTCAATTGAAGATTCACCACCACCACCACCACCACCTTTTTTGGCTCCTCTATGAAAGCTTCTCCTTTGCCATCCCCTAGGAGGCCAGACTATTCTTCCTCTGCACCCCTGCTACTGTGTGTTGCTGTGGGCTAATGCACTGGGCCACAAGGTCAGCAATTCAAATTCACCAGCTGCTCCTTTTGGAAACTTTCTACAGGGTTGCTCTGAGTCAGAACCAACTCCATGACACTTGGCAACAACAAACTACACTTTAAAGACATGTTTATCTCCTCTAGCAGAGAGCCAGATCCCTACAGACAAGTGTTGTCTTACACTTGCCTAAGCAGTCACATAATTCTGGCATGTGTGACACACTCCGTAGATATTTGTTGAATGAATGATTGACAGACGAACCAACAAAAAAAGAAATAAACAAAAGAAGTAGTCTCATATTCCATTACCATATCCCAACCTGATTCCAAATCAAGTGGAATTTCACAATTGTCTTGTTTAGACCCTTCCTCTTTTGAAATGAATTTTAGGAACATGACAAGAGACTTAGATAGCATCCATCCTTGTTGTTGTTGTTAAGTACCGTCGAGTCGATTCCGACCCATAGCGACCCCGCATAGGGTTTCCAAGGAGCAGCTGGTGAGCTTGAACCACCAACCTTACAGTTCAAATGACTTTGCAGTCTGATGCATTAGCCCACAGCGCCACACCAAGATTCTTTAGACTTCAACAAATTCTTCTACCTTAGAAAATACGAATGTCCTCCAGCTGCAATGAAGAAGTGTGTTCTTTACAGTGTGGTTGCTGTGTTCTTTGTTGTGGTTGCTGTTGTTAGGTGACATCAAGCTAATTCTAACCCATAGCAACCCTGTGTGCAATAGAACAAAATACTGCCCAGCCCTGCACCATTCTCACAATCTTTGTTTTATTGGAGCTCGTTGTTAAAGGCACGGTGTCAATCCCTCTCATTGAGGGTCTTCCTCTTTGCACAGTAGATATATAAAAATAGATTTAAAATAGAGATGGATGGTCCCAGATGGATGTGGTTGGGGTGGGGAAAACATCTTGAACTATTTTTCAAATATTTCAGTTTCGGCAAAAACCAAAACATGTTTTGCCAATCACTTTCCCTTAATTTAAAAACCCGTGGATTTCAAAGGAAATTTAATCTGAATGTTTCAATTTCATTTATCCCATCTCTTCAAAATGCTCTTCTGAAAAAGTGAACCGATGCCCTAAAACGTTTAAAGGACCTTTTATAGTTTGCTGCCTTCTTTTAAACAATGAACCACTTGAAAAATGGGAGTGATCATCATAGAACTCGATGAAAATAAAAGAAAACAATTCACCCAGGTTGATTTAAGTTTGAATCTAGGAAGAGGGAAACATGTGTCTCTGGCTGAAACAAAGAAGAAAGGTTAAAGATTAAGGAAAATCGAATTCTTTTCAAAGTAGATACATTCTCCATAAGTTGATAAAAAGCAAAACTAGAGATCATTACAGATACTGGTTCAACTCTTCATTTTGCTTTATTTGTGATGGCTTGTCCGTAAATCCTTAAGCATCAGTGCACCTCACCTTGGCAGACAAATAGCGATGACCTTCAAAGAGAAGGGAAATAGTAGAATTGGAGCTACCCCATTTCCTCTAAGATCTTTGTAATCTGCCAATTACACCCTCCCTACCCCCCTGCACATTACTCCATAACCTGATGCTTGGTGACATGGGAAGGATTTGTCAGCAATCTGCTTCTTGCTATGCTTTTACAAGGGTAGATGCTCCCTGCAGACCTAACCTGGTACCCTTTGGTTCCATCAGCTCCTTCCAGTGTGCAAGTTACCAGCCGGGGACAGCTTGGGCCCCTAGGGCAAGTGTATAATTCATCGGAGTCACTTGGGGAAATTTAGTGCACAGCAGAAATCTAGTCAACACCCTTGTTGCCAATAGTTAATATACTGTTTGACACTACAGTGGCCAGCCAAAGAATGAGTCCATCTTTCCCAGACCACCCACGCTACTAATAGCTAATAACTAACACATGGGGAGACCACCGCTAATGATGTCGTTGGGTTCAGCGGTTCGTTGTGTTTTTCCTTCTCCCTTTCTTTCCCTCTTTCTCAGCATTTACTCATTCAACTAACAATCGTTGAGTGCTCACTGAAAGGCAGCTATTGTGCCGGATGTTCTGGGGGGAGACACAAAGATGAGGGACCCACAACCACTGCTCTGAAGGAGCACACAGACTCACTGAGTTCAGGATCACGTTGGTTTTTCATTCATAGCGTGCTTGGTCTACGTAGAAAGAAAGAAGCATTCTAAAGTGAGCTACTTTGGAGAGAAGCCCAAATGGGACTCATCTACCTCTCAAGGGACTGAATTATTCAGTTAGTTGCAGAGAACCAGTCAACCTAGGCATATTCATGAAAAAAAATTTTTTTAAAGTCTCCAACAAAAAATAAAATAGACTTGCTGGGTGTTGTCAACAGTTTATGTACCAAAAGGCTGGAGGTTCAAGTCCACCCAGAAATACCTCAGAAGAAAGGCCTGCTGATTTTCTTCCCAAACTACCCGTCAATGAAAACCCTATGGAGCAGAGTTACCATGAATTGGAGTCTGCTCCAAACAAGTGGAGAGAAAACGAACAAATGCATCGCATGGATCTGCTTGGGGGTGAGGTGGAGGGGTAGAAGTTGGGGATGGGGGAGTGAGAGGAATGAAAACACTGGAGGAAATTGTCCTAGAGCTTTCTGAAATACCATGGGTGGTGCTGGCGGTGGTGTGCCCATGGGTCGGTTTGACTCATAGCGACCCTGTATAGGATATCCGAGATGGTAAATCTTGATGGGAGCACAAGGCCATATCTTTCTCCCATGGCATGGCCAGTAGATTCAAATGCTGACCATTCAGTTCACAGCCCAACTCGTAACCCAGTATGCTAGGACTTCTTGAAATACCACGGGAGTGCTGAGAATATAAAAAAGGCCAAAAGGAAAGACAAAAACACAAATCACTGAGTCCTATAAAGGCTGACTGAGGAGACCTCAAATGAGAGCTGATAATGGAATTTTCCCCATCCATCTTGCGCTCCTCTTTAAACCAGAAGTCATTGACTTCTAAGAGCTTGCCAACCCTAGTCCAGCCACGTTAACTTGCTTCCCAAACAAAGATTCCAAGAACCACACGTTTTTAATTATACAAAGTAAAGGTTGATGAATGATTCATACAACTAATCTAAACTTGGGCCAGGTTAAAATAATACTGTGTAATAACTTATATTTATATAGCTCCTAAGAGCACTTTTCTTTGGAGCTCAAAGTAGTTTTCAGATACTATCTCGTCTCTTCTCACAACATTCTTGTGAAAGAGACATGGTGTCTTTACCTTCTTTCCACAGACAAGGAAATAAAGGACCAGAAAATCTCCAAGGGAGCCCAAGATGACTTAAGATGACAGACAAAAAGCCAGTCCTGGTGTGGTGCTGCAGGGTAATGCGCTGAATTGCAAGGTCGGTGGTTCAAACTTACCAGCTGCTCCTCAGAAGCCCTATACAGGGCCACTGTGGGTCACAACCAACTCGATGGCACTTAACAACAATACCTATACTTAGGAAAAAATATACCTCACAAAAATCTGGAAATGATGGGACAATTGCAGCAGGCTTCCCTCCTGAAGGCCAATGCCTATGTTAGTGGTGGAGTTAGACAGTGGCTACCCTGTTGTTGTTGTTAAGTGCAGTCGAGTTGGTCCCGACCTATAGTGACCCTGTATAGGGTTTCTGTGGAGTGGCTGGTGAGCTTGAACCGCTGACTTTGTAGATCAAATCAACTTTGCAGTCCAGCACATTAAGCCACAATGCCACGCCACACCAGGACTTCATGACTGCCGTAGGCCACACATTTCTCTTTGTTTCTTTGTTTTAGTGGCGTTGAGGAGTGGAATGTAGTCAGAGACAGGTTTAAAGTACTAAAGACACAAGAGATGCTATTATAAGTCAAACTCTTGCCCATCTGCTCCAACCAGGAAGAGAAAGATGGCTGGAATCAGCAGGGCAGCACAATTGGCATCAGTCCTGCTTTAACCTCTCTTTGGTCTTTACACTTTGGTTGGCCTGTGCATTTATCTCCACCCCAGAGCCTTCTCTCAAGCCTTGAAAGACAAAAACAGCTAACACTCGATGCTGCTAACTGTAAGTTCAGAGGTTTGAGTCCATCCAAAAGACCTCAGAAGAAGAGCTTGGCTACGTCCCCCAAATCAGCTATTGCTAACCCTGTGGAGCACAGTTCTGCTCTCATCCAGTTGGGCTTCATTTCGTTTTGTTGTTGCCCTCCAGTGTCAAAGCCTGTAAATATCCAGGGTCCTTGTCCTTCAGGTGGCATCACTGGGGGAGAGGGGGTTTTCATAATATTATCCAGAATCTCCCCATGGGATGAAGCCCCAGGCACCCACAGGGGTCGCTGGCTGAATAACACACAGTAGGTCTTCCTTCTTCTCTCCCACCCTCTTTCCTCTCTTAGAGTTCCCTTCATCTAATGCTCAACTGATGATGTGCTCAGAAGCCCTGTCTCAGGGTCTGCTTCTGGGGCGGCTCCACCTATGACAGTGACCTTCTTTAGTTTCTTTTTTGATTTCTTGGTGACTCAGTGTAAAGCCACCATTCCTGAGCCAATCCTTGACAAAGACCTGTAGCTGTCACTCTCTCAGGGCATCAGTTTCCCCAAGCTGTCGGTGCACCATGGGAAGAAAAGAGGGTCATCTTTTCCCAAAAGTCTTTTTTCCCAAAAGTCTGGGATGGGACTCAAGCAGAAATAGGTAGAAAGAGAAGTGTGCTCTGAAAACTTGGAGAATCACCTCAGATTCTGTTTGGACTTTGTGTGTGTGTGTGCCTTAAGAAGTTAGAAATGAGTGGACTTTTGAAATTCTTACTTCAGTTTTTAATGTAGTTATGATGAGCTTCTCGTTATACCTGCCAGGACTTGGAAGTGGGAACAGCCTATGCCAAGGTCCTGGGAAGGAAGAGTCTGAACACATTTTCAGAGGAAGTACATGCTAGTGCTGTTAAAGGCATCTACCTCAGGTTCTGGAGTCTTGGTGTGGTGTTGCAGGTTAATGCGCTGGACTGCAAGGTCAGAGATTCAAGCCACCAGCTGCTCCTCAGAAACCCTATAAAAGGTTGCTATGAGTTGGAACCGACTTGATGACACTTAACAACAAGAACCACCTCAGGTTCTAAAGAGTCTTGGTGGTGAAGCGTATCGCTGCTAACTCAAAGGTCAGTGGTTTGAAAACATAACTGCTCTGTTGGAGAAAGATGTAGCAGTCTGCTTCCATAAAAAACTGCAACCTTGGAAACTCTATGGGCCAATTCTACTGTGTTATGGTGATAGTGGTGGTGGTGGTGGTGTGCCACAGAGTCGGTTCTGACTCATAGTAACCCTCAATAGGGTTTCCAAGGCTGTAAATCTTTACAGGAGCAGAAAGCCTCATCTTTCTCCTGCAGAACAGCTGGTAGTTTCCAACTGCTGACCTTGGGGTTAGCAGCCCGACTCGTAATCACTACGTAGTTGGAATCAACTTGATGACAATTTTTGTTATTGGTGGTGTTGTTTTAATACAGGTTCTGGAAGTCTGGGACCCCAAAGTCCTACATCTACTAGCTCCATGACCCTGGGTGTGAAACCACACTTCTCTGTGCCTTGTCTATAAAACAGGATTGGTAATATCATAATCCCTAGTGCTCAGCACACCACCAGGACTCAAAAACCTTTGTGCTGTTAGGATTCCTCATCAGCGGGCACAAAATTGGCCAGTTTTTACAAGATAAACACACACACACACACATACACACACACACACATACTTCTTTATGGCCCCATGCTTCATTCTCTTGAATGAAAACACTGACTGTTCTTTAGAACCATATTACTCAAAGGGTAAGGAGGAGCCCTCACAGCACAATGGTAAAGCTCTCGGCAGCTAACTGAAGGGTTGGAGGTTCAAATCCACCAGCAGCTCTTAGGGAGAAAAGCCTAGTGATCTGCTTCCATAAAGATTGTTGTTGTGTTGTTGTTAAGTGGTTGTTGAGTCAGTTCCAACTCATAGTTACCATATATAGGCTTTCCAAGGAGCATCTGGGGGGTTTGAACGGTCAACCTTGTGATTCGCAGTCCAGCGCTGATCTAGTACGTCATACCAGGAGTCCATAAAAATTACAGCCTAGCAAACCCTATGGGGCATTCCTACTCTGTCATGTGGGGTTGCAAAGAGTCGGAATCGACTTGATGGCACCGAACTCAAAAACTCCAAATGTGGCATCCTAGGCATCACCTGGGAGCTGGTAAGAATTCCAGAACGTCAGGCTTGACCCTAGACTTCTTGAGTCAGAATCTGCATTTACAAAACTACTCTGCTGTCCACATCTGAGACATAACTCCAATGCCATGGCTGCTGAAGATCAAACACACCAACAACTCATGTCCGTATGGCAAGGCCTGCCAGGTGAAGTCGCTCCTCTAGGTTGAGTGGGACACTGTCATTGTGAGCACACAGATGGAGCTTCAGATGTAAAGGAGAGAAGCTTTGCCTCCCCTGTACACACTGGGGCCACGGAAGCTAGGTAACAAGATTTGCTTAAGAATTCACATTGAACTTAATAAGCTATTAAAGGAAGCAACCATGACATGAGGATCATTTGTGTTATGCAGATGAAATGTTCAAAGTAATTACAAATATGACAAAGTCTAAACTGTACCTTTAAGAGGGGCAGGATGCTAGGTTTAAGAGGGACATGCTAGAAGATTTTGAACATCGAATTTTAGAGTAGGAAGGGGGAACAGTGATGTGGAGAGAGAGAGAGAATTGATGGCTTTTTGTTTTTAACTCCCAACTTGTACCTCATCCCTCTCTGGAAAGTTCCCTCTAAGATTGACTGGTGGGTCTCTAGTATGTTTGATCACCACTAAAATGAAATTTGGCCCCAACCCCAATCCCAAACTTGTGATGGGTATCCCAGTGTTGTAGCGTAGTGGTTACGAATCGGGCTGCGAACCATAAGGTCAGCAGTTCGAAACTACCAGCTGCTCCGCGGGAGAAAGATGAGGCTTTCTACTCCTATAAGGATTTACACCCTCGGAAACCCTGTACAGGGTCGCTATGGGTCAGAACCGACTCGAAGGCACTTAACAACAACAACAACATGAAAAGTAAATGGCATTTGTTAAAAAAAATAAATGATATTCCTGTGACGAAGCTATCCCACTTCATTAAACAAGACTGAAAAAGTCTAGCTCTAGTTTGTGTGTAGTTTCTGCTCTGTGTAGTAGAAGTAATCCATGACTTAGAGATTCTACTAGCTGTTATTTACAACACAGACAACGGAAACACAACAGTCTATAAACCACTTGTGTTCTCGTAACTGAACATAAAGCAGGAATTTTGTTTTTAGCTCAATCCTTTCCCTCTTAAATGTACAGTTTAGATTTTGTCACATTTATAATTGCTTTGAACATTTTAGGCACATAACACAAAAGATTCAGATGTGACACTTCCTTTGATAGCCTATTAGACTCAATGTGAATTCTTAATCAAATCTTGTTACCAAATAATACCATCACATGAGAGGCTTTCATAGTTGATTTGCAAAATAAATAAATAAGCCCTCAATAATCTCAAATGAAAACAAATCAAGGATGCATTCCTAATACATTTGCATTATGTCTGATAGTTTTTGTGATGGGATTTAGGTGCTCTCAGCAGAAATTGGCTGAAAAATAATTTGTCAGTTGAACGGCCAGTCTTTCCTTTGGTTTTGTAAGCATAGGGTTTAAATAGCATTCATTCCATGCTGGGTCCTTACCTGTATTAGAGAGCACTCACAGAGCAGGGATTGAAGGTTGTCTATTATGGTCTCTTGGGTCATCTCACAGGAGATAGAGTTGCCTCCAACACAGAAGATAACAGGTAGTTTTCCAAATTGTTAATACGTTTAAAAAGAAAAACAAAACTGTTGCCTCTGAGTCGAGTCTGGCTCAGTGAGCCTATAGAACTGAGTATGGCGGAACCCCAAAGGGTTTTCCAGGCTGTAAATCCTTATGGAAGGAGCCCTGGTGATGTAGTGTTTAAATGATTGGCTGCCAACTGAAAGGGGTTCGAGCCTACCAGCTGCTCCGTGGGAGAATGATATGGCAGCCTATTTCTAGTCTACAAAGATCACAACAGAACCTAGAAGGTTGCTATGAGTCATCAGATCAATGCACCCACAACAGGGTTGTCTTTTGTTGTTGTTATTGGTTGTTGCTGTGTTGTTTTCATCTTTATGGGAGAAAACTTCCATATCTTTCTCCTGCAGAGAGATTGGTGGATTCGAACCCGCTGACCTTACAGTGAGCAGTTACATGTTTAACCACTGGGACACCAGGGCTCCTTGTCTACCTACCGATCATACTTATCACTTCTCTCTCTTCCTTCAGGCCACAGTCTGCAGGCACACTGAGGATATATATATATATATATACATGGAGAAGGGTCTCAAGTTTGAGAGGTCATTCATTCCTTCCAAAATGTGTGTCATCATTCAGTCCAGGTGGGGCTGAAGAGAAAGGTGGACACTCTTAAAATTTTAACAAAACAACTGATGGTATTTTAAGACACCTTAAAGAAATGTGTAGGGTCATTGTTTTAACACTTCTATAGAACAGTAGTTGCTTCACTGCGTTTGCTGCTTTGTGGATATGACTGATGTTCCCAGGAAAGGTGCCGTGGCTCCTTCATCATTGTTTTCTTTACTGTGGGTACAAAGGACGTGCTCAATGGACGCTTGTTGAGTGGAATGAAGACATGGAGGGAAGAAAGCACGGAGGAAGGAAAGAAGGCAGGCAGACAAGGTACTAGGCACTCTTTCCAATTAGGTTTACACTTTCCCACCATTGGGGCTGCCTTTTGTAACCAATCATGGTGGAGTTATACCCCGCAGCTGAGGGTAATTTTAATTCTGTTATGGAAATTGCATGAGTACCATGCAATAGAATTCCAAATGTTTTACTTTGTAGTAAGAAGAAAAAAATAATGCCAGAAAGTAAACATGTGGGTTTCTTAGGGAAAACTTCAGATGCCAAAAAAATGTAGAGCATTTGAACTTGGAGCAAACGATAGTATCTCAACCCATGATTCCTAGGGGGGCACCACACTTTTTTTTTTTTCCAGCCTGGAGGAGAGTGCCTGGAGGACTTAACCTGTCCTTTCTGACTGCTGAGAAAAACTTGTGCTTAACCCACGCAGCAGCGTAGCCACATAGCTGCAACTATAGCCAATCTCCCCCCAAGTCCCCACCAAGAGGATGGGTTTAAACACCAGCATTGTATCCTCTTCCGGGTTCTGTTGTTGTTGCTATTAAGTGCCGTTGAGTAAGTTCTGACTCATAGTGACCCTGTATAAGCATTCCGAGGAGCAGCTGGTAAATTTGAACCGTCACCTTGCTGTTCAAACCAACCTTGTAGTTGAGTATTTATTCTACCACAACTTAAGGTATCCACCATGTTAATTTCTGCTGAGGGCTTTGAGTGAGAAACTGTTCCCATGTCTCTCTGTCACTTAGTTTCTGGTGGCTCCAAGTGTTTCTTGGCTTGCAGCTGCAACATTACATGGTATCCTTTCTCTGTCTTCTGCTCTGTTCTTTTCTGCTTTTATGGTGTGGCGCAGTAGGTTAATGTGCTGGACTGGAAAGTCGGTTTGAACCACAAGGTCAGTGGTTCACTCTCACCAGCCGCTACTCGGAAACCCTATACAGGGTTGCTATGGGTTGAAACTGACTTGGTGGCACTTAACAACAACAATAACAACAGTTTAAGGAGTCCTGGTATGGTGCTATAGGATAAGCACTCAAATACATGGTCAGTTTGAACCGCAAGATTGGTGGTTCAAACTCATTAACCACTCTTTGGAAACCCTGGACAGGGTCTCTATGAGTTGTAATCAACTGGACAGCACTAAACAACAAGTTATAAGGAACACCCGAGAAGAATGGATGCATTTGAGTGATGGTGTTGGGGATGAATATTGACAGTACCATGGACTGCCAGAAGAACAAATAAATCTGTGTTGGAAGAAGTGCAACCAGAATGCTCCTTAGAAGCCAGGATGGAGAGAGTTTGTCTCTCGTACTTTGGACATGTTATCAGGATGGGGTAGTCCCTGGAGAAGGACATCATGTTTGATAAAGTGGTGAGTCAGTTAAAAAGAGGAAGAACTCCAAGGAGATGAATTGACAGTGGTAACAATGAGCTCAAAACGAACAATTGTGAAAATGGTGCAGGACCAGGCAGTGTTTCATTGTATTTCATTCATAGAGTCGCTGTGAGACGGAAATGACTCGATGGAACCTAACAACAAGATCAACAATAACAACAATCATACAGGGTTGTGCAAATGGATAAGCATTCAGCAGCTGATAGGAAGGCTAGCAGTTGGAGTCCCCTAAGGGTACTTCTGGTGATGGACTGTAGCCACTGAAAACCCTGGGGAGCACATTTCTACTCTGACAAGCGTGGGGTCACCGTGAGTCTGAATCTACTCGAAGGCAGGACCCACCCTACTCTAGTACGACCTCATCTGATAGCATCTTCAAAGATCCTGCTTCCAAACAAGCTCACACACACAGCTAGTGGGGACCAGGACTGCAGCATCTGCAGCTAGTGGGGACCAAAACTAGAGCATCCACAGCTAGTGGGGACCAGGAGTAGTGCATCCACAGCTAGTAGGACCAGGACTAGAGCATCCACAGCTAGTAGGACCAGGACTAGAGCATCCACAGCTAGTAGGACCAGGACTAGAGTATTTGCAGCTAGGGGGGACCAGGACTGCAGCATGTGCAGCTAGTGGGGACTAGATTGCAGCTTTTAAAAAAAAAAAAAAAAAAAAACCTAAACAGTGCAATTCCTAACATCTTCCATAAGGGAGTGTGTTATAATGTCACTGGGTATACCACTACAAATGACAGATGGAGCAATTCCTGAGATGGGTACCGAGGAGTGCCTAGCAATGCAAGGATGACTACAAACTTTGGGGGCATCTTTCTAAAGAGGGACACAAGCTGTTAATTGGCATTGACATGTGTCAGCAACAAGGCCAAAGCGGGAGGCTTGCTTTGCCAATTCAGCACAAAAGAGAGGATTCAAGCCTTATGATAACAGAACCATTCATGTTGCTATAGGCTATAGTAGTGTGTTCGCACTTCCATAATAAACCTATTTTCAGGGGCTTATAATTCAACCGTAAAAATCTGCTCCATGCTCAAACTTGGCAGAACAAAATCTCAGACTCTGAGCTCAAAATCCCTCCCTTATTTTAAAACTATTTTTTAAAGATGTGCTTTGGACGGGTTTAAATTTACATGTGCCAAAAATCGTAGGGATTTAAACAGCTACTTTTCTTTACTTGATAGCTAGAGACAACAAATCTATTCCCTATGTAAAAAGAGCCCTGCCTTTTTTTTTTTTTCTTTCTATCAGTTTTCTCTGAAAGGCTGTCAAGTTGGAGGGAAGTTAAACACCGATCTGAAATGAATTAGAGAGCATTAGATAATAATTAAACTGAAATTAAGGCATCATTTATTCATCAAGTCATCAGGAAGAATAGAATCCAACCCTTGTAGATACCTCTAAAATATTTAGATATCTTAAACACCTTTGCAAGTCAGGAGAGAAAGATGGGATTGTTTCTGCTCGCAGGGGTTTACCAATGACAGTGACGGAATTTTAAATGCCGCTGAGCTCTTGGGGGAAGCGCGCACACTCCAAATCTGCCTTCCACTTGTGCAGACAAATAAGAGAGAGGGCCAATCGCAGGAAATTACGCACCATCTGCATAGCATGTCACAGAATCCCATATGGGGCAAAATCAGCAGATTATTAGTGACACCTCTCTGTAGCTTCCTCCAATGGACATACTTTAAGGAATGGACACCCAGTGGTCAGCTGCCCAGCTACCTGTCTTATAAAGCTAGAAAACATCACTAAAAAAGTGATAAGATGCAGAAAGTTATCTTTGCTGGACTCGCTGTTGGCAGACTTGTGGATGTGTTTGGAATGGGGAGGATGTCTCAGCTTGTGCTCACCTAAAGCAGAACCTGAGACGAGGATTTGGGTGCTCAGTGTTTATTTGGAAGGTGACACTGGGAAGTGGAGAGAAGGAGGGAAAATCTAGAAACCATCTATTATGGATCTGCTTACGGCTGTCAGCAAAACAGGTTCTTTCCACTGGGGTGCTCTGGGGACCATGGAGAAGGTACCTCTGAATTGTTCCTTCTTCGTCTCAGAGAATTATCTGCTCTGCATGTCTGGCTTCCTGTGGTTTGGGAGAAGGCCTTGAGAAGAAAAAAGATACTGTCAGCTCTCACAGGGACTGTTCTCTACAGCTGCCACTAAGTCAGAAACAGTCAAGGGGATGCAGGGGGGAGGGTGACCAGTGTGTCCTGACTTTCCAGAGACCTCCTAGTTTATCACAGGAAACCTCCTAGCCCCAGGATGAGGATGGTTGGTCACTCAGGAGATGGGGACATCAGCAGCATCTGCTACAGGGGGCAGAGAGTCTCCAGGGCAATACCGTTGAATAAAGATGTCTAAGGGTGAGTCTAAGGAAGGCTGGTTGCAAAGTGAGTTACAGGCTGGTAACCGAAAGGTCAACAGTTCCAATCCAACAGCTTCTCCAAGGCAGAAAGATGAAGCTTTCTGCACCCATAAAGACTTACAGCCTTAGAAACCCTCTACAGGGTCGCTATGAGTCAGAAGTGACTTAACAGACCACCACCACCACCACCATCTGGGTGGCTCCAAGGAGCCCTGGTGCTGCAGCTGGTTAAGCATCATAAGGTTGGCAGTTTGAACTCACCAGCTGCAAGATGACGCATTCTGCTTCCGTGAAGTTACAGCCTTGGAAGCTCTTTAGGGCCGTTCCACTGTGATCTCTGGGGTTGCTATGAGTGAGAATCAACTCAGAGACAGTGGATTTGATTTTGGGCTCTGCTTAGGGTGATTCTAAGGAGACCTGGTTGTACAGTAGCGAAAGTATAGAACTGCTAACTAGCAGCAGTTGGTTCCGACTCATAGAGACCCTGTATAGGGTTTCCAAGGAGAGGCTGGTGAGTTTGAACTGCCGACCCTGTCGTTCTAACCAGCCTTGTGGTTGAGTGCTGATCCTACAGTAGTGTCTCCAAACCACCAGCTGCTCCGTGGGAGAAAGTTCTAGCATTCTGCTTTTGTTATGTGTCCAGCCTTGGAAACCCCATGGGGGCAGTTCTACTTCCTTGTGTAGTGATGCTATGCCTCAGGTTGACCTGAAGGCAGTGGGTTTGTCGTTAGTTTGGAGGGTGAGTCTAAGAAAGTCTAGTGGACCAAGAGGCAAAGCACTCAGCAGCTAACCAAAACAGATGTTTGAACCAAGCAGCAGCTCTGTGGGAGAAAGCCCGCTTGTCTGTTCCTATAAAGATTACAGTCAACAAACCCTATGATACTCTGTCATAAGGGGTGGCTGTGAGGTCGGACAACAACAGGATGGTTCTAACATTCAGCAAAGTCAGAGAAATGCTAACTGGGTCCATCATGGCCACTGAGTGAGCTCTGCTTGAATCCCAGCCATGCGGCAACCTCACTGCTTCCGTCTTTGGACAGTTACCTCAGAGTTAACCTAAGCACCTACTGTCTCCTGGCTGACTTCTTGTTCACTTACGTGGGTCTGAGTCTCAGTAGGATCCTCACCAAGGATGTGCACACTCAAGCACAAACGTACACAGGGCTAGTTGATTTCAGACTCGGTCAATTTGCACTGAATTCACCATACTGTATTTGCACATTCTCTCTCTTTGGTTACTGCCCTTTCCTAGAAAAGTTTCTTTTATAGGTGTTTGGAATGACACTGTTTTTGAGGAATAGCATTGTCCTATAGGAACTAACCCACCAGCCACTCCTCGGGAACCCTACACAGGGTTGCTATGAGTCAGAACCAACTTGATGGCATTTCACAACAATAACAATAAAGGTACTAAGAAGGAGCCCTGGTGGCTCTGTTAGATAAGCACTGGGTTTCTAACCATAAGGTCAGTGGTTTGAGCCCACCAGCAGCTCCCTGGAAGAAAGACGAGGGTTTTGCTCCTGTTGATAGGATTTTTAATCTCAGAAACACTGGAGAAGGTTTGAGTTAGAAATGACTTGATGGCAAGGATTTGGGTTCTGGGCTTGATTCCCACTCCTCGCTCCTCATGCACAGCTACTTCTGTCTGTCCCTGGAGACTTGTGTGCTGCTAAGATGCTGGTGTGGCGCTGCAGGATAAGCACTGGACTGCTCACCTCAAGGTTGGTGCTTCAAACTCTCTCACCACTCCTTGGAAATGCTGCACAGGGTCGCTATGAGTCAGGACCAACTCGATGGCACTTAATGATGACAACATGATCCTCCACAGGTTTCAGCGGAGCTTTCAAATTAAGACAGAGTAAGAAGAAAGACCTGAAGTTCTACTTCTGAAAAATCAGCCAATGAAAACCCTGTGGAGCACAGGGGTGCACTCCCACTGAGTATGAGCTGGGGGTTTAAAATTTAGTTTGGTTTATGGTTTCTTTGCTTTCAAGAATATTGTTTAAAGTAAGTAGATCTCCTAAAAGAACTTTGAAGTACTTTTGTGTTGAACTTAAATCTCCTCATCGTGCCATTTTGCTTCCCTGGTATTATGAATCATTGGTATGATTATAGCTTTATGACTTACCATGAAAGTAACTCAATGCAAAACTTTTCATGGGTTGGAAAATATATTCAATGAGAGTCCATTGGGAATGTAAGTTACACATCTCTCTTTCTCCCGTTCTTTCTTTCTTCATTCGGTTGTATGTTGACTGTCTCTCCATACAAGTTGTCAACTTTAGTTGCTGAATTGCATGCGCATCTAGTATTGGGACCGTAGAACAAGAAGGCTTTCGCTTCTGGGGAGCGAGAAAGCTCACTCAGATGATTAACAGATGAGAGCTAGAAAGTGTAGCATTTCAAAGCTGCCAAAACGTTGGGAATATTTTACATTTCAGTGGATTCATCTGTTCCCCAGCCATCGCTCGCCTGGTGTGCTCCCCTTCAGGACATGTGGTTTTGGTTTGAATCTTTATTGGTTTTGTTCTTTATTCCCACTCTTTCCTTTACATGGGCACATAGGAAATCATGACTGAAGTCATGTTCATAAAGTGCTGTATGGTGTGAATGGAAACAAGTATGTCCTTTCTTCTGAAGAACAGACAAAGCTACAAACAACTAGGGGCAATTGATGGACCCCGATACTACTGATGTTGCTTTTCAGAGGCCTAGAACTGGTGGTGGGCAAGAGAGTCCGGATGAAAGACTAACTTCCATAATGCTTCTGAGGCTACAGAAGATTCCAGAAAGTTTATACTGAGATCGTATCCAGGTGACCACCATAAGGGCCAAATGGATAAGTTTTTAATTCAATAGTAGGTCAAGGAGACACCTTCTCCATTCTCACCCAGAAATGCTTTACTCCCTGTGGAAACCTGAGTCCTGAAACAGTCATTTTTAAGCATTTGTTCCAATGGTTTCTATAGAAAAGTCTAGACTCATTGTGTAAGTATTCGTGCCCTCCCTGGGTACAGTCAGCAGAAGAAAAATATGGGCATTTTGGCTGAGAGTAAAGACGATAGAAAAGTTGTCAAGAGTGGTCCTTGAATAAATAGGAAAAAGTAAATAAAATGAAAATGAAGAGTATTCTAAATATTCATATTAGCAAGAGAAAAGCTGGGTCTATGTAGCAGAAAGGAGCTCTGGCTCCTGGTGGTATAAATAGTTAACATGTTAGGCTGTTAACCAAATAGTTGGAGATTCAAGTCCTCCCACAGGTGCTTCAGAAGAAACTCCTGGCCATCTATTTCCCAAAAAACTCAATGATTGAAAACCTTATAAAATACGGTTCTACTCTGACATGAGTCAGATTCAACTTGAAGACATCTAGTTCTGTTAAAAAAAAAAAAAAAAATTCCATACAAACAAAGGTTTATTATAGGAAAGAGACTTGCAAGCAGAGATGGAGAGGGCTTAATGTAACACTTAACCTCCACCTCACCCAACTAAAGGCTTTTCTGGGATTCAAAGAATGGTTTTGGATGAGGAAAAAGCATCATGTTTATTCATAGGAATAGGTGGGGATTTCTGGAAATCACCAGGTTAGGAGGGGCCATGCTAATTGGGTGCATATACAGCATTTCTTCAAGATAGAGTCCACCTCAAAGGCCTCTGGTAGGAGCAGACAAAACTTATTATGGGATGTCATTCTTCAGCACTCTGGTTCCTGTCCTCCCAGGGGCTGGCGTTCTCTTCTGCCCCCAAGGAAAGGTCATCCTTCAAGGTGGGTAAAACCAGTCAGACTGCATAAGAGGGTCAAATCCAGGGATCTTATGGGTGGTCTGTTTACAGTATACGGTCTGTGAAATGGGCAAGGTCTTGGGATTAATGCTATGATCCTCCCAGAGTCCCCCTAGGCTGTCTCAGGGACTTGGAGAGGTCAAGGAGCAGATGTTGGGGGCTAGACTACAAAGGACCTCAGCTGGTCCCATCATAGTTGTTCAGGGGGCATTGTTTGTTCAGAGGGGCAGAGTATGAGGCTACCAGTCTTAGAACTCATCCGTCGTTGAGAACTTTCTCTGCAGACATTTACTGAGTGTCTCCTACCTGTGTCCCAGACACTGAGCCAGGCACTGGGGGTACACTACAGAACCAGACACTTTCTGTCATGAGGCAAAGTGTTTGCTTTAACTGTGTCCCAGAACCCCCTAGGCTCCCTGCCTTACTCCTCCCTGAGAGATTTCCTACTCATACTTCTTCATGGGAACATGGATGGAGGTCTCTTTTGTCTTTACTTCAGGCTGAGTCAGGTCTCACATCTTATGTGACAGAGTAAACATCTCTCACTGACTGCTCGGGTTTGCGGGCCTCTCAGGATCTCTTCCTCTGGGCTAGGCTGGAAACCTTGCATGATTAGAAGTTTAGTTTGAAACTGCTGCAATCTTGAGGGTACAAACTTAACTGGAAAATTCAGCATACATGGGCCAAAGAGTAATAGCAACAAATGGCCACCAAGGGTCTCAAAAAATGGTAGGAACCAGGAGGTCTCCGGGTTCTGCTCCTTATATTTTGGCTCCTCAGGCCCTGGTGGTCTTTCCTGCTGTAGGAGCTGGAAGGCCCTGATCTCGACTTCACTTGAGCTGTTAACCTAACTGCTAGCAAGGCACGTACCCGGTTCTGTCAGCAAAAAGTCCAAAGCTGTTTGGTGGTCCATAACCATGTCGGGTAGGGAATAGGATAAGAAGGGGCTTGGCCATCTTAAACTATGTGCTGGCCGGTCAGAACCTAGACTCAGCAGGGACACAGCCATTGCTTCCCAATTGGGGTATGGGCTCAGAATAGCAGAGACAGGCAAGGAGGAGGCTGCGCGGAGTTGTTCTTCCTGCAAAAAGCCCTAAGGAGCTAACCTAGACCTTCCTCAGGCTCACAGATAAATTGAGGCACTTCGGTAATTATGTCCACCTCAGACCGAGTATCCTATAGCTGTACAGTCAGGACTGGAGAGTAGGCCTGAATTTGGGGTCAAAACAGAGAAGGCAGTTCTCTTGTCTAATCAAGATTCAGTCTCCTTACCTCCCATGTCTAGAGTAACCCAAGGCTCTGCTGTGGAGGTAGCAATGGTCATCAGACTGGCAGCTGAGCATGTCCCCAGGCCCATGGGGCTGCCCTTCCTCCTGTGAGGAAAAGGACCTCAGCCAGATGGGCCTTTTCGAGCTAGGCTCAGGAGCAAAACAATTGGGTTCCCTGCTGGAAGATGCTCAGAACTCTCCGACTTCCAATGACTTTCCCTAACGCTGAACTAGCTCAATACTCAACGGCAGATGAGGAAATGCCCAGTCGGGTCCAGTAGCATTACCACGAGGTGGGCCTTGCAGTGCCACAGCCAACAACTGGGCCTTTTCATTTGATTTTTGGATGCTAGATCCCTGATGTTAAAGGTCCCCTCAATGAGTCTTGAGAAAGGAAAATTTGGGACCCTGCCTCTATCTTTTGTAATTCCTTTTTCAACATCTGCTAAGAGTCCTGGCCATGTTACCCTGATTGCGCCTGATCTAGTTTGACCTTGGAAGCTAAGAAGGGTTGGGTCTGGTTAGTACTCGGATGGGAGACCACCTGGGAATATCAGGTGCTATAGGCTTTGGAGTCCTAGTGTGACTCTGTAGGATAAGTGCAGGATTGCAAGATCGGCTTGACCACAAGGTCAGTGGCTTAAACTCACCAACTGCTCCTTGGAAACCCTATACTAGGTCATTATGAGACTCAATGGCACTTAACAACAACAACAACAACAAGGAGTCCTAGTGTGGTACTATAGAATAAGCACTCTACCACAAGGTCAGTTTGAACCACATTTGGCGGTTCAAATCCACCAGCTGTTCCTTGAAAACCCTATGGTGGTAATGGTGTGCCATGGAGTTGGTTCCAACTCATAGTGACCCTGTGTAGGGTTTCCAAGGCTGTAAATCTTTATGGGAGCAGAAAGCACCATCTCTCGTCTGCGGAACTGCTGGCAGTTTTGAACTGCTGACCTTGAGGTTAGCAGCCCAACTTGTAGCCACTATGCTACAGGGTCGTTATGAGTAGGAACGGACTCGACGGCACTTAACAACAATAATAATTAAACTTAGATCAAAACTAAGAGAAGACCAGATCATTGTTGGGCTTCAACAACTCAGAGACACATTCACAGAGATTCTACTCGAACACCAGTCTCCCAGAGATATATTACTGTTGCTTCTAGCCAGCATGATGGACCAGAATAGAATCCGAAGTAGATTACACAAGAGAGTTCTCCCAGAACTGGGTAGGTTATAAAAAGTCAGAAAACTAACCGTTTATCTTTAAAGATCATATAACAACAACAAAACCTGTCAGTGCTTAAGGAAGCAGCCAAGAGGAGACCAGCTTTGAATAGTCTGTCTTGGGTTCCCATTTTTCTTATAGGATCCTAAGTTTTCTTTTGTTGTTATTGTTAAGTGCTGTCGAGTCGGTTCCGACCCATAGCGACCCTGTATAGTGTTTCTGAGGAGCAGCAGGTGAGCTTGAAAAGCCAACCTTGCAGTTCAAACGACTTTGCAGTCCGGCGCATTAACCCACAGCGCCACACCAGGACTCCGAATATATGAGTTGCTGTGGTTGTTATGTGCCGTGGGGTCGGTTCTGACTCATAGTGACTCTGTACAGGTGGTAAATCTTTACGAGAGCAGAAAGCCTCATCTTTCTCCTGCGGAACAGCTGGTAGTTTCAAACTGCTGACCATGATATTAGCAACCTGATTCATAACCACTATGCTACCAGAGTTCCTTAATTTTTTTGTTTTTCCAGTACGCAATATTAGCTGCAGTTTTATGTCTTTTATTAAGAGTTTGACTCTCTACTCTAATGGTTGGTGCACAGTGGCCCCATATAATAAGCACTGGACTGTGAACCTAAAGGTCTGCAGTGTGAGACCACCAACTGCTTTGGAGAAAGAGGAGGCTTTCTACTCCCTCAAAGATTGAAAGCCTCAGGCACCCTATACTGTGGTCGCTATGAATTGAAATCAACTCAACGGCACTTAACAACAACAACAACTCCAATGGTAACAGCTATTATGACACACACACACAAAATGTTCAAAAAAATCTGAACGTAAAATGTTACAACTCCATCTGGAGTGTTCCTCATTGGGCGTCTTCTGATACATTTCTCAAGTTCAAAAGTAGTGAACTTACCTCATCTCATCCATTAATTTTGTCTTCTAAACTGTCAGCTTGAGTTCTCTGCTCTAATCACTGGCTGTAAAAGACTAGTAAATTTACTTAAAGAATTCAAAATTACTCATACTATGAAGTCTAATAAGTGTTAAAATAAAGGTTTTTAAAAAAATATCTCCAGGTTTCTATTAAATCGATACTATTTCTCTAAATGTAAATTTGACTTTTTAAAATTCTTTAAAAATCGCAACATGTAATCAGCGTGCTAAAGTCCTAGTGTGGTTCTGTAGGATAAGTACTGGACTGCTAGCCACAAGGTTGGTGGTTCAAAGCCACCAGACACTCCTTGGAAACCCTGTACAAAGTCACTGTGAGCCAGAATGGATTCAATGGCACACAACAACAAGAAGTTAGTCTAGGTCCACTCTCTGCTAACTATGGTGGCAGTGGTTGTGTGCCTCCGCATAGACTCTGAATCCTAGTGACCCTACAGAGGGTTTCTGAGGCTGTAAATCTTTATGGGAGTAGAAAGCCTCATCTTTCTCCCATGGAACCACTGGTAGATTCAACCTTCTGACCTTGTGGTCAGCAGCCCAGCTTGGAATCCACTATGCTACCAGGTCTTCTGATGGGAACTCTGTCTCTTAGGATAACATTGACCCTGCGGCTTAAACCAACTTTGAGGCTGGGGAACTGTTTAAAGTCTGCTCTTTAGAAGCAACTGATGGGCTTGAACTATAAGCAGTCCAACACTTAACTCACTGACTCACTTGGGCTTTGCCAAATTTTCGAATCCACTTATTAAAAATAGGCAGATTAAAAACCTTCATGAATGAGAAAATCTTAAAATGAAAAACCGGATGCCCTTTTCTGTACCAAGGCTGTCATCTTATAATGACCAATATCCTTGATTACCAAAGACTAAGCCTGCGATGTCCCTTCTCCTGTATTATCAGGCTGTTGTTATTGAATGCCCTTGAGCCCGTTCCGACTCATAGCAACCCACTGCCAACCTTGTGTTAGCTGTCCAAGACTTGTCCTATAATGCCACACTAGCACTCCATGTAGACCTAGTTGTTGCTGTTGTTAAGTGCCGTTGAGTCAGTTCTGATTCATAGTGACTCTGTATAAGGTTTCTGTGGAGTGGTTGGTGGGTTTGAACCACCAACCTTGCAGTTAGCTGTCTAGTGCTTTCTATAGCACATACCAGGATTCCACTTAAAGTGGTTAATACATTTTCTAAAGATCTATCCCAAAAGTTCTTCAACTACAATCCCCTATATGGAGACACATCTACTAGTTGGAGCTGTGTCCAATAGTATGAATAGCAACTCAATTTATCTTAAAAACTGCCTGAGTTGTTGGCCCCCCAAATCAGGTGCTATTTTGCTTATGATTTATATATTGTTCATATAAAATCCAAATTAACTGAAATAATCTTTTCCCTCCTCACCATCTACCTTGTATTCTTTGCTCGTTAGGTAGACATTCCATTTCTCTGTCTGGTTTTATTACTCAGCTCCAAAAATACTACATACCACTAAATTTTAAAAACAATGACGATCAGATGATTTGGTGCCTTAGCCTGGGTCCTCTAGAGAAGAAAAACCAGTGAAACTTTCTGGTGTGGTGCTGTAGGATCAGGACCGGACTATGAACTACAAGGTCGACAGTTCAAACCCATCCGCTGCTCCTTGGAAACCCTATACAAGGTCGCTATGATTCAGAACTGACTCAACAGCACTTAACACAAAAATGATCAAACCGATGTGACAGCACTTAACAAACAACAACAACAACAACAACAAAATATATAAGTGCCATTGAGTTGGTTCTGACCCATAGCGACCCTGTATAGGGTTTCCAAGGAACAGCTGGTGAGCTTAAACCATAAACCTGACTTTGCAGTCCAGCGCATGAACATATATATTGTTGTTGTTAAGTATTGTTATTGTTAACTGCCGTCGAGTCAGTTCTGACCCATAGCTACCCTATATAGAGTTTCTGAGGAGCAGCTGGTGAGTTTGAACATCTGACCTTGCAGTTCAAACGGCTTTGCAGTCTGGCAAATTAACCCACAGTGCCACACCAGGACTCTTTCTCTATGTGTGTCTCTATGTATATGTATATACATATGTATGTGTGTCTATATATATATAGACATACCTATGTATATATATATATAGAGAGAAATTTTTATCAAGGAAATGGCTCACAATTGTAAAAGTGGGAGAGTCCCAAGTCTGGGTTAGATGAACCAAAATCAGCAGGTACGCAGGTCCAGCAGGTAGGCAGAGAGGTAAGAGAACAGGCCACTCACAGGCTTAAGTCCAAAGAAACTGAAGTTAGAGGACATGCCAGATACAAGGTCCAGATCCAGGAAAAAGTAAATGAGCTATTGGAAACAGGCCACACCCCCGAGATTTGATTGGCTGTTCATAGCCAATCATAATAGGGTTAACTACACTGTATTCGATCTCACCATGGGAATAACCACATCTTAGTGGCCAAAGCACTGGGACTCCTGGTCCAGTCTGTTGATACAAAGCCTGAACTATCACATTTGGTAATGTAACTAGATGTAAATTACAGCTACAAAAACCAGTAACTTGGAAATCAGTAGGCACAATTTGAGGAAAAATAAAATTTGAATAGTCTCAAAGTATCTCACCCAAGATATTTATCCTGGTGTGGCACTGTAGGATAAACACTGGACTGCTAACTACAAAGATGGAGATTCAAACCCACTAGTTGCTTCTCTGAAACCCTATAGAGGTTCTCTATGAGTTGGAATGAACTCGATGTCACTTACCAACAGCAAAGGGAAAGCTAATAACGTTAGAGTAAAGAAAGCCAGTGGAGATCACCTTAACCAAGTGATCACGGTAAACTGGTGAAGAGACATCATGAACCCATTGATATGAGGCACTGAGAAAGAAGCAACATCATTTCTCTTGTATTGCTACCCCAGAATGCATAGCCTCAGTCCAATCATGAGACAACAGTTTGAGCCTACTCTCTTGGTTCCATCCACATGCTTCTCCCCCACACCTGTTGTCTCTGATCTTCTAGTCTTGTTCTTTTCAACTACCTGTCCAGTTATCCAAGTCCAGTTAGCCCAGGAACCCATTTATATCCTTACCTCAGGTCACTTCATAGATGACAAGCTGTTAACCAGCTGTACTCCTCAAGGCTACATCACAGGGAAATTTCCCCTTCACCATTGTTTTCAGGGCTACCCCTAAGTAAGAATGTAGTGTGGCAGAAATCTATTTTTAGCTCTCCACAACATTCTGAGTTTGGGAGCCCCAAACTGAGGTTTTCCTTTTCCTGGTCCAAGGACCTTCGCACATGGCCATCTCCCATCATTCTCCTGAAGCATGTTAACTTGCTGGCACTACCACGAGGGAGTCATGGGCAAACTAGATCAGGGAACCTAAGAGGGTCAAGGTTATAGGCGCCATAGACTGCCGCGTCTGCCACACTAGCAAATCTCAGTTATAAATTGGAGACAAAAAGAAAATCTTATTCACCATATTAACCAGGAATAAACCTAATAAGAAAAGCATAGAATGTACATAAAGAAAGTTATAAAATTTTATTGCAGATCTTGAACCCAAACAAATGGAGGAATATATCATGTTCCTAGTATAGGAAAACTGAATATCATAAAAGCATCCATCTTCAAATTAACATCGGAATGAAATTTTAACTCAACATCTCAATACTTCCTTCCTTTTTGGAGGGGTAGTATCTAAAACTATTTTAAGGTTTATACATAGTAATAACTATCTGGCAAGAATCAAAAGAAGTTTGAAAGAGAAAAACAATTGAGGGAGGACCCTTATAAAATAATAAAGCTCACTATAAAGTTATGGCATGTCACACAATATCCCATTGACACAAGAATACATGAATAGATCAAGGGCAAAATGGAAACTCCAGAAATACATTGTAATTTATCTGGAAACATAATACATGGCAAAAGTGGCATTTGGATTCAATGTGAAGGGGAGAGATTACATAATAAATGGCGGAGGAATAACTGGCTGGCGATCTGGGTGGGTGGCGGGGTAATGCTTGATCTCAAACCTCACATCATAAACAAAAATAAATTCCAGATGAAATACTAAAAAATCTGAATTTGAGGAAAGTACTATACATTTTCAGCAAGAAGTAGATGCATCGGGCTCTATCTCTAGGGAAGACAGTAATGAGACTCACATTGCTGTATGTTTTGATTCCACTCTGGCAAGCTCCAAATAACTGGGATGGTGACAGGAACAGGTATTGTGTTCTTGAGCAGTTTTCTCAAAGTCTGTCCCCAGAATGGGACAATGGGTGCTTTTATCCCAGCTTTCCCTATGTCAAACTTTAGGACCCTTGGAACGTTACTGGACATCTCTAGATCTCAGTTTCTTCATCCATAAAAGACTATGAAGGAGCAATAAGGTAATACACTCAAAACAGTTCCTGGGACATAGTGGTGTTGCTGAGTGCCATCCAGCTGATTCGGACTCATAGCAACCCCATGTGACAGATAGAACTGCCCATGGGTTTCCTTGGCTATAATCTATTTATAGGAGCAGATTGTCCGGCCTTTTTCTCCATGGAGCTGCTGGGAGAGTTCAAACAGTTAACCTTTCAGTCTGTAGCCAAGCACTTAACCACTGTATCACCAGGACTCCTTGGTACATAGACAGCGCCGCTCAAAAATGTTAGCTATTAGTCCTGGAAGCTCTGGCGTTGTAGTGGATTACGTATTGGGTTGCTAACCGCGAAGTCAGCAGTTCAAATCCACCAGCAGCTCCTCGGGAGAAAGATGAGGATTTCTGTTCTCATAAAGATTTGTTGTTGTTGTTGTTAAAGGGTCATCAAGTTGGTTTGGACTCATAGCGACCCTGTTTAGGGTTTCCAAGGAGCAACTGGTGAGTTTGAGCCACCAACTTTGTGGTTCAAACCAACCTTGCAGTCCAGTGCTTATCTTACAGCAGCCTTGGAAAACCTATGAGTTGAAACCAACTCAACGGCACACAGCCACCACTCCCACCACTGGTGACACTGTAGGGTAAGCACTGTATTGTTAACCATGAGATCAGCACTTCAAACGTACCAGACAGAGTGTGAATGAGGAGACTTTCTCCTCCAGTAAAGTTTCACAGAATCAACTCGAAGGCAGTGGGTTTGGTGTTGGGTTTGGATTCTCTTTCTATGATGATCATTAGTCTTAGATTCCTTGCTCTCCTCTGTCCAGGTATCACAGAAAATCAGCTGGTCAGTACCAGGAAGCATGTCCACGCAGCACTATTAACATCGTTGTCTAGTCCGTTCCTATATAGACTGAAGCAGTGGGTCATGGATACTTCTGCTTCCAGGAGCTCTGACTTTCTAGTACTTATCACAGATACAGTATTATTGTTGTTCTGCTAACTCTGTGACTTTAACACGTGGTTATTTATTTTCCTTTATGAAGTCCACCCCCCCCACTCCCACCCCCAGCAAAGGCTCTTATCTTAGTCCTTGTGAAAACCCAACCTAACTAGGTCTCCTTGTTGCCTATCATTTGTTAATGTCGTTTTTCCTGTTAAAATTTTTTTTTTTTCTCCCTCACTTAGAGACATAAGAAACAGTGCCTGCTTGACCCTATCAAGTTAGTTTCATAGCCATATTGTATTGTTCTCTTTTAATTAGACTCCCCAACACTTTCCCCGGTTCCAAGCTGAGACGCCTCAGGAATCTGTGAAATATGAACAAAAAAGTAATTTTAGAAAACAAAAACCCTCAAACACATCAACATTGGCCTCTTCTGCCTTTCTGATGTCTTCCTGGCCAGATCTGAATCATCATTTCCTAGGGGGCTTCAGGTGGTACATTTTTATACCGTCCTAGGGACTTGAGATGCTGCCTCTTTGCTCCTGCAGCTGGGTAATGGACAGAGGAAGCTAGCATTTATTAAACGTTAACTATGTGACCACGTAAGGAGCTCTGGTAGTGTAGTGGTTACGAATCGGGCTGCTAACCTCAGGGTCAGCAGTTCGAAACTACCAGCTGTTCTGCGGGAGAAAGATGAGGCTTTCTGTTCCCGTAAAGATTTATAGCCTCGGAAACCCTGTACAGGGTCGCTATGAGTCGGAACTGACTCCATGGCACGTAACAACAACAACAACATGTGACCAGGTGAAGGCGACATGGTTATGGTGTGGGTTAGACACTGGGCTTGCTAACCAATTCAAACCCAGCAGTTGCCCTGAGGAGGAAAGATGTGTCTGTCTCCTATAAAGATTTAGAGTCTGGGAAAACCTAAATAGGGTTGTTATGAGTTGGAATCGACTTGATGGCCATGAATTTTTTTTCTGGAGTTTGTGCGACCAGTCTAGTCCAGAACAATACTTCATTATTTATATGCTTACAGAGCTGGTGAAATATTTGAACTGCCTGTATTTTAACTTTTTCAAAAATTTTATTTATCTTTATCATTTATTTTATTTTTGTTGTTGAAAATAAACACAGTAGAACATACATCAACTCAACCATTTCCATGTGTACAAATCAGTGGCATTGATTTCATTCTTTTAAGTTATTCAACTATTCTCACTTTTTTTCTGAATTGTTTCTCCTTTATTGACATAAAACTCACTGCCACCTAAGCTTCCTATCTAACAACTTCTTAGTTTTAAATAATTGAAGATTCACAAGAAGTCACAAAAATAGTAAAGGGTTCCCATGTGCCCTGCATGCAGCTTCCCCCAGTGGCAAACTTTTGCATAACCATTTACCATTGCAGGACATTAACAAGGGCATGTTATGCATTGTGAATCCTAATGCCAATAACTTAATAACTGTTAGTTCTAAAGCACCGTGATACTTTGGTTTTGGAGGATCGTCATGGGGTGAGCCCCAATCGTCTACCTATGATTGTCAATGAATAAAATTGTGTCGAAGACTCTGGGAGAGAAATTAAACGAACAGAATGCACTGATGTGAAACCAGGCACAGTATGAGTTAAATGTTTGGTAAAGGGATACAAATGAAGGTTCCTTTGATAAGTCAATGGTGCCACTATGCTTATACCCATTTTATAAATTAAACCCTAGCCTCAGGGAAGGAAGGGAAGTTATACCTATCAATTCTACACAGTTTATGTTCCAGTGAAGAAAACTGGAAGGGAAAAGCCCAGCACGTACCGGATCTTTTCGTCACAGTGGGCAGTAACAGAGTTTGTTCCCAGAGTGAGTGAGAATGTCTTTTCTCAGGGCAGGGTGGTTTGCACAATAGTCACTCTTCCCCTTTTCCTATTAATAGAATCATGGTTTTGTTGGGGGTAGTGATGTAAAGGTGAAACCCAAAAAACCCTTACATTTCCCAGCCTCACTTGCATCCAGGAGTGACCATGTGACTAAGCTGTTCTGTGTGGTGTCCAGGCAGATGATATGAATGGGCATTTGGCTCTTGCCCTTCCTTTTCCTTCTTTCCTGGAATGCAGATATGATGGTTGGAGCTATAGCAGCCAGTTTGTGATTATTTAGTATCTGATAGTCTTGAATTTTGGCCAAAGTTCCCCCACTTACTATTTGAGTAATTAATCTAACTTTACTGTGCCTAAATTTCCTCATCTGTATAGTGGTGCTGTAGGATGAGCACTGGACTTCCAACTGTAAGGTCAGTGGTTCAAACCCACCAGCTGCTCCTTGGAAACTCTATACAGGGTCACTATGAGTCAGAACTGACTCAACAGCACTTAACTAAGTTGAGATGGAGTCTTGGTGTGGCACTGTAGGATAAGCACTTAGCCGCAAGGTCGGTTTGAGCCACAAGATCAAACTCATCAGCTTCTCCTCAGAAATCCTATACAAGGTTACTATGAATTGGAAACGACTTGATGGCACTTAACAACAACAATACAGTGAGATAAAATAGTAAATATTCACCAGTGGAATCATGTAGTCAAATGCCAAATACAGTGGAAACTCAATGAAAGATAGCATCCAATTTGTAGGGAGCTCAGGATACAGTGAGCTACTTTTGTAGAATTAGTAGGAGTAGAGGTATTAATAAGGAGCTCTGGTAGCATAGTGCTTATAAGTCAGGCTGTTAACCTCAAGGTCAGCAGTTCGAAACTACCAGCTGTTCCACAGGAAAAAGATGAGGCTTTCTGCTCCCGTAAAGATTTACAGCCTCGGAAACCCTGTACAGGGTCGCCATGAGTCAGAAGCCATTTGACAGCACTAAACAACAACAATGACAACCTTCAAGGAGACAGTGGGTGTATGATTTGCTATATAGATAGATTAAGGCATTGATAGCTCTCCTGATCTCCACTACCACAGTCTCTGTATGACACGAATTAGCCACTTGACAACTAACTGACAGGTTGGCAATTGGAACTACCCTGGGGGTACCTCTGAAGAAAGGCCTGAAAACCCTGTGGCATTCAGTTGGGTTCTACAACAAACACATCAGGTCACCATGAGCCAGAATCAGCTGGACTGGGTTTGGGGATTGTATTTATTAATTAAACTACGTAGAAACAGTTAGTCAGCAGGGGATCCTTTTTCATTTTATTTTTTACTTATTTTGATATGAAGCATAATGTCCCTCTCCAGGGACTGGTCCCTCCTGATAATATGTCCAAAGTATGAGAGATGAAAGTCTCTTCATCCTGGCTCCTAAGGAGCACTCTGGCGGTACTTCTTCCAATACAGATTTATTTGTTCTTCTGGTAGTTCATAAGGAGCTCTGGTAGCGTAGTGGTTACGAATCGGACTGCGAACCTCAGGGTCAGCAGTTCGAAACTACCAGCTGTTTCGCGGGACAAAGATGAAGCTTTCTGCTCCCGTAAAGATCTGCAGCCTCGGAAGCCCTGTTACAGGGTCGCTATGAGTTGGAACCGACTCCAAGGCACATAACAACAACAATAACCGGTAGTCCATGGTACTTTCAGTATTCTCCTCCAACATTATAACTCAAATGCATCAAGTCTTCATCTATAATCTTCCTTGTTCATTGTCCAGCTTTCACTTGCACATGAGGTCCAGCAGTGTTTCCTTATGTTGTGTATACAGTCACTGAGAGTCGGAACTGACACGATGACACCTAACAACATGATTTCTATTTTATAGGTACGGACACTGAGTCACCCAGAAAGCTAAGTAAGTTGGCCAAGATCATAAATATATATATCAAAGAGAAGATAACCCAACTTTATTTGATGCCAGGACAGGTTCTCTCAGCCATTATGATAGAGTGACGCTGTGGGTTAATGTGCTGGACTGAAAAGTCAGTGTGATCTGCAAGGTCGGTGGTTTACCAGCTGCTCCTCAGAAACCGTATACAGGGCTGCTCTGGGTACACAACAACAACACAACAACAACAACAACAAATGACCGAGTGAGTTTTCATGTATATTTTGGGACTTCAGGTGGTAGGACTGGAAGAAAACACCCGAATTAAACAGATGACTGAGTTATAACGAAGGAACAGAAATTGAAGTCTGTGTCTCAGAGACTGGCCATAGACTCCTAGTACTCCACTGTGAGCACCTAACAGGGTCGGGCAGCTGGTAGTATCAATATCCTGGAAGTTAGTATCAGTATCTTCTCAGGAAACTCTCAGGCCTGGCCTCGATGGCGGAGAAGCACATTTACAGTGACTGTGCAGGTAATTAGGAAGCCTGGTAGCACCATAGGGTAAGGATTCGCTGGTCTGATGTGGGGCTGGAGGGCAAATACTGGACTGCTGACCTCAAATCCACCAACTGCTCCCAAGGAGAAAGATGAGGCTGTCTGCTCCCATCAAGACTTAGTCTTGGGCCATGAGGCAGAGTCAGCTCAGTGGCAGTGCCTATGGTGGCACATGTGTGTGCGCAGTTGGCTTTGGCCAGTCACTTGACCACATACATTTCCTGTCTTCCTCACTCTGCCTCTTAGGTCTCCAGCAAAGCATGGACCATTTACCCAGGCTTTCTGGTTTACCAAGAATGGTCAAGAGAACCGCAAACTACAGATGAACCTCACAAGAGGGACTGAGATGATACCCAGGGAGCCAGACACTGGTGGTCGTCCTGACTCCAGCATGATCTTGAGAGGGTGGGCTATTTCAAACTCTCCAGGAAATTGGAACCAATGACCTAGCTTCTATGCAGAGGATCACTGGGCTTTCTTCAAAATGCTTGGGCATTCTCAGAGGCAAGTTGTTTCAGACCTTGATACTCAAAGTGTGATTCACAGACCAGCAGCAACAGATTCACAAGGAACTGGTTGTTGTTGTTGTTGTTGTTGTTAAGTGCCGTTGAGTTGGTTCCAACCTGTAGCGATTTCCGAGGAGCAGCTGTAATAGGGTTTCCAAGGAGCAGCTGGTGAGCTTGAACCACCAACCTTGTGGTTCAATCCAACTTTGCAGTCCAGCGCATTAACCCACAGTGCCACCTTGGGTACACAGGCAGTCAGGATTCACCACTGGCCTATGAACCAGATCCCACATTCTAGAAAGATCCTTGGAGGAACTGTGTGAGCAATAAATTTTGGAAAGCTCTGGAGTAGAAAACAATGTATGACATGTGACCCAGTGGATCTCAACTACCTAAAAGTGCTAATGTCTGTCTCCCAACCTGGGCCAATTAAATCAGAATCCCTAGGGTGGTGCCCAGGTACTGGTTGCTTTTAAAGCTCCCAGGTGATTTTAATGCATGGTTAAGGTTGAGAACCACAAGTTTAGTGTTATCTGCTGTGGTGCCTTGAATTTACTTGATATGGCTTTTCTACCCAAAGTCGTCTTAATTCCCAGCAAGTGATTGGGTGGGACCATGCAAATAAGGTATACAGGATTGGTTAGTTTTGCCCTCCAGTTAGGTTTGAAAGGAGCCATCTCAGAAACAGAGATGAAAATCCCAGGACCATGAAGAAGGACGAGCGTGAGTGAAGTATGGGATCCCAACCTAGAGAAGCAAGGATAGTCGGGGTGGTGGCATGGAGAGACAGAGCAGCTTCGGGCTCCTGGCCTATAGGCTGAGTAGAGCAGCTTGGAGAGTGTGCCCTTTGGGCATTCACAGCCAGGCTAAAAGAACTTTATAACATGTTCTCGAGCAGGGCAGAGGCCAAGGGACCACATGGCTGTGAGGCCAAAGACAAGAGAGAGGCAGGCCTGCAGCGTGACAAGACACTAGGCATTCCTGACCGGAGAACTGCCGTGTCCTCAGTTGGGTTTGATCTTGAATTGTGCCCTGCTCACTTCCCTAATGAACCCCATAATCATGAGTATTGTTATGAGTTCTATGTGGTCATTGCAATGGATTATGGAACTCAGATGTGAAGCAGAGAGTGCTGGGGGAGGAATGGTTGGTGTCAGGATAGGGTACAGAAGGTTGTAGGGTGACCTCCACTTTTTAGGAATCGGCCTTGGGCTGATTTTGAGTTTGAGTCTCTTTCCTCCTTTGTGAAGCCAGGGGGAGTCAGACCTGGCCCCCACATGGCTTTTATACCTGTCGTCCCTCCTAAATAATAATAATAAAAAAAAAACTAGACCTCCTTAGCAAACCAATCCTCTTTCATTGCAACCCAAACCAAACCCATTGCCTTGGAGTCTATTCCAACTCACAGCGACCCAATAGAATAGAGTAGAATTGCCCCATAGAGTTTCAAGGCAAGCAATCGTACCAAAAGCAGATCGCTATATCCTTCTCCTACAGAGCAGTTGATGGATGTGAGCAGCTGGCCTTTGGGTCAGCAACCCAGAGCTTTAACCACTATGCCACCAGGGCTCTGCTGTCCTGGCAAAGAACTCACCAATCTTTGATTAAAAGAGAAAGCTGAGGAGAGCATCATGAGTTTTGCATCAACATAAATTGATCAGCATTGATACTGACGTGTCCTTATTCTGGTTTTGTTTTGTCATTGAAAACAATGTCCATTCTTTGCTAGAATGTTGAGAGTCAGTACATGTCTTTCATTGCAATTCTTAAAATATCCCCAAACCATAAGAATCATAACTATAGAAAATAGATTTAAATATTTTCATGAATACAACTATCGTCTACTGCCCCCCTCCTCAAATTCAAACAAAAGTTGACTCACTCAACAAGGTACTACATCATGAATCAGGGCTCAGGAACTGAGTACAGCAATGCATACAGGCATTCTGATAAAAGGTAGACAGACATAAAGTCAGGTTAAATAATACAGTGTCCCGTGATTTAATGTGATGGATTTCTTCAAGCGTATGGTTAACACAACAAACACAACAAACAAAGAATGAGTTCTTCAGTATACAGGACCTTAGATGGAATCCTAAGGCTCATCCAAAACCTTCTGAGGTGGGACACTACTGCTAGAAAGAACAAGCAGACCAGCCTGGAATAGCAAGAGCAACAGAACATAACATCTTCAAAGAAAGATCAGTAGGAAAAATCCAAAACAAAAATGGCAGTCTGGTTACGACAAGAACAAGCAAATTGTTCAGTGGGGAGTCATCAAGGCAAGCAATCGAGTTCTTCAGGACAAACCCCCCTCCAACACTGAAACTCAAAGGGAACACATGAGCAGGCATGTAAGCTTGCTGATGACCACGTAGGTCTACTGGTGAATGGAAGAGGGGAAAGGGCAACAATGAAGAAATGAGCTGAGTTTAACCACATTCCATAGACTCCCATTGACCTAGAGATGAGAGAGAGAGAGAGAGACAAGGAAGAGCTGGTTGGTCTGAAGTGTGGTGAGACCTGGGGAATCCTGAGCTCATGGATAAGGACATGCTCACGGAGGGCTTGAGCTGAGAGTGAAGCATCCAGCTGATATGAAGTGAGGGGAGATGCTCAAGAACACCCAGACTTGCAGATAGTACCCATTTGACCTAGCCTTGATGGCTTGATGAGCAGAACTCGACTAGAGGAAGAAAAAAAAAATAATAATTTTGATAAAGGAAATGAGTGTTAATTCTACAATTTGATGAATGTGACCTATTTATGGATGTAGTTGCTCAAAATACCAACAGAGAGGGATGGCATCTTTACATCAAGTATCAATCCTATCCCCTCTGTATACAAGGTAGATAGATAGGGATGCTCAACTTAGACATTGGCTACCTAAAATGAGGGGGCAATAAAGGCATGAAGTGACTGGCTTACAAGTTTTCAAGAGAGAGAGTCTAGATTAAGAGTGTGGAAGGAAGGTAGAATCCCCACTGAAAAGTTTTCATCTTGACTAGATGGGTCTGGTGCAAAGAGATGGGGATAAGATTCTTAGGATTCAATAGTGAGTAATTGTTATCATGATTAATTGCGACTGTCACAATTGTAAAGATAGAAGTTTTGTAGCAAAAACTGGGGAGTAGTTAACCTTACAGTCCAGAAACAGAGGACCCTAGGATCATCAAGAGAGAAGAGCACAAGCGGAATGCAGGACCTTATCCAGAGAAGCAGTGATACCAGAGTTGGAGGCAGAGATGAAGACCTGGAGAGAGGGAGCAGCTGAGGACTCTGGACTCGTGAAAAGAGAGGGACTGGGTGCTGGTGGCAAGGAAGCAAGCAGGCTTGCAGAATATGCCCCTTGGTTGTTTAAATTATTATGCTTTTGTGTACCCCCCCCAAAAACAAAACAAAACAAAAAACCAGGGAATGGAAGCAATACTGTTGAATGATGAAGCACGGAGAAGATTATACTCATTGCAATGAAACGATGGTGTAAAGCCGATGTTCTCCCATGTGAACTATCACTCAATTCACAATAAAATCTTGAAAAAAAAAAGATGAGTTCTTTGATATGCCCAGGACTGAATCACCTGGAGAGCTTGTTACAACACAGATCACTGGTGCCTACCTCTTGAGTCGGAGTCCTGGTGTGGTGCTATAGGATAAGCATTGGGCTGCAAACCATCAGACACTCCTCGGAAACCCTACACAGGGTCACTATGAATTGGAACCGGCTTGATAACATAATAGTAACAACCATCCCTGGAGTCACGATGAGTCAGAATCAGTGGGTAGTGGATTATCCCTTGAGTATCTGAGTCTGTAGGTCTAGGGTGGGGCCTGAGAATGTATTTCTGACAACTTTCCACCATAAACCCATTACCGTTGAGTTGATTTGGACTCAAAGTGTCTATAGACCCACAGTTATTAAGTCAATTCTAACTCAGAGTGAATTCCTTAAGTTTCCAAGACTGTAAATCCTCATGGGCTCAGACAGCCTCATCTGTGTCCCATGGAGTGGCTGGTGAGTTTGAACTGCCAACCTTGCAGTTAGCAGTCCAACACTTAACTCACTGTACCACCAGGGCTCCTTCAAAGTAGCTACTGTTCTTGTTAAGTGTGCTGTCTTAGCCGCTCTGTATGTTGGTAAGTGCCATCGAGTCAATTCTGGGTTTTCAAGGAGCACCTGGTGAGCTTGAACCACTGACCTTGCAGTTCAAACGACTTTGCAGTCTGACGCATTAGCCCACAGCGCCACACCGGGACTCAAGCCACTCTGTATAGAAGGTGCAAAAAACAGCTGGTAGATTTGAATCGCCGAATGTGTGGTTAGCAGTCCATGCCTATCCTATACAGCACCACACTGTTAAGTACCGTGGAGTCGGTTCCGACTCATAGTGACCCTGCACAGGGTTTCCGAGGCTGTAAATCTTTACAGGAGCAGAGCGCCTCATTTTTCTCCCGCGGAACCGCTGGTAGTTTCGAACTGCTGACCTTGAGGTTGGCAGCCCGACTCGTAACCACTACACTACCAGAGCTCCTTTACTAGGACTCCAAAAATACGGAACACTTCACAGATTTGTGTGTCAACCTTGCGCAGGGGCCGTGCTAATCTTCTATGCCGTTCCATTTTTAATATATTTGCTGCCAAAGTGAGCACCAAAGTACATTAAGTGCCGTGGAATTGGTTCTAACTCATAGCGACCCTGTATAAGGTTCCTGAGGAGTAGCTGGTGGGTTTGAACCACCAACGTTGCGGTTAGCAGTCCCGTGTTTATCCTGTACAGTGCCACAGCAGGTTTATAGAGCGACTCTCATAAGACACTATTTTCCCGAAGGCTGGCTCCCTTTCGTCCTTCTGTGAAGCGCTGACAACAGCCCCCCTGCATTTGGCGGAAGTGGGAAAATCCTCCTGCTGCCCCACTCCGGGGGCCCACCTGGAGTCCAACCGGACAGTCCACCGGCTTCCAAACAGTTCTTGGAGAAATTAGGCTATCTTTCATTAGCTATCTATCTGGTGGCCTCCAGGAGGCTGCAGGATATGAAGGCCATTTAATTAGGCCCTGTACCACTCTCTGGTGTGAAAAGGCTCTCAAACGCTTTGATTCCCCGCTGCTACCCAGCAGGAAGTTGTTGGTGATAATTGACATAGGATTTCCTTGTTAACCAGCAGCAGACATGCCGGATTAAAGCGACAGAGATCTCCAGAAGAAAGTGAAAGAGATAAGAAGCTTGAGAAGACTTCTGCTTATTTGGCACTTGAGGACGGGAAGAATTCGCAATCACCCACTCAAGTGGAGACTCCTAGAGTGGAAGGCCGGCCCCTTATCAGACCCATTTCAGCTTGGCTGATCAAAGATTGACTCCCCGTAAAATCACATAGGCCTGGGGTTTGTTAGTTTATTAAGCGCCAGGTTTTAGGAATTATCACAGGTTTAAAGATGGATTGCAGTTTCTGTGAAGGGGACAGGATTATCAGGTTTTCATCTTCACAATTATAAAATATCACAGCTGAGAGCTTGCTTGCAAATGACATAATTTTCCACTGCCAACTAAACGGGTCATTGTGAGGCTTCACATCGTGTTCTCCACGCGGAAGAACATTCAGGCAAGTTAACTCAGGGGAGGACAGAGGACCAGGGGCCTCCCAGCACCTTGTACCACTTCGGAAGCCGGTACCATCCCAGTTTGCCCTGTGCAGTTGCATAGGTAATTATATTTAATTTCTTAACCCGGGGCCGTTTAGGTCGGCTTGCATTCAAAGACAGGGACTAGAGAAGCAGCCTGTTGAGATGGTTCTAGAATGCAGTGTGATCAGTGATACCCAACTGGATCCGTAGGAGTCGGTGGAATGAAACGTCTACTTGGGTGTAGAGACAATTATGTAGATCACTAATAATTTAACCTTACAAGAGCACATGTGGCATTAATGAAGGGCTGGACGCTGGAAAGTCGTGCTATGGGATGTCTCTGTGACAACTCTATACAGGTCCTGGAAGAGTGGATGAGAAGGATTGGCAATTCTGCCTGCCGTGGATGTTTGGATCCGATAAATACATAATTACCAATGATTGTATCCTTCACAGCTTAAAAAAAAAAAATTAAAAAATTGCATATTATGTTTATTTTTGTTTTTTAAAAAAATACATGTTGTGTAGAAAAGTTAGGAAATGCAACAAATTATTAAGAATGAGTAAAAACCACTCATAATCTCCCACCCAGGACAAACACCCATTTAAAGTCTGGCAAGCCCTGTGCTTGTATATTCATGAATATGTAATTTCTCATAAAGTCAGACTCATTCCTTTTATGTTTCTTAAAACAATATATTGTTTACTTAACAATAAGCCATGTTTTTTTTTTTTTATGATTAGCAAGTATTATTTGAAGGTAAGATTTTAAATGGTGACAATATTTATGATAACAAAATTTGCTTAGATAGCCCACCAAGTAAGACATTTAGATTGTCATCAATTATTTTTATTTCTTGTAAACAAAGCTAAAGTGTCCAAAGTCTTGGCCAAAAAAAAAATATTTCTGCATGTCTTATTGCCTCTTTGGCAGAATTAACAGTAGAATTTTGGGCTCAAAGGATCTGGATATATTTAAAGATACTGATACCAACATAGTAAGAAAATCACTTTTCTGGTGCTAAAGTTGGAAGTATTTTGTGTCATCTGCCCCGAAGCTAGAGCAATGAACAACCATTCTTTCGTCAAAAGATCTGAATTCTTTCTGCATCACTTGAGTTGTCTCATCTGGATCTGACCTTCTGCCTTTAAGTGCTATGACAAACTATGACTATAAACAGTAGTTTGATAACCAAGTTAACAGGGCCAACCTCTGAAGATAATTATGTCATGTTAATGGCTTTAACATTGACCACATCTTTTATCCTGGAAGTTCAAGTTCCTGCAAGAGAACCAATTCATTATTATTTACAAGTGCGAAGGGAATTGGTTGATAAACAACGAAAAACATCCTTGAAAGCAAACTGCAGGGGAGGTCGTAAAGGGAAGGAGGAGAAACTGACTCTAAGCTCAAATCTTTAGCAGAATCAATCAGAGGGTCTGGTTTAAGTACAGCAAAGGGGGTTACATCAAGGAAGCACATTTTTATTTTATATTTGCTTCCAAAAGGCACAGACTGTCAGCCCTCAGATTACTGAAAAACAATCTTGAAGACAACAAAGTAAACATCTTTGTTTCCTGTACCATTCACATCACCCTAGTTTAAGTGGCATTTCAGATACAAAAGTCAATGAGGTCCTGGTGGCATGGTGTAGGGTCAGCACTGGACTGCTAACCACAAGGTCCTTGTTTCAAACCCACCAGTTGCTCCTTGAAAACACTAAACAGGGTTGCTAAGAGTCAGAACAGACTCAACGGCATTAAAAACAACAAATGCTCTTCTTCCCAGGGATACTTAAGGTACAGAGGCAATCTGGGTCATAATGAAAATAAGAGTTCTGTGTATACAGCCAAAGAATTTTTCTTCATAATTTGTTCATTAACAGTAGAACAAAAGGATTCCTTTAATTGACCTATAGCTTTTTGGAAAATCCATTCATTATGCATCGATAAGATGGAGTCCCTGGGTGTCAAGCAGTTAACATATTCAGCTGCTATCTGGAAGGCTGGAGGTTTAAGGCCTGGGGAATCTACTTCTGAAAATCAGCCACTGAAAACTCTATGGGGTCCAGCTCTTCTCTGACACATATGGGGTCACCATGAGTCAGAATAAACTCAATAGCAACTAGTTTTTTTTATTTTTGTTTGTTTTTAACAAAAAGGCATTCATTTAAAAAAAAAAAAAAAGTTCTTCATTTCTATATATATCTCTTTGAAAAGGATTATTTTTTCCCCTAGGTCTTTAAATGCTATCAAGTTGGTTTTGACCCATAGTGACCCTATATAGGGTTTCCAAGGAGCAGCTGGTGAGTTTGAACCACCGACCTTGTGGTTCAAAGCAACCTTGTGGTTGAATGCTTATCCTATGGATTCCAATTTTCTATGAAAAATATATTTTCTATGTATCATCTATGAAAAAGAAATAATCTCATACCATAACAACTTACAGTATTTCTTACAATATGTGTTTATCGATGAAACTGCATTTTAAAGAATTCAATGTGGACATTGTCTGATAAAGTAACATATTATAAGCAATACTTAACCATTTGCTTTTTGAAACCATTCGGAAGCAATTCAACGGCACTTAATAGCAACATGAGCAAAGTAAGAAAATGGAAGTTAATTTCTTAGAACGAGTCTAAAGCCCACAGTATTGAAATTGCCCAAACACAGGTCATTACCTGCCATAAATTAGCATGTTCCGACTAGGGGAAAATTAACTGACATAAATCTATTTAGCCTAAGTTTCCTTACCATGTCCTCCTTATTTTTGGTATTTCTAATTATTTGAAAAGGCACAATGCAGTGAGGTTGTTATCCACAGTGTAACCTGGGGTGAGCTGAAGGGGTTTGTAAATTCTGCTGCAACAGTGCTAGGAACGCTTTTTATCTATCTGAAGGGATGAAAAGCAAGCAGCCTCCTAGTCCTCAATCCTGCTGATGGGAGAGATGCAGAAATGGTTTCAGCAGCCTGTGCTTCTTTGCTGGGAGAAACATCTGTCCGTGCGAGGCAGGCAAGCTGGGGAAGATCATGAATTGAAATAAAACACGACAGGAACAGTGCCTTCTCAAGCCTTTCTTGAGCAGGTCTGGGGAAGAACAATCCCTGGAATCCCTCGTCATTTAAGGTACAGACGTCAGATACAAATGGATCTTGTCATAATCGTTTTCTCATTATCATCTTGGGAAATTTCCAGCAAAAATCTGGGAGGGAAACAGAGCCCCTGATGCTGGTAATAGAGTTGTGATTCCAGCTTTCACAACACCGTACAGGGGAATAAAAGACGACGTTTTTAATCTTAAACTTGAGACTGTCTCTATAAAGGTGGTCCACTGAGAAGCTTGGGGAGGGCTTTCTAACGAAAAGTAGTTGAATCTGCTTTTTAAATAAGGAAGCATTTGTTTTTTCCATATTCTTGAACCCTCAATTCTTGAACCCTCATAACTTTCCTTTGGGGCCTACAAAGCAAGACTTGTCTTAAAGGCCTTTTCATCAAGGAAGGCTTAAGGATTGCTTTTATTTTAAATTGCAAATCCTTTATCTAGGAGAGAAAAAGGTCATATGTATATATTTCAAAAAGTTCTTGGAAAAATTCCATTCTTTTATAATTCCATTTTTTCCATGAACTTTTTGATATATATAAAATAGATATGTGTGTATATGTATATAAGCATTTGTGTATATGTAAAGATATA
>NW_006408521.1:47561771-47605712 GCF_000296735.1 Chrysochloris asiatica | reverse complement strand
ATATATATATATATATATGTATATATCTATACACACACACATAGACACATGTATGAAGTGATATGCGTGGGCAATTGATTGATATTTCAGATTATTTTAAAACTTCCATAAGAGACCTCTTGTGTGAGAGCCCTCTGTAAGAATGTTCTCTCAGACGTAAACCGACTTTCCTGAAAGTAATGAAAGTCACTCATTCATATCAAGTTCTCCCAGCATGTCCGGAGCAACATCAGCTATTTTACATAGCCCATCTGTTAACCTATAATGCCAAGATATGTTTGAAAATCATTTCCAAAACGAGAAGTCTCCATGCATGTGTTCATGTGTTTCCAGATGAGCATTTATTGGATGTCTACTATGGAGTCCTGCTGTGGTACTGTAGGATAAGAACTGGACTCGTCATCGCCAGGTCGGCAGTTCAAATCCACCAGCTGCTCCTTGGAAACCCTATTCAAGGGTCATTATGAGTCAGAACCGGCTCAACGGCATGTAACAATAACGCTGTTTGTCAGGCACTGCATTATGTGCTGTGAGGAGGTGAAGGAGCAAAAGACATGGGGAGGGGGGCACATTCTTGTAGGAAACCAAGCAAAATGGGAAGGAAGGCGGTCTGCAGAATGGTAATGTGTGCTGACCTCGGCTCCAGGTAGACTTCAGTCTGAATCCCAGCTCCATCATGACTATTGAGTGTCCTTGGGCAAGTAACGTGACTCCTCTCAGGCATGGTTGCCTAATCCATAGAGTGGCAATATCAACACAGACTCTACAGGGTGGTTGTAAGGCTTCAAAGAGACCAGTGTGTCCAAGCCGTAGACCTGGCATCTAATGTTTGTGTGATATGTGCTGTTTTCTCTCCTGCTCCAGTTATTACTGCTGCGACGGAAAATGCTTTAACAGAGTAAAATGTTATAAAATGACAAAGCATTGCAGAACAAGGAGCTTCTACCTCTGACATTGCTATCACTCCTCATATATTTCACGGATTTTATCAGTGGTTCCCAGGGGTCATCTGCAGACCAGTGCTGAGTAGTGATTACAGGGTCTTCTTCAGTCGGGGAGAGAAGACTCTCAGACTCTTCTCTTTTTTTGTCCTGAGATGATGTCATTTTTTAAATGGAGCCCTAGTGTGGCACTGTAGGATAAGCACTGCAACAAAATGTCGGTTTGAACCACCAGATTGGCAGTTCAAACTCACCAGCAGCTCCTCAGAAACCCTCTACTGGATTGCTGTAAGTTGGATCCAACTTGATGGCACTTAACAACAACAACAGTGTTCTATTTACAAGACAGCACTTCTTTGTATAATGATGGCATTTAGATGACATTGGTGGAGGGATGTCGATCAGTTTATTCAACAAAATTTTAAAAAAATAGGCAATCCTATTTTTATTTAAAAATAACAATTGCTTCATGAGATCTGGAAACCACTGGAAATTATGCAAAATATCCATTCTAGTTGGCTGGCTGTGTGCTGTCGAGTTGGTCCCGACTCACAGTGATCCTGTATGGATTTCCAAGGCTATAAATCTTTACAGGAACAGAAAGCCTCATCTTTCTCCTGCAGAGCAGCTGGAGGATTCAAACTTCTGACCTTATGGTTAGCAGCCTAATGCATAACCCTCCACGCTACCGTGGCTGCTAAACTATCCATTCTAGCAAAAGCGTAAGTTAACTACTTTTATCACAGAAAAAGTACTTTTCTTTTTTTTGTCTGTTTTCATTTTTTTTCTGGGGCAGATGGGGCTTTTGTGATGCCCCTTTGAATGAAAGTCTCATTTTTCGAAATGATGCATCTGCTTTTAATGTCTTAAACTCTGGGATGGAAGAGTGATATCTTCCCTGGTCTGGGTTGTCTTAACTAGTCTGAAGTCTTCATGATAAAGACAAGCAACCATCTAATAGAGAAATAACCCCAAGACAAAGTGCTGTGCTGCATGATGTTGATTCTGACAACCTATAAATGGGCCATATTGATGAAGTGAACGCGACTCTCTCTGGTCATTTTCAACTAGAAACTAATAACCCCCGTCATGCTATCAGGCATGCAATAACCCCAGCTAAAACGGACTCATCAAATAAATCACTCAGGAATTCTTCTGTTTCTTTCTCTGGACACATTGCACATCTGCTCAATGAAAGGAGGAAAGAAGCAATATTTCTTTGATCAGGAATTTTTTTTTTTTTTTTAATATTCTTGTATCTGTCCCTTGGGATGCTATCTTTTCAAGTGGGTGCAGATAGTACATCACTTTCTAATGAATGCAGAGAATTTATGAATTTAAGCTATAAAACCAACTATGAGGGATTTTAGTTTATCTCAATCTATATTTTACATTGTCATGAGAAAATAAACCGGACCACAAAGCCATATTGTGCCCAGTTCACTAAATCCCCTGATTTCTATGACCTTTTCAATGTGTTCCATTCGTGGTCACATCTGGGAGGGGGATGCAAACAGATGTTTGCTTGGTCCATTTGTTTTCCCCAACCTGTCTAAATACAAGTTATACTTTTCATTCTCGCCCGGCTGTGGACAGTAACGGCTTGGCCAGAGTGTCAGACATTAGCCTCGGCTAATGTTATCATATGTTAACATCCTACAGACCCTGCTAATACTTTCTGGTTGTGGGGTGAATTTTGACATTTGTAAGATGGACACAGATGTCATTCTATGTCCTGGGATCTTAAAACCCTTATGTCCACTCCCTGGATCTTAAGGATTTATCTCGAGCTGACTAGAAGATGTCTTGGCTGCTTGTGAAATAGAAAATAGTATAAGTTGTTCAGCTATGGGAGCTAAGCTCTTCTGAGTGTGGAACAAAAAATTAAATGAAAAGACAGACTTCAGACTGTGGTATTGAGAGGAACCTAGTGCAGCAGAGAGGGAAAAGGCCTGGGGTTGGGTAGACCTGAGTTCAAATCCCGACTCTGTCACTTGGCAGCTGTGTGGCTAGATAATGAAAAAACAACAACTTTGAGTTCCTCCTGGGTAAACTTGGGATAATGGTACTAACCTAATACAATTATTGTGCAGATTTCAATGTGTTAAGGGGTTTATTGCTAAGTGCTTTTCTTTGAGGAGACATTTAGCATCTTGCCTGCCTCAATTCTTTTTCTTTTTCAGAGTTCAGTCCTCAGCCTTACATGTTGCTAGCTGTGTGATCCTGAACACGTTACAGAACCTACCTGACCTTCAGCTTTCTCTGTCTAAACCAGAGACAGGTGTGGAGATTGTTAGGAATGAAATGATGGAGAGAAGGCCTAGGAAGATGCTGACGTATAATAAGTATTCAATTCTGTTGTTTCGCCTCTTCTTGCTTTTTCTTGGGTTTATGTTTCTTCATCTGGAAAATGAGGAGGCTGAACCAGATAATACTTTAATCCCTTCTCACTCTGAACTGTTATAATTTGATATGTGAGATAACATTTATGAGAGTCATTTGCCATCTACGAATTACGATGCAATGCACAATGACAGTTATAATTTGCTTTGCCTACCTATGCTTGCCTCACCAAAACCGAACAGACATCATTTATTAAATGCTTGCTATGTACCTAACATAGGAGCTCTGGTAGCATAGTGGTTACGAGTTGGGCTGCTAATCTCATGGTCAGCAGTTCAAAACTACCAGTGGTTCTGCGGGAGAAAGAATGAAGCTTTCTGCTCCCATAAAGATTTCATCCTCGGAAACCCTATACAAGGTCGCTATGAGTTGGAACCTACTCCACAGCACATAACAACAACAACAATGTACCTAACGTAGATTTTTCTTTCTGAAGCTTTTTAGTTTGGATTAATTTTAGATTGATTAAAAGCTGTGGTGTTGTGGGATCAGCACTGGACTACAAAACACAAGGTTAGCAGCTCAAACCCACCAACTGAGCCTTGGAAACCTTATACAGGATCACTATGAGTCGGAACCCACTAGACAGCTCTCAACAACAAAACCCTTCACCCAGTTCTAGATTCTTCTAATGTCATCATCTTGCATTTCAATGTTACATTTGGCTAAGCTAATAAATCAGTGTTGGTAGTTTCTATTAGTTGGATTTCACCAATTCATGTCATGGTCGTGTATCAGCTAAACTGTGACCATTTTTCACTCTTTCCTTGTTTATTACAACCTTCGCAGGTTTGAGGGATACTGACCAGGGATTTTGCAGAATGTCTCTCGACCTGACTATCACTGTATCTGATGTTTTTTCTCAGGGGTAGAGCTAGAGATTTTGGGGAAAGACTCTTATGAAGTGAGGTGTCCTTTTCACCAGTTCAAATCAATGGGTAGATCATGATAGTCACATGATTGATGCTACTTGGCAACATTTTAATGCAATCATCTTTTGCATGGCTCTATTATGGGCAATTTTGAATAAAGCCTCTATGAACATTCAGAAATAGTTTTTTGTGTGATATGGTTTTTTCTTTCACTTGGGTAAATAACTAAGATCATTGAGTCAGAAGTTGTGTTTAACTGTGGTGTAGTGAATTATTTAATTTGTCTCCCACCAGACAGCCCTTTCCTGCTGGGTCTGGGTGAGAGAGAGTGGGAGAGGATCCTGACAGGGTGACAGGATTCAGTGGCGGATGTTACAGAATTCTTTCATTATGATGACAACAACCTGGAACTCTAATGTGTATAAAGTGAGCCACTTCAGAAATGGGGGAGATCTCACTATTGTCAAAGAGGAGTCGGGAGCACAATGTGTCCTTTGGACCGCCTTGACCCAGGGACAGAGAGCCGTGACATTGGAGGGAGGGGGGGCAGGGGAGCAGCAGCAGCAGAAACAAGAGCCAGAGCACCAGACAGAGCAGGGGGCTTCCCAGCCCACGGAGCAAGGACAGCTGAGGGACTTTGGGCAGGGCATTTGTTTGTAGAGTGGGCTGCCTCCAGCACTTAAGTGGGGGGAACCCACAGAGCTCGAGTCAAGTGCCTTTAGGCTGAGGTTTACGGTGGAGTGGTGTGTCCTGTGAGCATTTTTCAGCAGCCCTAAAACAGTGTTTGTAACATTGCCTGGACCTGCCCATGAGGACAGCTGAGGAGAAGCCGTCCTCCCGGGACCCAACTTTGTCCTGAACATTTCTGAGCCTGACGTGTAATGTGTTAACTTTCCATATAAACACATAGCTGTGAACATGCTTCTGGAGTTCTGTGTGGCCAGTGTAGCGAATTATCGAACCCAGATGAGAAGTAGATGTGCAGCAGGAGATAGGGCTTGATGTCTTTTTTTTTTTTTTTTTTACATGAACTTTATAAGCGATTGCCAAACTGTTTTCCAAAGTAACTTGACTCTTTGCATTCCAACCATCCATGTATGAGATTTCTCTGCCAACACTGGCATCGTCAGATATTTTCAACCCTTCTAAAAAGTGTGTGTATGGAGGTGGTGGTGTTGTGTGCCATTGAGTCAGTTCTGACTTAATACCGACCCTCTCAGGGCTGGTGGTATAGGATTGCTAACCTTGCAGTTAGAAGTCCAGTGCTTATCCTACAGCACTGCACCAGTGTTCAAAAATTGTGGTGGTTTAGTTAAGTGCCTTCAATTTGGTTCCAACTCATAGCAATCCTATATAGGGTTTCCAAGGAGCAGCTGGTAGATTTGAACCACCAACTTGCAGTTAGCAGTCCAAAGATTATTCTATAGTGCCACACCAGGACTTCTAAAAAATGTGTGTTTTTGTTGTTGTTTTTAAGTGCTATTGAATTGGTTCCAACCCATAGCGACCCTATATAATAGGGTTTCTGAGGAGCAGCTGGTGAGCTTGAACGACCGACCTTGCAGTTCAAACAGCTTTGCAGTCTGGCGCATTAACCCACAGCGCCACACCAGGACTCCAAAAGGTGTGTGTTGTTGTTGTTGTTATGTGCTGTGGAGTCAGTTCTGACTCATAGCGACCCTATATAGGGTTTCCAAGGCTACAAATCTTTATGGGAGCAGAAAGCCTCATCTTTCTCCCGCGGAACAACTGGTAGTTTTGAACTGCTGACTGTGAGATTAGCAGCCTGATTTGTTGTGATAATTTGTGGTTTAGATAATTTGTGGTTTTAATCTGTATTTCCCTAATGAGAAATAATGTTGAGCATCTTTCATACTATGTCTTCTTTGGTGAACTTTCTCATGGAATTTGGTTTCTTGGTTTGGAGGTTTAGGACAATGGTATCATGTGGAATTCCCAGGTAATTAACCTAATAACTTGTTTAGTACTTCTGTTCTGCTGCCTAGTTTCTCTCACAGGGTCTGGGGTCTTAAAAGCTTGCAAGCTGCCATACAAGACGCAACAATTGGCCTCTATTCACCTGAATCAACAGAGGAAGGAGAGTCAGGAACAGGAAGAGGATGTGGACGGTGGCTAGTGGCCTCCACAAACAACTAGGAGATCAGAACTGAATGGTGCCCAGCTACCATGACTGAATATTTTGATAAAAGCTTTCCTAGAAAAATCCTGAGCAAAAGGGGGAAAGTGCAGAACAGAATGACAAATTCTCAGGAACTCTATAGACTTTATAAAACCATGTAAGGTGGATAGACTCCCTAAAGCTATTGCCCTGAGATCATCTTTAAACTCTAAACCAAAAATATCCCCTGATGTCTTCTTAAAATCAAACAGTACTTTAACTAGTAAGAGGTCTGCCTTGAGCATTAAGCTCTTTGAAGAACTACCTCTATTGGAATACATTAATAGCAGCAACTTGAAAGATTCCATAGGAACCTAAGGGGGGCCGGAAGCTTACGTTTAAAAGGGAGGAACTACTCGGAAAAGGAGCATGAGAATGGCTGTAGAAATTAAAAATATCGTCAACGTCATGAAATCGTACACAGAGAAACTGTTGAATTGGGTGGGGTTTTGTTGTGTATTCTTAACAACAAAACTCAATAAAATGTAACACCAGGACTCAACGGTACTTCATTTTTTCCTTCGGGGTTTAAAAGTCCCTGCTATGTATGCACTGTTTGCTGCCTATGGGTCTGGCTGCCCTGATGTTTTCTGAACTGTAAGCATTTTCACTAAGTCTGATCTGACCCTGCTGAGTTTCAGGACATATGTTAGGCCAGTCCCACAACACTAGGTGGGCACAGGAGCTGTGCCAAACACAGAGGGCCTTGAATGAGTCCAACAGACACACCTTTGTGGGGGCTTTTGGGGCCTCAAGCTTAATGACTAAAAAGAGATTTATAATTAGTGTGACAATTGTACCTGAATGGCAGTTTCTAAACTGATAGAAATGTTTGCTCTCGCCAAACTGAAAAGTGCCTATAGTTCTAATTACACATTTCTCCTTGGCCTCATAAGCCCATTTTCAAGACAAAAGCAGAGGGGCTGGGAAACAACTGCAAAAGGCCCTATGTGTGCTCGCTGCATTACGTCTTTTGCTTCATGGTACCCACACAGGACCCCTGGGAGGTAGATAGCAAATAATACGTAGTTCAAAAAATAAGTGTCTGTATTATTTTCCTTCTAAAGAAACGACTGCCTGATAATCATTGTAGCCCAAAGTCAATGCGAACGAAGCATTTAGTTAGATGCACCTAGAACGTCAGCATTGAGACGCTCCAGCCATTGTTGTTAAGTGCCGTCAAGTTGGTTCCATCTCATAGCAACCTCCCTGAATAGGGTCTCTGAGGAGCAGCTGGTGACCTTGCAGTTCTAACCAACCTTGTGGTCCAGAGCATTATACTGCAGTGTTCCACCAGTTCCTTCAAATCCTTTGCCTTCTGATGGGTGAGAGGGTTGTTGTTGTTTTTTTTATTTTTAAAATAATTATTCATACCAAAATCTCGTTTAATAATAGCCTTTAAAAAACAAACAAAACCCAGTTGCCCTAGAGTTGAGTCCAACCCCCCTCCCTATGTGTATAAGAGAGTGAACTCAACTTTTTCAAGTCTTGACTTTTCAGAAGTAGATTGCCAGATCTTTCTTCCTAGGTGCTTCAAACTGTCAACCTCTCAGTGAGAAGTAGAGAGCGTAACTGTGCTCCACCCCCTAATTCCCAGTAGGCTTGTTTTCCATGGAGTCGATCCCAACTCATAGTGACCCCATATTAACCATGCCCAGTAAATTGAGGAAACTGAGGCTGAGAGGAACAAAATAAGATGATGTCATAGTGAAACAGTGAAGTTACCAAGTCACCGAGCAGCAGAGCTGAAATCAGATTTATTTAAAATTAATGTCATTTTTTTTACAAACACTCAATCTCTTCTGTCTTAGAAGCTGGCAGAGCCTCCTGCTTACTGTGCCCAGCTCTGCTCTCACCCACCCCACCCTACCAGTTCCCCATTCCTGAAGACTTGGGCAAAACGGCACCATGGGGGTTAGAGGCTCAATGGAGGATGGTTCTTTCGGCACAACTTCACCTCCTTAGTCCTGCCAGATGCTGAGTGCCCGAGTAATAACAGCAATGGTCACTCTTAGATTTCATGAGCATTTGCTGCTAGCCAAGCCCTTAAAGGAGGAGCAAACACTGGCCCCACTATACAGAAGCAGACAGAGACGCAAGGAGTCCATCACATAACTAGGGAGCTAGGAAAGCTTAAGACTTGGCCACTCAATCCCAGAGTCTGAGACCAGGATCTTTACCACAGAATGCTTCCGGGAGCATTTGTGGAAAGGGAGCCTTCAGTAGAGACACTTGAGATGCTTCCTTGTTGCCTGAATATCACCTTTCCCTGGACGTGGAGCCTCCCAGGTGTGGTTTCCAGGGACCAACAGTCCTCAGGCCACATGCAAGCCCAGGACCATACTTTCCAAACGTGGCATCCTATAGGATTCAGCTCTAGAAGCTTTCCCAGAGCCTCCTTCTGAAATGAGCCCTCCTTCCCCGCAGTCTCAGGGAGGCCAAGGCCATACTGTTTGCTCTTTGCTATGTCCTTCTCACTCCCTGGCATGAAGCAATTGCAAAGAAATAACCCTCTGCTAGGAATTGAAAGAACAAGGGCAGCGGCATAGGACGCAGGTGGGGGTGGAGGGGTGGGACTTAGACATTTCACTCATTGCAGAGGGCTTCGCTACTACCTTATGGTCACTATAATGAGATGCCGGGTTGGAGCCCACCCACCAGTGGGGGGTTCATACTCTGCACCCAGCCTGGGACTTAAAGTCCTAATACGCAGGTTCTGCACGTGGCTAAGCTAGACTTGGACTTCACTCTGCTCCTTCCTCGGGCACCTTTCTGCTTTTCTGGATCCTCATCTGAAAGCATGGGTAGATGGTTCTTAGAGGTGCTGTGAAGACTAGGTCCATGTAGCTAAAGCTAGAATCATGCTTGGTTCATACATGCTCACTCTTATTTGCATATGACACCATAACAACCACTTTGTCCCCAAGAAACTGAGGAGCTTGGAGGCCACTGCTGATGAGGAAACTTGACCCATGGTATGCAAAGCTCCCTCCATGCCCCTGGAGCCTCACAGCAGTGGCTATCACTGCCTGACCCGGCTCACGGGCCCTCTATTGTCCTAGCTGAGCACCCCAGACAGGAGTGATGGCTGCCCAGCCCAGGGAGGCTCCTATCCGCACTGGGCTGTGTGGGCTGTACCAAGGGGCTGGCCACTGAGTAACACACCCGCGGGACCAGTTCTGGGGAAACGTAAGAGAGTAAAGGTCCTGACTAGCATTAGAAATTGGGGCTTAATGGTCAACCATTAAAACTGAGGTGGGGGGAAGAGAGGGGTTGTTCCTGCATTACTTTTGACACCATCTTCAGCAAATGCATTCGTATCATTCATTAAGCAATATCATGATAAACAGAGAAATGATTGAATTGCCAAGGATTTCATTTTCCTTGTATCCAGAATCATTACCCATGGAAACAGTAGTCAAGAAATCAAATGACATATTGCACTGAGAAAATCTACTGCAAAAGACCTTTTTAAAGTATTAAAAAAGATGTCCCATTGAGGACTAAGGTGCATCTGACCTAAGTCATGGGATTTTCAATCACCTTGTATGCATGCAAATGCTGGACAGTGAATAAGGAAAACCCGATAAGGATTGATGCTGTTGAGTTATGGTGTTGGCAAAGAATATTCAATCTGGACTGCTAGGTGAATGAACAAATCTGTCTTGCAGGAAGTGCAACCAGAATGCTCCTTAGACACCAGGATGGTAAGACTTCATCTCATTGGTTTTGGATACATTACCATGAGGGGTCAGTATAAGGAGAAGGACCTCATGCTTGGTAAAGTGGCCGTGGTAATAGTGAGGAGGGTGCAGAACCAGACAATGTTTCATCTGTTATATGAGTACACAGGGTTGCTAGGAACTAGAACTGACTTGGTGACTTCTAACAACAACAGATATAATCCCCATGGCAAGTAAGATGACAATCTTAGACACCCTATATCCGGTCACTGTGAGTCTGAATTGAATCAGTGGTAGTGGGTTTGGCTTAGCTTCAGTTATTAGGAGTAGTAAGCTAGCCCTTTAAATCCCTAAACAGATCAGATGTGATCTAAACAGGGGACTTTGACCCATCAGGCCAACTGAGCCCCAAGAGGAGAAATGCAGTTGAGGAGGGCTGGCAGGAGCCCTGCGCTTCCAGGGTGTAGAAGAAGGCGGTTTGCAGAGGCCAGACTGAAAATGATGGAGTGGGTGAGGAGACCGGAGGGGAAGGAGAGGGAGTGCAGAAAGAACACTGGAGCGGGTTGTGGGGAAGCCCAGTGTGTGGAGACAGAAGTGGACGGATGACGTGTGATAAGAAGAGTATGGGCTGCTGAGAGCTGCAGTGGATGGTAAAGGGGGTGGAAACTGGTGTTGAAGGAGAGGGTAGGAACTTTGCTGTGATAACCAGATGAATCAGAGGTAATGAAGTGCAAAGAGGAGAGCAGATGTGTGGGGCACTAGGAGAATCCCAAGGTGTACTGGTCCATGTGGCCATGCGGAGGGGCTAGCAAAGACTGTGTATGCACATGTGTACATACATCTGAGGGGTCTGAGGTGGATATGCTCAGGTACTCACACAGGTAAGACCACCTTATGCTGTTGTGCACAATCTAGGTAAAGAGAATAAGCTCAGAATCACAGCAAGGATTGTCACTGCTTACCCCTTACATGTTAGCCACGCTGCTGTGAGCTGAACACTCAGTCTTAGTTCATCTTCACAACAATCCAGTGCACTTCCAACCACAAATAGGAAGATCGGCTTAGAGGGGTTAAGTATCTTGCTCAAGGTCACACAGCAGTAAGAGGCCATGTTGGAATTCAAGGCTACATCTGACTAACTGCATGGGACTGTGGTTATCAAACATCCCAGCTGACAAGCATTTTGCCAGACATCTGAAGTTCTCTCTGTAGTTTCCTAGTTGCAACGCAGAGCTTCTAACCAGTTCATTCTAGTTCGATCCCCTACTGAGAATTTGCTGGTCCATCCTAGATACACAAAATCAGAATCCACCTTTTAAAAAGATCCCCAAACAATAAATAAGGAGGATTCGGATGCAGACCGTGCAGACCCGGTCAGGAGGCCAAGCCCCTGTGGGCCCAAGCGTTGTTGACTGTCCAAACCATAGGCTCTGAGGATCAGACTTTAGCTACCTAGTAGTCATAGCAAACTGTCCCTCATCTGATTATTCAGTAATGCTTGTTAGTAATCTCATACATGAGCCCTTGATATCCACAGACAAATGTAAAAACCTTCCCTAAAAGCCGAGACTGTAAATTCCAAAAAGGCAAGTACCCCCCCTATCCAAAAAAAAAAAAAAAAAAAAAAAAAAAAGCTAAAGAGGATAGAGAGAAACACTGTTAACTGATGATATATGGAGGGGATAATAATCAATGTAATGAAACAAGCTATATGAATGGTTGAATATGAAGCTGATGATGTGCCCTGTAAACTTTCACTCAAACCAAAATAAAAACATTTAATTAAAAAAAAAAAAAAGATCCCCAGGTGATTTTTTACAGATTTTTATAGAATGAATTGGCTCGAAGCCCTGGCGGGAAGTGAACTGAGCTGGTGGGTCTTGTTAAATGGACTGGCTGACCAGCATGTTGTGAGTTAGACTCAATGTTCTGCACATCCCCATGGAGTCCCAGTGTCTGGAATCGAATCGGGGCCATGATTCACACTAACACCCACAGACTGTTCCAAGGATAAGCACAGTGGTCATGTCTAAAGTTGCTTTCTTTTTTTAAAAATCATAAGTGAGTGATGCCACCAACCAGTTTGTAAGCTGGCTACTGGCATTATATATGTATATAATTTTTTAAAAATGCAACTGTACTTATTACGTGTTTAACGTAAGGGGGAAACCTGCTGAAATGATGCGTTAGTGCTGCTCCTAAAACAACATCAAAGGAGGACCCTCAGTATTTGTTTTACTCTGAGGGGTTGGATACAAAGCTATTCTAGGCCCAGTGTTATTGTTGCTAAATGCCATCAAGTTAGTTCTGACTTATAATGACCCTGTATAGGGTTTTCAAGGAGCGACTGGTGGGTTTGAACTCTCAACCCTTTGGTTTGCTGTGTTAGGTAGCAGGAAACAATTTGAAGTAAATTTGGAAAACTGTTTCTTTTCCATCCCAAATCCAAATCCCGGTCACCTGCTAAGGATGGTGTTTCTTTTCAGGTTCTACCTTCCATCTCCAGCAGTGGAGACAAGTTCAGGCCAAGTTAACACTCGTTTCTGGTGGTGGAGGTGAATCATGGGTGAGGGTGTTTGAGATCCCATGCAAAAGGGCTGGATCACAAACTCTTAAGGACTGTGAATGTATATTAGCACCAGCCACAGGCCAGCTGTGCTGAGGGCTCCATGTGGATTATCCCTGGTAAAGGCTAACCTGTTGTTAGGTGCCATCGAGTTGGTTCTGTGTCCAACAGCAAGAATACTGGCTAGTCCTGCGTCCTCCTCACAATTGTTATGTGTGACCCCATTGTTGTAGCCACTGTGTCAGTCCATCTTGTTGCGGATTGTTGTGGTTTTCATGGACTTTCTGGTGGCATTGGGCTGCTAACCATAAAGTTGATAGTTCAGACCCACCAGCCACTTCACAGGAGAAAGATGAGGCTTTCTGCTCTGGTAAAGATACATAGCTTTAGAAACCCTATGAGTTGGAATTGACTCGATGGCTGTGAGTGACTTTGAGGATGAGTTCTAGTCCAGTCTGGGTGATGTCCTCATAAGCAAGAGAAGAGACAAACAGGCCACAATGAGACAATGGAACTATGTTGTAACTGCAAATCAAGGGGCGCCTGGGGCTACCAGAAGCAGGCAGAGACAAGAAAGGGCCTTCACTTGGAGACTTCAGAGAGAACATTGTTCTATTAAGACCCTGAATGTGGTCTATTCTTATAAACCACCCAATCTGTGGTACTTAATTACAGCAGCCAAGGTTATGAATACAATCTTATTCTAACCTCCTCACAACTTTACAGAGAGGGGTTTACTTCATCGTTTGTCCCCATCCTCTCTGGACCTCCCAGGGATCCTCTGAGGTGGTGGTGGTCGGGGAGGCACAGAAGGAATGATTAACATTTGTCAGAGGTTCTGTGGAGCTTTGAGCAGGGGCTTTGGAGAAACCACAAAGTGGGGGTGCTAAAGGTACCTACGCTACAGACTCATTGCAAGGGTTATGCAGAGAGTTGATACAAAGGGCCCATTACAGAGCCCTGCACTAAACAGTTAATAAATGGAGCGTGTGTGAGTCTCATCGATTTGCTTCCTGATAGTGGTTTTACCAGGTTGTTGGTCACTGTTACATATTAAGCGCATGCCTTTTGATTAATAGTGTGTAGTATTTTGATTTCATTTTGCTGTTACCTTTAAGGGATAAGGGGTAGGGAATGCATTCATAAGGGGATAAGACACGAGTTATGCCTTAAAGAGGAGCCCTGGTGTGGCACTGTGGGTTAATTCATCAGACTGCAAAGTCGTTTGAACTACAAGGTTGGCAGTTCAAGCACATCAGCTGCTCCTTGGAAACCCTATACAGGGTTGTTATGGGTCGACAGCACTTAACAACAACAATGCCTTAAAGAAGGCCGAATCTAATAAAGGCAAAAGGTTGACAAATAGCATTAAAACAAGTTCATGAAAACATTGCAGAGTGGAATTGGGATTCATGAGAGGAAAAGACTACAGCAGGCAGTTAGGGAAGGCTTCCTGGAAGAGGTGGCTTCTGAACCAGCAAGAGTAACACAACTGCTATCAGTGGAGGCTGTAGTGAGGGGAGAAATTACAGGCGTAGGAATGAGCTGAACAGAGGCACACTCTGGTTTCTTAGAGAAGTCCATGGACTTTGCCCATGATCGAATATTCATAGACTCAGAATTGTTCTGCCTTTTTCAGAGAGTTTTCTGGTGCAATCTTAGATTAGTCAGAATGGCTTAAATGCCATTTATAAAATAACCTCAACAATTTCAGTAGCTTAATACAAGTAGAAGGAGCTCTGATAGCGTAGAAGGAGCTCTGGTAGTGTAGTGGTTACAAATCGGGCCGTGAACCTCAAGTTCAGCAGTTTGAAACTACCAGCTGTTCTGCAGGAGAAAGATGAGGCTTTCTGCTCCTGTAGAGATTTACAGCCTCGGAAACCCTGTACAAGGTCGCTATCAGTCGGAACCGACTCCACAGCACATAACAACAAACAACACCAACAATACAAGTAGAGCCCTGGTATGGTGCTGTAGGATAAGTACTGGACTATCCACAAGGTCAGCCGTTCAAACCCACTAGTCACTCTCTGAAACCCTTGGTGGCACATAGCAACACAACTAAGTTTTCTTTATTTTTGTTTAATCAACACTTACTTATTTTAACCAATTTTAGGCATATCGATACAAAACAGTAATCTGAGAAAGAAGTCTTCTAGTTATACAACCTGGTAAAAATCACTTATTAACATACTCTACAAACAATTCTTCAGCGTGTAATGATGATGAACTATGTTAGTATTCTACCACCTGTTCCCTTGTGAGTTTCAGACTGGCTTGTTTATTACCGTGATGCCAGAAGTTATGCCTCCAGGGTGTCAAATACCATCACGGTCACTCATAGGAAACCAATTTCAGCAAATCTTCTAGACTCAGACAGCCTAGAAAGAAGGATGTAGCAGTCAGTTTCTGAAAAATTGGCTAGTGTAACTCCTATGAATCGCAACAGAAGACTGTCTGATATATAGTACCTGATGATGAACCTCTCAGGTTCAAAGGCTGGGGAAGAGCTGTAGCCTCAAAGTAGAGTTGACCTTAATGGCATGGATAGAGCAAAACTTCTGGGACCTTTATTTCCTGATGGGGTATGAGCCAAAATGAGAAAGAAAGAAAGAGAAAAAACAAAAACAAAAACAGCCGCAAACATCCATCAGTAATCAGAATGTGTAATGTATGAAATATAAATCTAGGAAAACTGGAAGTTGTTAGAAATGAAATGCATGAAGCTCAATATCCAAGGCATTAAGTGAGCTGAGATGGACCAGTATTGGCCTTTTTGAGTTTCAGTTCTTGCTCACATCAGAGTCCCTAGGAGAGAGGCTAGGTTCCACACAACTTCTCTAGGTTCAAGCCTCCTCCTGCCTAGTGGCTCTATCATCTCCCAGGCCCCAGAATTCTCCGCTGGACTCTGCAGCTGGGTGACAGATGAAGGAATAGAGCATGCAGAACCTGCACAGGAGGGTCTAGGACCTGGGCCTGGAAGTGGCTGCATCATTTCCACTGACATTCCATTGACCAGAACCCAGCCACATGACCTCACCTTGCTGGAGGGAGGCTGGAAAACAGAGCCTTCCTATGCAGCCAGAAGGAAAATCAAACAGATTTGGTGAACACATCATATAGTCTCTGACACAACTTTCTAGATTCATAAACCTTTTAGAACCAGTAAGGAATTTGGAGATAAGAGTAGTAAATCCTTAAATTCAGTTAAATTATTTTGGAGTTTACAAAGCATCTTTGCTATAGCATTTAGCTTTATTCTCATGTTGAGAGAACCCTAAAATGCCTTGTACATCTACTATAGATGAGCCTTGTGCAGACTCTCTGCATGACAGTTGTCTTTTAATCTCATGAGTAGTAGATAGGGCAGGTGGTGATACTCCCAATTAATCCCAGAGTTGGCGGCCCAGATGTTAAGTCTCAGTCTTAGGGTTCTTTTTCCATGTTGGTCCAACCCTACCCATTCTGATAAAGAGAGAAAGCTAGAGAGAGATTTTTATTCCTACTAATCTCTGCTATGGAGTCCTGGTGTGGCGCTGTGGGTTAATGCATCAGACTACAAAGCCATTTGAACTGCAAGGTTGGTGGTTCAAGCTCACCAGTTGTTCCTTGGAAACCTTATACAGAGTCGCTATGGGTCATAATCGACTTGATGACACTTGACATAAAAATCTCTGCTATAAGCAGTGCTTCTCAACTGGGGGAGGGGGGGGGCAATTTCAGCCACTCCCCAGAAGGTATTTGGAAATGTCTAGGGATATTTTTGGTTGTCACACTGGGAAGGGGGAAGACGGGATGTTCTATTATCTGCTGGGTAGAGACCAGGGATTATGTTAAACAACCGACAATACATAGGCCAGCCCCAACAGCAAAGAATTATCAAACCCACAGTGTCAACAATGCCAAGACTGAGACCCTGCCTTAATGATTACTCAGGGACCAAGTATAAAGTCCCAGAAACTTAAAAATGGCTCAGGGTACAGGAGACCCCATGGAGATTGTCTAGCCCGAGGGGTCCGGCGCCTCACAACCCCATGCACAGGGAGCAGCGGGCACGTTCACTGGCCTCTTGCGCAGGATGAAAGACAAACTCTTCACCCAGAATATTTTGAAAACAATTGCCCTGGGTCAGATGTTGTGTATACGTGGGACAGCCATCACCAGCCAGTATTTGGCAGAAAGATACAAACTGAACAACCCAATGCTACAGAGCTTTATCAACTATTGCCTGCTGTTTCTGATTTACATGCTGATGCTAACATTTCGATCAGACAGCGATAATCTCATACATCTTGAAAAGAAAATGGTGGAAGTACATCCTGCTGGGACTAGCGGATGTGGAGACAAATTACTTGATTGTCAGAGCATACCAGTACATGACTCTAACCAGTGTCCAGCTTTTGGATTGCTTTGGAATTCCCGTGTTGATGACTCTCTCATAATTTACTCTTTATGCAAGATACAGAGTGATTCACTTCATTGCTGTGGCTATCTATGTGTTGGACGTAGGTAGGAACCATGGTTGGTGCAGACATTAGCAGGGAGGGAAGACAATTTGGGTAGTAATGTACTGATCGGTGACATCTTACTTCTTGCTGGGGCTTCCGTCTATAGCATTTCCAATGTGTGTGAAGAATATATTGTGAAGAAGTTGAGCAGAGAGGAGTTTTTAGTAATGATGAGCTTATTTGGAACAATAGCCTATAGCTATTGATTGTGGAATATAAGGATATTTCCACTATTCACTGGGTCTGGAAACTTGTCCTGTTCTTTGTGGCATTTACCCTCTGTATGTGTTACCTGTACAATTTTATGGCTTTGGTGATTAAGGCCACAAGTACCACTTCTGTCAACTTGGCCATCCTGACAGCTGACCTCTACAGTCTCTTCTTTGGACTCTTTCTCTTCGACCACAGGTTTTCGGGGCTCTACATCCTGGCCTTCACTATCATCATGGTGGGGTTCATTCTGTACTACTCCACCCGGATGTGCACAGTAGAGGCAGCTGAGAGCAGCGTGCCTCTGGTCACCATCATTGGGATTGACACCTTGGGACTGCAGATTGAGGAAAACTTCCAGGAAACCCACTCTGCGGTCTTGTAGCAGTAGCAGAAAGCACACACGGATGTATCAGAGGCTTCCCGGGGAACTGGGAACCACCATCAGGGTAATGCAGAACCTGCTGATTATTGACGGGACACTTGGATCTTTGTCAGATTCAGAGTTAACACTGTAGCATTGGATTGGATCCCGTGGTCAGATTTGAAACAGGAACACAAAACAATGTATCAAGCACTTTCAATTGATTCTGACTCATTGAGACCCCATGTGTGTAAGAATACAACTGTATTCCATAGAGTTTTCAACAGCCGGTTTTTGGAAGTAAATAGGCAGGACTTTCTTCCAAGGGATCTCTGAGTGGATTCAAACCTCCAGCCTTTTGGTTAGCAGCCAAGTTTGTAAACTGTTTGCACTACCCAAGGACTGCAGCAAACATTTGTTATTGTTAGGTGCTGTAGAGTCGATTCCGACTTACAGCGACCCCTTGTACAGCAGAACAAAACACTGCCTTAGTCATGTGCCAGTCTCACATCTGTTACGTTTGAACCCAGGTTCCAGCCACTGTGTCTTTCCATGTCTTTGAGGCTCTTCCTCCTCTTCATTCACCCTCCACTATACCAAGCATGGTGTCCTTCTCCAGGGATTCATCCCTCCTGAAAACATGTCCACAGCACGAGAGACGAAGTCTTCACCATCTTGGCTTCCAAGGAACAATCCTGCCGTATTTCTTCCCAAACAGATCTGGCAGTCTGTGTTATATTTAATTTTCACCAACACCATGATTAAAATGCATCCATTCTTAAAAAAGAAAATAAATCTCAGATCCCAACTCATTTTTAAAGAAGAGCAAAGGTCAAAAGAGACCACTGGTGAGTTGAGGTGCGGTCAGGGGATGGGAGCCCTGTACAGAACTTGTGACTGTTGGGACCCATCAGAGACTGGCTGTGGTAGCAAAAGCTGTCAGCAGCTGCCACCAAACTCTTTGTCAAATGCCCACATACCAGGATTATAACCCCTGTTGCCAAACCAAACATGTTAGCAAGCAAATCAGAACTTCTTGACAATATATCAACAACCACAAGGAGCATTCACAGCACATGGTGGGTATAATAGAACAGCTCATAATCATGTTCATCAAAGACAACCATCAAGAGCAGTTAGTTGAGGCCTTCCAGGCTTCTGTCTGCATCTCTTTAGAGCACTGTGCTTACACCAGGCAGTTTTCCTGGTGTGCGTGGTGTGAGTTGGTTTACTTGGGCTGCCGTATACTTTTCTGACTTTTCTAAAATGAATCTTTTTTTAAATGTTTTATTTTGATATAATTTCAAATCTACAGAAAAGTTGACAAAAAAAGACAAAGATGTCTCGTGACCACCACCCAGATTCAGCAACTGACCCCGTTGGTTCCGTTTATTCCTTTGCTTGGTTATTTAATTCTTGCTCTTGACTCTCTTCCCTCCATCTAAGAATAAGACAGAACTCTATCCAGAGAAGCAGCGACACCAGAGATGTAGGCAGAAATGAGGACTCTAGACTCATGGGAAGAGAGGGACTGAGTGCTGGCAGCCAGGAGGCAGGCTTGCAGAATGTGCCCTTTGGTTGTTTAAATGAGTATATATTCCTCAGTGTTTTTGTGTACATCCCCCACCCCCAATGCCCAAAACAAAAAAACCAGTGGGAACGGAAGCACATACTGTTGAATGATGATGCACGTTGGAGACTGCAATCATTGCAACAAACAATAAGTGTAAAACCAATGTTCTCCTATGTAAACTACCACTCAGTCCACAATAAAAAAAAAAAATTTTTTTTTTAAAGAACAAGGCAGAGATATTGACCACTTTGCCCCTAAATACATGAATCATGCACTCACTTATCAAAATCGGGGAACACAACATCTGTTGCTGTGTGCCGTCAAGTCGATTCTGATTCAGAGTGACCCTATAGAGTTTCCCAGAGCAGTTGGTGGGCTTAAACTATGGACCCTGAGGTTAGCATTTACTGTTTCTCCTCTAGCACCACATCAAGGCTCCAATATTTGTAGCCCCCCTTGATGCAACAGTTTCTTAGCCTACTTTTGTGTTTCTTGACTTTGACTTTGAGAAGATTACATGCTATGAAGTCACAGATTCTCCCTCAATTTGGGTTTCTCTGATGTCTCCTCATGATTATCTGTAAGTTGTTGATGGGATAAGAACCACATCAGCAATGCGGTGTACTTCGAAGATTGTATTATTATTATTATTATTTTAATGAAATACAGGGGAAAAGAAATGGCGGACTTCATGAAGAAAGTCTTCCTCCCTACTGGCCCACTCTCCAGCTCTCTCAAGGCTGAGAGCCATGACCATCTCTCACTCCTCTCCACAGTCTTGGCAGCATCCAGTGAGTCTGTCCCCACCCACCCCATGTCATTTCATTGACTCGTCAATGATTTCTGGAGTGCCTACTCTGTTCTCAGTTTCCCTCTTTCCATTGCATTTCCTTTCTTCTCTAGAGCCCATGTTCTGTGCTGAGCCTGGAGTTGCTCCCAGCACAGGAGCCATAGAGACTCTGCCTCATCCAGTCTCCCCTGTGAAACCATCCAGGGTGTTCATACACATGCGTGGCTATCCCATGACGCTCACCTGTATCTCGGCACATAGTGTGCCCAGTGTTTTATCTCCCCAATGTATCTCTGCCGCTCAGCATAGATACTACATGTGCCCACGTCCAGCTCCCTAGAGTCTTGCTCAGGTCACCAAGTCAGCGCTTAGCATGCCATGACACTGAATGGCACTTACTTAGCCACTGAGCACAGAGGGGTGATATGTTTTGCTTTGAGAGAAGTGACAGAGAATGCTCATTCTGCATAACAATCCTTACATGATATTTATAAAGTGAAACACAACCATTAAAACACAGCAGAAATCTAGGGTATACATTCACACACACACACACACACACACACACACACACACACACTTGGGGAAGATGTGCTGTTACTGTCAGCTCAGAGTGCATTTCGTGATTCAAAATGGCCCGTTGTGGCCCCAAATTGCTAATTCAGCATTTGAGGTAGCTAGGCAATTGAACATCATATTGTGTTATTAAAGCAAAGTCATTTTATTGTCGTGGTTCCTAAGCTATTGCCCTCACTCAGAGTCACATGTCTTCATTTCAGAACTACCAGTTGTCCTGGTAACTTTTTTTGTTTTAAACTCTAAAACCATGAAAAATGACTGGGAATGATCCACTTTAAATTAAATATGGGAAACAATTACATTTGACGATTTAATTGCATTCTTTCTCCTAACCTAACTTTCTAAACAAGATACTGCACAATATCAAGTATGCCAATTGTATTTTTAGACTTGTTCACAATTAAGAAAGTATCCCTAAAAGATAAAATAATTGGTGGACTAAATTGTTATTTTCTGAGGGAACAATATTAACAACAGAACACCGCACCACAATATCCATAATAATTAGTTTTTAACTAACTGTGGCTGAAGAAGACTCAGCCTTGATTGGGGGATGGGGGTAGGGGCGTCCTGGAAGGCTGGTCCTATTCTTGCAGACCTCCCTTCTGCTCAATGTGGTTGACCCAGTGCGTGTTGGTTGGCCAGAGTTGGCTGGGCTCATAGGCTTGTGGCCTCAGTGCTCTCAAGAGGGGGCCCATCTGGGTGACCACCTAAAAAGAAAAGCCACCAGCCTGTCTGGGAAGTGACTTCAGTGTTTGAGCACTGTGGATGTGTTTGGAGCCTGATATGTCAAGAAAGGTGTCAAAATATTTATTGGGGCAGGAGAGAACTACGTTGTTAAATTGAAAATGAAAAGTAAGACACCAAATGGTATAGTGTTAGCTGGTACCATTAAGATTCACACATATTGAAAGTACAGACGCTAGCCCTTGTATGGTGGGATGAATAGCGGTGGGCTTAAATTTCTTTGTCCAAATATATACACACAGACTCAGGAGGGGGTTCAAAACGTTTGTGGAAAAATGGATTTGAAAGATAATGGAAGTTTTCCATGAACTTTTTGAAGCCCTCTCGTGTGTGTGTATGTATTCAGAAAAAAATTAAGTACTACACAATTTTCTGTCGTATAGGGTTGTAATAGCACATGACTGAAGCCAAAGTTAGGATGTTGTCGTTGTTAAGTGCCACCAAGTCAGTTCTGATCCATAGCACCCCTGTACAGGGTTCCCGAGGAGCAGCTGATGAGCTTGATCCACCAACCTTGTGGTTCAAACGACTTTGCAGTCCAGCACATTAACCCCCAGCAGCAGATGATAACCATTAAAAACAAACACACACAGTTGCCAGTAAATCGATTCCAACTCCTGTCAACCCTGTGTGTGCCAGAGTAGAGCACTACTCCACTGGGTTTTCAATGGTGGTGATTTTTCAGAAGTAAGTCTCCCAGCCTTTCATCTAAGCTACCTCTGGGTAGATTCAAACTGCCAACAGTTTGGTGAGTTGCTGAATGCTTAACCATCTGCCTCACCAGGGACTCCAATGAGGACCATAAATGTGCCTGTACTGGATGGCACCTTGTGTTACAAAGTTCTCTATAGCTTTCTGAATGTGTCATACAGAGCTCTTGGCTCAATAGTCTACTGCCGCCATCTTGAAATTCTTAATAACTTTTGAACAAGCAACCCCACATTTTCATTTTTCACTAAACTCCTTAAATGTTATGTCCTGAGCTGACTATGCCCCATCACCCATATAAGTCTCAGCTAGCTGTCCAAGGGAGGCTAGGCAGGTGCTTATTCACACAGCATTTATTGCTGCTGTGTGTCAGGCCCTCTGCTCCAAAATACAGACAGGAAGGGAGCTCAGGTCTCAATCTTTTGGGAATCTGAACTGAAAAGAGGGAGAAAATTGTGTACGCAACCTCAGCATCTGGAAGTGGAGGGGGCAAAGTGTTATGGGAACACCAAGAAACGAGCATCTGTAATTCAGACAATTTCAGGGGCTTCAATGCCAGTATCCCACTCTCATCACACAGACAAGCCCATTCTACAGACAAGGAAATTGAGGCTGACCTGCCTGCATTTGACCAGGCTCTAACCTTGGTCTTACATCTCTTCTTTCCTTGATATCCGGCCGCTCCCAGATGTCCCCTATATTATTTCCCATATAATTAACACAAATACCAAGGGAACATGGAACAGGTGTGTGGGATATTCACACCTGAGGATTAGCAAGGGCTGCAGGTGCTTTGTGAAGCAATTTGAAAGGCTCATGTTTTCAGCACGGGGCTTGTGAATCACAAGGAGGAAGGGGCATGGGGCAAGGGCCAGTCGGTAGGACAGACCCTGGAACCTGAGGTTCCTGAAATGGAATTCGAGTTGGCCCCTAGATTCATCTGTTTTAGAAGCCAACAGTGCCTAAATCTGTCCCCAGGCTGCTGCTCTGGAATAACAGACTCATTCTCTCTAGCTCTGGAAAATTGTTAGTCATTTTCTCCCCACTGTTGTCTTAATAACTGATACAAAGAAGCATTATGCTCAGCGGTTACACAGGAAGAAACTGTTAGGCTAAAATCTGCATGATCAGCAAATATCGAGTGGACGGTTTTATTACTACGGACCATCATGCCCCCGTGAACCGAGGTCCCCCCACCCCTTCAAGTCTGCCAATGTCTTCCTTATTTGGCTTACAGAAGTCCTGCCATGTCTGTAACTGAATTTTAAAAGATGCCTGTTATTTACATCTTGGCTGGAGACGGGTAAGAATCATTGTTTTTCAAACTTCCAAGCAAGAGGAATCCTGGTGTGGTGCTGTAGGATAAGCACTGGACCACAAGGTTGGTTTGAATCTCAAGGTTGGCAGTTCAAACCCAGCCAGCTGCTCCTCAGAAACCCTATACAGTGTCACTGTGAGTCAGAACCAACTCGATGGCACTTAACAACAACAAGCAAGAGAAAACTTTCAGTCACTTATTAAAGCAGTGATGAAAAGCCATCCAATGTCTGCACCAACTAGTCCCCAAACTATCCCAGGTGTTGCCGGGCACGGTGGGCTTCCTGCGCCCCGCTGACTGGCTCAGCACCATTTCTGCTCAGATGTCAAGCTCAGTCAGGCCTGTTAACCTGGGTGCCCCCCAGGCCATCAAACAGAGCTACCAGACTCCATTATAACATCTCTTAGCACTCTCGGCACTTCCCACGCCATGCTGGTGGGATACCTGGCTGTGCAAAACGGGGCTGCAAATAGGATTAGAGACATGGCATCACCTTGCTGTTGCCTTCCAGCCGGGCGGGCGGGAGGAAAGGCAGGTCATTCTAAGTAGCCGGTTCATCCTTGGATTTTCTCAGAGGCCCCGTGTTAGGCCTGTTGCCCTGTGAGTAAAGTCCACTTTGCTGAGATGGACCAACCTTCCCCAAGCCAGGGCTGCCCCCAGGAGGCCCCCAATGCTGCGACCTGGGGAAACTCAGTCATGCCCAAGTGATTCAGGGCTCTCCTATATACAAGGTTATGTTTCTTTCCGCTTTTGACTTGTGATGGTGTGTGTGTGGTGTGGTGGTGGTGTGTGTGGTGTGTTTGTGGTAGTGTTGCATTTGTGTGTGTGGTAGTATCTGATAGTGATGTATGTGTAGGTGTGGGGGTAGGGATAGGTGTGTGTTTGTGTAGTGATGTGTGTGTGTTCTCCCAGTATTTCTCAGAAGAATATACCAAAGAGGGTTTCTGGGGTCCCAGGGAAGTGGAGGATGAGCGTTGATCAGGGCGTTGGGTCAGGTAGTAGGAAAACATGCTAGATGTTTCTAAAAGAAAGAAAAGAAAAATTAAGTGAGGGCTGCAAGTCATTGGCCTTGCCAGTCTGAGCTCACCAGAGGGCTGACAATACTAAGCTCTGCTTGGTGCCGTTTGGACTGCCCCGGAACCGCTCCAACTGTCCTGAACAGGAGAGAAGAGGCCCTCTGCTAATTACCCCAGAGGCCAGCTTTCTGCTCCTTTGAAGTGATGCAATTCCACTGCCAGGCGCGGCTGTGCCCAGATGAAGCACATAATGAGCAATTATCCACCGGGCTCTCAGAGAGTGGCTGAGGCAGCCGGGTGGAAACCCGGACTAATTCTGGGCTGCTGCGACTCCCTTTGGGGCTGGGGTAATTCACTTAACCGGCTTCCCTCCACACCCCTGCCCTCCTGAAGTTCTTCCCATCTGTAAAATGGGCATGGGAAGGCTCAGGGAGCCCAAGGAACCATTCTAGGAGGCACCACATGCCGGAGAGTTTCCTGTCCTGGGCACACGGTGTGTTCACAAATCTGCACAGCACACGCAGGGACAGCACTTGGAGATGCTCTTTAAGATGCAGGCCTTGGCTCAGTGTCCATGGGCAAGGGGCAACCCTCCAGCCCTCCAGCATCCTTCTCTGGAAGGGCAGGATCCTAAGCGCCCACATGCCCTTGTGAGGTGGTTTTGGTGTAAATGGAACGCACGTTCCTGCTCAGCCTGGAGCCTGCTTCCAGAAGGTTCTCAGCAAACGCTCGCTGGTGGGATTACAATCACATATGTACACATATGTGGTCTCAGAGGTTCCTTGAGCTCATTCTACAGGTGAGGTAACTGAGGCTTAGACAAAGGGGGACCTGCATTTCTGTCTGCCTGAAAGGACAATGAAGGAGGTTCTTAATGACAAGGAAGGAAGTGGCAGGCAGTGTGAGGGATTTGAGGCCCCTTTCCTTCTGAAACTCCTTATGGGGGTCTTGTCCACCATGTCCCTGGACACTGTACTGACAGCTGTTCTCAAGCACAGGGCAGGTCATTCCACCAGGAGGAGGACTCCAACCAGAAGAGCGAGTTTTCTCAGATCACAAGGAGCATGAATGTGAGACTCACCTTCCACACAGAGAGGTCCCTGTCCTTCAAAGGGCCTTCTCCCTGTTCCTTCAAATTCCTCTTGCCCCCCTCCCCCCACCCATTAGCTATCAGATTTGAAAGACGGCACTATGAAGGCCCCATCTACACTGCCACTACCCCCTCACCCGGCCCTGCAAACACACTGAATAGTCTTTGCTTTGCCCTCCTCACCCCAGCCCTTCTTCCGAACCTCAAGGGAGGCAAACTCTCCTGTTTGTGGTCACACATGTCCCTCTTCTTCCTTGTCTTCAACAATTCCTCTCCAGCTCCTGCCCTGCTGAAGTCAGCTCCCATAAGCCTGCGTTGGAAGAGTCTGTTCTGCCAGTGGGATCTAGATGGTGTCTTCTCATCAGTTCGCAGTCCACACTTTTCTTTCATGGCCTCATTGCGCTTTTCACATATATTTATTTGTGAGGATACCTGATTAGCTCTTATCTCTAACACCTGCTAGCTTTTACGTTTCATGGAAGCCAGACTCTCCTCTTGATCAGCATGGTTCTCTCAGTGCCTGGTCTACCTTAGGTGCTCAGTGAAGACTTAGTGAGCCTGAAGCCAACTAGACGGCATCTCCAATATTACTTTGAAGCAAATCATTGAGTCTCTCCTAGAACCCAGGCGATATGACACAAAAAAGGAGCAGGGGAGATGGGTCTGTGTGCTCTGTGCTCAGATAAGAGACCCCCACCCCCAAATCAAAATGAGCCCCACTCCACCTTTTACTCCCAATTTGCTCAGGGTCCTGTTTGAGTAGGATTTCCATAAAACAGATCACCAAAGCCAGCAAACAAACCCCCTAAAACAAAATGCCCTTATTTGACAATCATCTCCTTTGGAAACATTTCACATCCTCTCCTCCACTCCGTCCTCTCAGGTTGTTGAGTGGCCAGAGTGGCCTCCCCTCCTAGCTTGAGCTGCAGTCAGTTCTGGGTAAAGGGGAGCAGCAGGTGGGGGGAGCAGGGCAAGGTGCGTCAGACAAGCATTTTGCACATCTCAGGGCCTGAAATGATTGCCTTTCTCTCTTCTCCCTGTGGGTGGGAGGTGTGTTATGAGCGTGGGACTTCAGGCTGGGCCTGGAGATAGAAGCAGGCACACAGTTGTCAGGAGCAACTTAGCAAGTCCCTCTACACCCATCAGAGCGGAGCCTGGATCAATCCACAGTCCATCAGCACGTATTTATGAAGGGATGCTCGACCTGCGCCAAGCCTGTGCCAGGGGCTATCAGACCAGAGGGCCAGGACGAGATCTGTGTGGCAAAGATAGACGAGGGTACCAGCACTAAGGAAAGAAACGGATCATGCAAACTCCTGCTGAAAGAAAGACCTGCAGAGAGCACCCCCATTGGAGCCCCCCAAGTGCCAGAGGAGGGAGCCATGGACCTTCCACAAAGCCTCATCTGAGCTGCTTTTCTCTCTGTGCCCACAGTACCAGGGCCAGGGTCTGGCACACAGAGGGTACAGGCAACGTGGACAAATGTTAAGCTTGGGGTCAGACAGGTTGTGGTTCAAGATCCCAGCTTGGACACCGGACCTGGGACAAATTCTTAATCCGTCTTACCGTGTCTTCCCTGTGGGAAATACCTGCACGATGAGGCCGTGGGGAGAGCTATGGAAGAAGCTATGGGGCCCACTCAGTATGTTTCTCATAGAATAAAGAAAACGTGTGTCATGGTCTTTGAAATAACAAGCTTTCTCTTTCTCTCTCAGAGATGTTAGGATGCATTCAGTGGTCCCTGACCCTCTCTGTCCCGTACTGTAAATCCTCTGGGAATTGCCTTTTACTGCATATCTTCTTGGTTTATTAGCTTAGATAGAAAAAAACTACAGTCAATGATGAGGTTTTTTGCAGACCACAGAACCCTGACATTTGAAAAAGGCTTTTGGACAGGCAAACCAGGAGTCCTCTTGGAACAAAAAAACACAAAACAGGTGAAAGGAAGTAAATGGCAGCCTGGACTAATTGTCCAGGAATGTGCATTTGGCTGGGGCTTGAGGGTGGGAGCTCCAGGGGGCCTTGCACCTGCTCCAACCGCAGGGTACCAACACCCCCCCAGCCTTCAGACAGGTGGGCATGAAGATTGGTAAAGGGTTTTTTTTTGCTTTTGTTTTTGTTTTAAAACGGCATTTCAGAGTGATTACCAATATCCTAAAATTCAGCAGTGAAATCTGTTGCCATTGTTTATCTATGTATACCCTATGTATACCCTATGTATACCCTATGTATACCCTATGTATACCCAGGATTGTTATGATTTACCAAAAAGAAAAAGGAGAACAACAGAAAAAGCAATGCATGTAAGCAGTAGGCATGTTTATATATTTAGGAGGGGGCTTCAGAAAGTCCGTGGGGAAACTCCATTATTATCTTTCAAAGCTGTGTTTTCCAATATGTATTGATGTTGTTGCTGTGTGCCTTCTGATCGATTCCAACCCATCGTGACCCTAGCTAGCCAAGACTAGAACCATCCCATAGGGTCTCCTAGGCTGTTAAGATCCTTACGGGAGCAGATCACCAGGTCTGTCTCCTTTGGAGCCTCTGAGTTGGTTCGAACCGCTGAACTTGAATGCTAACTGAATGTTGGACGTGGTTGCAGAAAGAGATTTGCTTCCTGAAATAATGCTCAGATGTTCCTGATCCTGTTGTGTGCTTGCAATTCCGAGACCATGAGTGCTATGCTTCTTTTAGATTTCAGAAAGAGGCCACTTCATACCCTATGGAGAAAACAGCCCATCCTATTGACAAGCTACGTAGGGGGTAGGGGTGGGTGGGGAGGGAGGGTCCTTTTTTTTTTTTTTTTAAATCTGTTAATGTGGGAACGAGATAACTTATCATCCCAACAGATTCTTAAAGACAAGTTAACTTCTGGGGCAGAGGGCAATTGTATAGCCTCATGGCTTAATAACAAATCCAAATGCAGAGGTCTCATCCTTTATTTAAGAAACCCTGGTGGCAAGGCTGGTTAAGCTCTGGGCTGCTAACCCAAACCTCGGTGGTTCGAACCCCCAGCAGCTCTGTGGGAGAACAATAAGGCAGTCTGCTTCCATGAAGATCTGCAGCCTCAGCAACCCCATGGAACAGTCCAACTCTGACCGGTTGCAGAATCGACACGACGGCACTGGTGGGTGGTACAAACAGCTAAGCACTCAGCTTCTAAATGAAAGGTTGGCAGTTCAAACCCATCCAGAGACACCTCAATGGAAACACCTAGTGATCTACTTATGAAACATCACAGCCATGAAAACCTGATGGGGCACAAGTCTACTCTGACACACGTGGAACCAATTCAATGACAATTGGCACCAACAGCCTCTATTTGGTGGCATGGATCCCATCTCTGGGTGAAACCATACAACCTGAACCTTCTGAGCCTACATTTCTTCGCCTGTGAAATGGAGTCATAAAATACCCCCCCAGATAGGATTACTGTGAGGATGAGATGAGATGATACATGTGTGTAAATGATTTCACTATTTCTAGCATCAATAAAGGCTTGTTGCTATTAATCCTACTATTAGTCTTGTGCTGATTATGATAATGCTTTAGAGACATGGTTCTCAACTCAAGACAGTTTACCCCAACGCCAGGGGACATTTACAATATCTGGAGACATTTTGTTTGTCACAACTCTGTGAGTTAGGATACAACTGGCATCTGATAGATGAAGGGCCAGGGGAGCTGCTAACCATCCTACAATATACAGGGAAGCCCCCACAACAGACTTGTGATGGTGGGTGTGAAGTGCCATCCAGTTTGTCCCAACTGATAGTGACTCTATCTAGGGTTTCCAAGGAGCAGCTGGTGAGTTTGAACTGCCTACCTAGAGTCCTGGTGTGGCACTGTGGGTTAATGCACTGGACTGCAAAGTCAGTTTAAACTGCAAGGTCAGAGGTTCAAGCTCACCAGCCACTCCTCAGAACCCTATACAGGGTCACTATGAGTCGGAACCAACTTGATGGCACCTAACAACAACAAAACCATGCCGTTAACAGCTCAGTACTTTTCCAAGAAGCGCCACACCAGGACTCCTCAGCAAATAGGAATCTAGGTCAAAATGCCAGTAGTGCTGAAGTTGAGAAATTCGGCAACAAAGTATACAAATTTCTTATTCTGAATTAAATTCTTGATTTTTAGAAACATCTTTTATTGGGAATGTGGTGGCTCTGTGAGATAAGTACTGGACTGTGAACCACAAGGTCAGTGGTTTGAGCCCACCAGCCGCTCTACAGGAGAAAGATGGGGCTTGCTGCTCCCACCAAGGTTGACAGCCTTGGAAACTCTACACAGGATCACTGTGAGTTTGAGCCCACTCAACGGTGCTTAACAACAACAATCATTAATTACATCAGCGAGAAAAGCCACACTTTCATAAATAAAAGGAGGAAGACGCTAACAGGCTATCGAACTTGACTTCGTCGGCTCGTGCCTATGTCTTGTCACCTATAAAATACCCAGATGGCATGTGTTAGTTTCTAAGTGTCCTTCTGGCTCTGATCCTCTCTCGGACTCTGATTCTCATTTTCAACAATCCGTTTTTGTGCCAGAATGGAACAGGGGCCAGGTAGAAGCCAGCCCCACTCTGGATAAATACGAGCACAATAGAATTCCTGATGGAAATAAATCATCTCTCCATATAAAGTCTTCTGAAGACCACTTTGAGAAGAGTAATAGATGTACCAGCCCACCACCTGCAGGGTAGGTAATAATTTACTTAGCCCACTGACTCGGGGGCAGGTCCAGCTCTTGAAAAATGGCCCAATTAAGCATCTGTTAATCACAGCATTATCTCATCAGAAGGTGGAATACCTATTTCTTGCCGGTTGTTCCTCAGCGAGATAACATCACAACTTCCCCAAACTTCCAAGGGTGCTTCGCAGCACAGGACAGCAAGTGGGGGACAGTGCCCCTGCTTTCAGTGGGGCATTGGCCCCACTGTTGCTGGGATGAGAATATGCCCTTGGGCCTGTTCCTGCTCCTTCCCCCATCAACCTTCCTATAACCTCGGCTCCTGAACTCTCGTGTTCATCTGAGGCCTTGATAACAAAGCAGCATCTGCAAAACCTACAAGAACTTGACTGCAGTTAATTGAGTAATTGAAGCAAGATGCAGGGAGGGGGTGATCTATGGGCCTGGGTTGAGGGCCGAGAAGGGAGACAACGGATTTATTGCAAAGGCCGTGGGCGGCCTTGGGCCCAGGCCCTGGTTCATGGGAAGTTTGAGGTCATGTGGGATTAAAATATCTTTAGGAACAAATGGAATAATTTCACTGAAATACCAGGCACACGGTGCCAGTTTATGCCAGGAGACCAGGTGTGATTTATTTACCTGGAGTCCAACATATTTTTTTGATATCTGCCCCATTAGTCTAAATTTATAGATTATTGAGTAAATGGGTAGCCTCTGTCTGTGTCGGTCTGTCTGTCTCTCCCTGATTGTTACATGCAGGCCAGCTCTGAGCAATTCAAGGGAAGTAAAGCAATGTCTTCAAGGGGTTGGAGCCCCGGAAACTACACAGGTGGTATGCAGGGACAGAGATATTTACATTCCAGCAGTTGCATTTGCTCTGAAATGGCTTGCCAGAGGGAACAAGCAAATGAGGCCTATTGGCCCAACAATTAAGCACTACACTGCTCACCAAGAGATTGGCAATTCAAACCACCCAGTGGCGCCAAAGGCAAAAGACATGGTGGCTTGCTTCTGTGAAACCTGCAGACATGAAACCCCGATGGGTCACTTCTAGTCGGTGATCTGGGTCGAGGTGAGTCAGAATCAACTCCAGGGCACCTCCAAACAACAATCGGAATAAATCCTTAATTTTTCACATTTAAACACAATTCACCACCTTGAAGCCATTGGGAATGATGGCGTTTATTTGACAGCCTTGCAGATGCCAGAGGTAAAGTTTGTATGTACATTAACGTGGCCCTGGCAGTGACTGGACACCTGGCTGCTGGAGTGACGAACCTGAGGACATGCCCCCAGCACATAGGAGGATTGGTTTGGGGAAGGTCACTGCTCCTTTTGTAGTTTCTCCGTTGCTTTATTAAATCCTAAATTCCCTGCAAAACTGTACAACTTTAATAACTCAAATCCATGTGGATCATAAAGCTGTCTAAATATACCTCTCGCCCTGAGTATCAGACAGACCCACAGGTGATGAAGTCACTAGGCCTGATTAACCGGAATGGGTCACCCGACAAGATTTTATTACAAGTGTCATTTCGATTTCTGACAGCTTTACAAGGCTTAATGGCTTTTTATTAAATACATTGTGTTCAAGGAAGCTGACAGTTTGGGATACCTTGTAAATACAATGCAAAGGGATTTCCATAGAAGCTTCATGAGAGAAAACAGAGGTGTATGGGGTGTCCCTTCCTGTGCCCCATCCCAGGGTGGAGGAGGTCCCCGAGTTCATCGCCTCCTGGGGTTAAAGACAAATGACCCCCTGATGCTCCCTGCTCCAGCTCTCCAAACCCAGCAGGTCTGCCGCCCCCCACCCCCACCCCCCGTCCACCCAGATGTTTCCCTCTGAAGCTCTCCAGAGAATGGAATTCCTCAGTCTAGAGGGTGACCCACCCCAGCCGCCCACAGCCCGCCCCTAAGATGTGCCTCCCCCTAGGACTGGTCAGCCTGGTCTTCATGAAAATTAATGCTCTCTGTGAACCAGTTTGCTCATGTTTGTTGGTTTCTTTTCAGCAGTCCTGGGCCCCACTTGAAGGGAAGACAGAGGAATGATGTACTTTCATAAGCCCCCACAACCTCTCCCTCCAGGTGCTGGACAGTGAGTTTGATACTATCGATAAATTACCTCATTTGATCCTCTGGGTGGTGCAAACAGCTAACAGGCCCAGATGTGAACAGAAAGGTTGCAGGCAACTCAGAAGAAAAATCTGGCCTCTGTACACTTGTCTAGTCTCGGTATTTCATGTAAGTGGGACTATACGAAAGTTGTCCTTTCACACAGCATAATATTTTTGAATTTCATCCACGTCACAGCATGCATCAGAACTTTCTTCTTATAGTTGACTAATATTCCGTTGTATGAATCCACTGCCTTTTGTTTATTCATGCAGATGTTGGTGGATGGGGTTGTTGGGCTGTTTCAGACCTTGTTCCTTTCATCCTGAGCACTGACAGGAAACTCTGCCTTCCCCAGCTCCCAGTGTGAATCAGGCAGCGATGCGAATCCCCTCCATCTGTGTGTATCTCTGCTTCCAAAGTACTTTTGTATAGGCCACCTCAATCCATCTTTGCAACAACATTCAGGAGGGAGGGAAAACAGGCATCAGGACTTGCATTTTAAAGATTGGCTAGCAAGGAGCTCTGGTAGCGTAGTGGTTACGAATCGGGCTGTGAATCGCAAGGTCAGCAGTTCAAAACTACCAGCTGCTCCACGGGAGAAAGATGAGGCGTTCTGCTCCCGTAAAGATTAACAGCCTCGGAAACCCTGTGCAGGGTCGCTATGAGTCGGAACTGACTTCATGGCACATAACCACCACCATCGGAGGCTTGAAGAGATGTGGTATCTTGCCCAGGTCCCACAGCTTACAGGCGGAACTCGGTTGTGTTCCCTCTTTCCTCCAGGCCAGGGTTTAATCCACCTCAGTTGTTGGCCCATCGATAGGCTGGAGTGTGCAGATATTAAATGGACATAACCAGGAATCAGCCAATGGGAAATGAGAGACAGGACTGTCCTGTCTCAACTAACAAGTGTGCTCTGTCATCTGATTAGTTCTGTCTGGGGCAGAAAGACAAACCCAGTCTTTTTCTCCTAGAATTATTGCCACCAGGGCAGAAGCTGGAGATGAAGACTACGTCAGCCCACAGTCCAGGATAAATGGTGTGTGTGTTGTAGCACAACTTCTACAGAACAGAGCCAGCAATGTCCCTTTGGACTTTCCATTAATTTTTATTGTTGTTGGTTGCCTTTGGGTTGGCACTCTTTTGTACAAAGGATGGAATGTTGCTCAGTCTTGCCAGCTTCATCTTCCTGAGTGCTAATCCATCCCCTGAGGTTGGCCCTCCATGTTTCCAAACATGACATTCCTTTTTTTAGGGATTGGAACTTTCTAGTAGTCACATTCCCACAAGAAAAGCAATAGGTTAAATTATTCATGTTAATAGAGTGAAACGTGTGAGAGCCAGAACTCTATTAGAGCCTATTGATCCAAGTCTAGAAAGTTTTCAGCCTTGGGCAGGGTGCAGCTGTACCATTTTCTATTGTTCATTTTAATGGAAAATACTTGAGTTTTCTTTCTTGGCCAGGTTTCTGTCTTGCCTAGATTCTGACTTTCACAGGTTTTACTATAATACATATATACATAATATATATTTAACATGATATACCAAAAATATTAGCCTTCTGGCATGGCACTGTAGGATCAGCACTGAATTGTGAACCACAAGGTCAACAGTTCAAACCCACCAGCTGCTCCTCGGAAACCCTATTCAGGGTCTCTATGTGTCGGAACCAACTCAATGCACTTAACAACAACAACCAAAACATTTCAACATATAATCCAATATAAAATATATGAATGAAATGGTTTATTTATTTTTTATAACATAAATGAAATGGTTTATATTTTTTCGCCCCACTGTCTTCAAAATCCATTGTTTTACACAAGACTTCTCCATTAGCACTAAACATATACAAACGGAGGCTGCTGTACTGAACATGTCACCCCTAAGAACACCCAGAAAAATGCTATGCACAGACTAGGTATCCCCTTTTATGGCAGTTTGAAGTCAGAAGAGGACAAGGAGGTGGTGGTGGTGTTTATGTGACATGGAGTCAGTACCTACTCGTAGTAACTTTGTATAGCGTTTCTGAGACTAAAAATCTTTACAGGAGTAGAAAGCCTCAACTTACTTTCTTGGAGTGGCTGGTAGATTCGAACTGCTGACCTTGCGATTAGCAGCCCAATGTGTAACTCACTTATGCTACCAGGGCTTCTTGTGGTTCAGGATACAGCTCTTGAATCCAGGAACTTGAGAGTGTTACCTGACCTTTCAGGACCTTGAGGGAAGATGATGCTACTTCTCAGGACTATGAAACCAAACCCAAATCCAAACTCACTGCCTTCGATTCACAGCGACAGCGACTGACTCTCCATAGGACTTCCGAGACTCAATCTTTATAGGAACAGACAGCCTCATCTTTCTCCCTCCGAGTGGCTGCTGAGTTTGAACTGCTGACCTTGTAGTTAGCAGTCCTGTGCTTACCATACAATGCCACACCAGGACTCCTTCTCAGGATTACAGTGAGGATAAAATGAGCTCTCTCTCTCACACACGGTTGCTGTGGAGTTGATGCCAACAACTGGCAACCCCATGTCGGAATAGAGCTATGCTCACAGCATTTTCAGTGTCTGATTATTTGGAAATAGATTGTCAGACCTTTCTTCTGATGTACTCCTGAGTGGACTTGAAGAAGCAACCTTTCTGTTTGCAGTTGATCATGTTAGTTGTTTGTAGCACCCAAGGACTCCAACATATATAGAGGGAGTCCGCAGTAAACACTGTCTGCCACTGTGACTATGTATTTATTACTGATAGCTCTGCCCGCCCCTAGGGAGCACAGTAGCTTCGTATGATAAACAATGGACTGTGAATCACAAGGTCCACTCTGTGGGAGAAAAATGAGGCTTTCTGCTCCCGTGAAGATTTAAAGCATCAGGAACCCTATACAAGGTCCCTAGGAGTTGGAACTGACTCAATGGCACTTAATAACAACAGGATGTCCACCCTGGGTACCAGAATCACCGAGAAGGCTTCAGATCCTCAGGTGCACGGGACCCCCCAATTCCTACAGCGTTAACAGCTCACACCAAAGTAGAAGCACATGTAGGAGCCAAACCACAAACTCGGAAAGATTCCAGGAGCCACAGAGAGAGTCAGGGCCACTGAATGCAGGGCCAGGTGTCCAGGGAACCTGCTGGGTCCCTCTGTGTGGCCTCTAGGCTTCCCTTTGCTTATGCCAGGCTCCCTTCCATTTGTTTAATCCCATAGTCTGTCAGCCTGGAGCGGGGTGCTTAGGGTCACCTCTAGTTGTTGGCTCGCTGATTCTGATCTCGGGGCTAGGCCATGTATGTTTCCATTAAGGCCGTTAATGCTGCATTTCTCAGACTTCAGTCATGCAGCTGAGAGCTGTTTCCCAGTTAACTCCAACCCAAAGCAGTGGCCAATCCGACATCATCTTCTTAATCAGCAGCATGTCCAAGTCCCTGGCTGCAGCTCCTATGCCCGTCTATGTCACTGCGGTCTCCCTCACCCTCAGTGGTCCTCTACTTCACCAAACACAATGTCCTCCTCCATCAATTAAACCCTCCTGATGACATTTCCAAAACAAGTGAGGCAGACAATGTTCTTTTGTGACCCATAAGGTTTTCATTGGCTAATTCTCAGTAGATCACCAGGCCTTTCTTCCTAGTCTTAGTCTTGAAACTCCACTGAAATTTGTGTGCCACGGGTGACCCTACTGGTATTGAAATGCCTACATCATAGCATCTTGCATTGCAGCAACAACGCACAAGTCACCACAGTACACAGACACGCTGCCAGGCAGGTGACGGTCAGTCATGTATGGTTATTGTGTAAAGGAAAAAGGAATCAACTGATTTGGAAAATTCCTCTTTGAGACACAATAAGATGAAAAACATTATTCCCCTAAGACAAATTATCATTTCAACAGAGAAGACTTATCCAGATGTCTGATTAAAGCATTATGTTGATGTTATTGAAATAAAAGTGTAAATGTTTACCCATGTAGGACTTAAAGTTTTCCAAGACTAGATCTGTGGCCTGAAGTTTGAGAGTCAATGAATTAGGGAGAACATTCAGGAGGTCATTCAGGAGAGCAAAGGGGGGTGGCCAGGAGAAGCCTGGAGGGATGGCCCAAGCTACTCTGCCCTCATCCGGCACATCAACTTTCACCCTCAGGGAAGGGACATCTGGCTTGACTCCCCCCCACACACACACACACACAGCATCTGGGTGGCAACTTGGGGCTAATTCTCCTGGTGCTAAATCCGCCCCCGTTGCTTGGCAAGCCAGGACCTATCCTTGTCTTGTTTGGAGGCAGGTGGAGCTGTCACGTTTGCTTCCTTTTCCTTGGAAAATACAAATGAACACCACCTTGGATACAAATCTTCCTGGTGGTAGGTTAAATTTCAAACTCAGATGTTTCAAAAATATTCCCTATCCTGAAAGTTAGAAAGCAGATATTGCTCTTATAAATGACAGAATCCAACTAAGATAATGAAGATATGCTTACCAACCAGGAGGCCTGGTGTGGTGCTGTGGGATAAAGCACTGGACCACAAGATCAGTGGTTCAAACTCATCAGCTGCTCCTCAAAAACTCCATACAGGGTCACTATGAGTCCAAACCGACTCAACAGCACTGAACAACAACAACATATTTCTAAATGTCTTCTAGAATACAAGTAGACCCCCACCTGCCCAAACCCTCTCTTCTGCAAGAGTCTTTCACGTTGGATTCTTAGTGTCCAGCTCCTGAGAATGCGGATAGTGGAAATTTCATGGGAACGCACTGAAGTTAGACCTTCTCCTCATCTCTGGAATTCAGAGTATGAAATCCACATGACTGCCCCTTCCGCCAAAGGAGGTCCTCTCTGTCTCATCATCCCCATGGCAAAGCAGACTGTTTAGATAATGCATCATCCAAAAGGATGCTAAATGCCAACATTCTGGAGACCATATTGGCGTGCCTGACTTGTAATAACTAGGTGGTCAGCAATATTCTCCCTATTTCAGTCCCTTCTCTGGGCACTGACCACCAGCTCCAAGACAGCCTGCCTTCCCACCTCATGGCCACAGGGAACTCTATGGAACAGATGGGAGCAATGGAGGAGCAACTCCTAGCATCTCCAGACTCCTGGTCTCCCCAGGTTCATCATGCCACCAACTGGAAATGAGGAGTGTTTAGATGGTGGGCCAGGGTAGGTAGCCCTCTCCTCTTCCCGACGTTACCTGTAGGCAGCTCTGCAATGAGTTCATTGAAAAAGATGGAATGGATTGATCTAAGTGAGCAGCACTGTGAATCATGGAAATGTACAGAATCAGGAACGTGGGAGGAGGGGCTGGCTAACGGGGCCCTTGGGCACATGGGAGAAGGTTCAATGAACAGGACTCTCCATGCACAGGGCTCCAAACATCTCGTAGGATCTGCTTCTCCCGGCCACTTAACACCATTGCAGGCCTTTCTCCCCCAACATCCTCTCTGTGTCCCTTCTGACTCTTAGAACGTGTCCCAGCCACACCAGACTTATCCATGATGCATTGGCTATTCCTGACTCTTCTACTTATCAGTGGTGTGACTTTGCACTCTCAGAGCCTCGATTTTCCCATCAGTGAAACTGTACATCAGGACGCCTACTTTGCCTATGTTGTAGTTGTTATGTGCCATCGAGTCAATTCTGACTCATAGAGTACAGGATTTCCAAGGAGTGGCTGGTGGGTTTGAACCACCAACCTTGTGGTTAACAGATGAGTGCTGATGATGGAGAAGATAAAATGAGTTAACACATGAAAGTAGAACAAGTACTGAGTAAGTGTCTGATTAATTACTGCTGCTTAGTACTATTGAGTTGGTTCCAACACATAGTGACCTTGTATAAAGTTTCCATAGAGTGGCTGCTGGCTTTGAACTACCAACCTTGCAGCTAGCAGTTTAGTGCTTATCCTACAATGCCATACAAGGATGCAATTAATAAACAAACACTAATTGGTACATAATACACCAGCCGCTCCTTGGAAACCTTATCCAGGTTTTCTATGAGTCAGAACTGACTTGAAGGCACTTAACAACAATGATATTCACATAAAAGTCATTTGTTAAAAAGTTTCCTTGGGTATATAGTGCATGCTTATTCCTACCTCCCCATACCCCGCAAAGATAGATGTACTCTCCAACAGCCCTGATGTTGGACAGAAAGCGATCCCACCCAAGCTACCCGCCATGGCAGCCCACGCAACTGTCCTTGGCTACCCTGGACAGCTCTGTCATGTGTTTGTTTTTGTTAAAGTGCCATCGAGTGGGTTCTGACTCACAGTGACCCTGTGTAGGGTTTCCGAGGAGCAGCTGGTGGCTGTGAAGTGCTGGTCTTGTGATTTGCAGCGCAATGTTGATTCTACAGCACCACACCAGGAGTCCGCTGTATGCCTAGAGACCAGGAAAAGTTCTTTCTTCTGTGTTCAGCCTCCAAATCCATTCAACCCCAACAGTTTAATTCAATCACCCAAGACTTGGGAAATGAGTTCTCCGTGTCTGGCTCTGGGCCTCCCTTTTCCTTGTGTTTCTGAGTAGGGGCTCCCCGGGCCCAGGCTCAGACAGATGCAATGGGAACCCTGCCGCTAGTGGCCTTAGGGTCTGACGCAGAGAATCTCCACCCAGCACCCCAGCTGCATGCCCCACTGCCCCCTTGGCATCACCCTCGCTAATGTGGGACTCCACCTGCACCCCTGCTTCTGTTTTTTCCCCTTCTCCACCCACCTCTTCACACTTCACCTCTATAATGTGAATCAAGTCCTGCTATATCCACTTCTTCAAACCTGCCAATGGCCAGCCCCCCATTGCCAACTCTTTCACAGGTTTTCAGGAGGCATTTCTGAGCCTGCCCATCGCCCAGCCAACTCCAGTCCCAGCTTCAAGTAGCCTCCTCCAGGAAGCCTTCCATGCTGCCCCTCCTCAATGTACCCCTAGCTGCCTGTATACCTCCACCTCAGCACATGGAAATGACTTGTTCCCCTGGCTCTTTCCTTCGTGGCTGGAACCACTTACTCATCTCTGTTCCCCAGTACCCAGCACAGTGCTGGAAAGGTGTGAGGAGTGAGTCTGAAAGCTCATGATAAAACATCCTGGGGTCGATGCATCAGGCTGAAAGGCTTGCTCGGAGCTCCCACAAGGCACCTGGAAGCCTAGGGCTCGGGGTTCTACTGTAAATGGATATTGTACTCCCAAATCAAAGTCCAGGGCTCCTCAGTCCAGATTGCCAGCAGCTTGCTCTATCGAAATATCAGTGGACTTGGAAATCCTGCAGGCAGTGGGTTAATGATTGGCATGGATTTGTAAGACCTGCCCAACAGTCTGGCCTCCTGCAGACTGACCCTTCCCTACTTCAGGTGGGTGTGTCAGGAGACTGGAGCCATGCCCAGCGCTACCTCACCCCCCAGTTCTCAAAACCCTCCCTCATCCTAGGAGGTACCTTAGAAAGGCTTAGCACCTGAGATTCCTTTTAAGAACTAAAAGCCCTCAAGTTGGAACACAGGGGGGAAGGCTAGGGCCGTTTGCACCTGTAACACAAGTCACTTGATTAAAAAAAGATTCAGAAATCAAGCTCATAATGCTCAGTGTGGGGTACGGGAACATGGGGGCACGTGGAGGATGAGAAACACCTGGAGCTGCACCAGTTGTTAAATCCTAACCATGGTCTAAACGTTCTGGAACGGGTTACATTTTGCAAAGTAACTTTCCCCATGTTGACGCTTCATTAGGCTGTTCCGAGAAGGGTGTATTTAAGGGAGCAAGGGGCCTGGAAGATTTGACAATCCTGGCAGGGATTGACGCCCTCATTTTTTTGTGCAGAGCTTGGGTGGTGAGGTCTCAGAAGGAGGAGGCTGAGGTCTTTGCACATCAGACAAGGGAGGCTCAACCAGGAGCATCCTGCAGTAGAGTCTTTGGTAAACTTTGTAAATGTCCTGAGGACACACTGACAATCTAGGGGAGAAAATGTCCTTCGTGGAGGTGGAGACTATCTGCTGGGCCCTCAGGGCAGAGCCATAAGTCTAAATAAAGCACACCCTGACTCAGCCATTCACACCTGGGCCATGGGAAGGCAGGACTCCCAGAAGCCTGGCCTAGCCTTAGGATGGTCTCTGTGCTGAGATGGAAAGATAGGTGCCCCTGGGACAGGGATTCCTCTGTTTCTTCATCAGTAAAATGGGGATAACCACCCCTTTCTCTTCTGGCATTAGAAGGCTCCAGTGAGGGCAGGTGGTTGAGTGCCTGGCCCCCACCCCACCCCCTCCCAGACCTCATGAGGGGCTGTGACTTACAGGATCACCGGGGACCACCATGGGAATGCTTTTTCCTGCTGTTTGCTAGTCTTAAGACTTTCTGGAAAAGAGGAGGAGTTTGTTGCATTGGGTCTCAGGACCAGGGAGATGGAAGACAAGAAGGGACATTGCTCCCTTCCCAGCACCTGGCTGCTGGCTTCGAGGGCACAGTCGTGGGAGGGTCTGGGCACTGGAGGAGGAGAACCAGCCTCCCCGGCAAGCCCCGAGCCCGTCACCCCACTTTTCTTGGAGTTTGTTATGAGCAAGAGATCTTGGGCTGCATATTAATAAAACAATGGAATTTTTATTTCTTTTTCTCATAAATTACATAATTCAAACCTTAAAACACCTTTAATGAACAGTGACTGGGCATGTGACACTTAATAAAACCGGGCTCAGTGCGGTTTCTGCTTGACAGATTACCAGCCGAGAGCGGGCCTTACGAGTAAATGATTAAGAGGAGGAAATCTTTCCTGGACTCTACTATTAAACACTTCAAAGGTTTCCAAAGTCAGATAAAATGAAAAGCAAATGTGTTTCACTGCCTCTCAAATACCTCAAATGTTTTAGCAGGTGCAAGCAATGAAACCCTCCACGGTGACAGTGTGTCAGGGTCCGCAAAGTGCACCCAGCTGAATTCTGGGAATTCTGAGGCAGCTTCATAAAAATTCATGATTTTCAATGAGGGGAGAGGTTCGTCCTGAGAGCCCATCTACATATGTGCCCCAGAAGGGGAATATCACAGGCTCTCTGGGTCATGGGTCAGCTTAACCTTTTCTGTTCTAGAAGAGACCATTTCATTGAGCCCACGACAGTCCCTCACGAAAGTGGGCAGTTCTCTGCTGATATTGGTGATCCAGTAAACCCAAGTGCTTTTCTGGGGTATGGGATTTTATGGATTCTAGGAATGTATCATCCCTGGGTGATACAACAGTTAAGTGCTTAGATACTAACCAAAAGGTTTGAGTCTACCTAGAGGTGCTTCAGAGGAAATGTCTGGCTAGCTGCTATGTGCTGTCAACAGATCCTAGAAATGAAAACTGTGGAGCTGTTCTACTCTGCAACAGAATGAGTCTGCTTGACGGCAGCTGGTGTTTTGCTTTGTTTTGTTTTAGGAATGTATTGAGCCAACTGACTCAGCACTTTGTGTAAATTATTTCACTTCTTTGTGCCCCAGTTTCTTCATCTATAAAATGGGGACAATCCTAGCACCTACCTCACAGAGGTTTTGTGACGATTGCATGGGTAGTGTCCTAGAAACACTTCCATCAGACCCAGACTTCAATGCACATCAGCAATTGTTCTTATTAGTATACTACCATAACGGGAAATGAGTATGAAAACGCATTCTACAATGAGGTTATTTGAGCTTTTCATTTAAAATGTTCTATAACCTGGGTTTATAAGTTAGAATCATCTCTCACACAGACACATACGATTTTACAGTTTACAACGGACGCTGTGAGACGTTACCTCACCCTAACCGCTCAACCATAAGGCTAATAAGGAATGGTTCTGGAGGTAGGAAATCTTTCCAGCTCCTCTGTGGTGTTCTTGTTTAGGGGTGGGCCTCTGATCCTTGAGGGACATCCATCTGTGAAATGGGTTTAAAGGAGCTCCCTCTGAACCACATGCACATGTCTTTGCATTTTAAGAACTGGTTGTTGTTGTTAAGTGCCATCATGTCGGTTCTGATCCTTAATGACCCTGTACAGGTTTTCCAAGAACAGCTGGGGAACTTGAACCGCTGACCTTGCAGTTCAAAACGACCTTGCAGTCCAGCACATTAACCCACAATGCCACAACAGAACTCCATTTAAGAACTGTTGTTGTTATGTGCCGTTGAGTCGATTCCAACTCATAGTGACCCTAAACAGGGTTTCTGAAGCTGTAAATCTTTATTGGAGCAGAAACTCTCGTCTTTCTCCCACGAAGCGGCTGGTAGTTTCGAACTGGCTGAGCTTAAGGTTCGCAGCCCAATTCGTAACCACTATGCTACCAGAGCTCCTTGTTTAAGAACTAGAGTCATCAGCATCAACTGAGTTATCAGCGCCCCTTGGCACCATCCTCCTCCACATTTCTCTTCTAATTCATTGAGGAACTCAAATGCTCCTCACCCATTATCTCAGTAATCTTGCAAGCACTTGTTTATGAGACCTCAATTTTTATTCTTCCCCTTTCATAATGAGCAGGGTAATGAAATGACATTCCAAGAGTCAATGAAGGGGAACCCCTTACTTCTTTCCTCAGGGAATAGCTGAGTGGTGATTGTTATCAGAAAACATTCTCCTGACTCCCAACAACACAGGATTACTCACCAAGCCCCCTGCCCCGCCCTAAGGAAGCCCCACAGCTCTGGGAACTCTTGCAGGAAGTCCTCTGTAGGCTCCTGCAACGTGGTATTAGGACCCACTGAGCCCTCCAGGTAGTCACGGTCTGACTATTCCACTCATCAGCCACCCAGCTCTGCCTGCTCTGCGCTCAGTCAGTTCACAAGCAAAACGCACCCGGAGCACAAACAAGTTTTCCGAGTATCATGCATTCGGTGGGTTAATTAGATGGTTGACTGAGCCCCATCCCCAATGAAATCCACCCGTGTTGGACTCAATTTACCTACCGCTCTCTGCTCTCACCACCATTAACGATCCGCTATACCTTCCTAACCATTGCATTTCAGTAGTTGTTGTTGTTGTTGTTAAGTGCCATCGAGTCGGGTCCGACCCATAGCGACCCTGTACAGGGTTTCCGAGGGTGTAAATCTTTACGGGAGTAGAAAGCCTCATCTTTCTCCCGCGGAGCGGCTGGTAGTTTCGAACCGCTGACCTTAAGGTTCGCAGCCCGATTCGTAACCACTACGCTACCAGAGCTCCTTGCATTTCAGTAGAGCACCAGCAAAAAACAGGAAGACCCTCAGCAAGGGACACTGACACAGTGGCCACAACAATGGACTCAAGCCCAGCAATGATTGCGAGGATTGTGCAGGACTGGGCAGTGTTTTGTTCCACTGTACATGAGGTCACTATGAGTCAGAGCCAACTTGGCAACACATAACGACAACAACAGCACAACCATTGCATCTAAGAACACAATTGAAAGTCTTGTGAAGAGGTAACTACCAAGATGGTCATCACAGCATTACTAGTAATATAGCTTCAGTGTTCCGCATTAATGAAATTTGGAACATCCGTCGACTGAAGAACTAGTTTGCGATTGTTAAGTGCTGTTGAGTAGGTTCCAACCCACAGCGACCCTATGTAGGGTTTCTGAGAAGTGATTGGTGGGTTTGAACCACCAACCTTGCAGTTCAAACT
>NW_006408521.1:47559019-47560361 GCF_000296735.1 Chrysochloris asiatica | reverse complement strand
CCGTGGAGTCGGTTCCGACTCATAGCAACCCTGTACAGGGTTTCCAAGGCTGTAAATCTTTACAGGAGCAGAAAGCCTCATCTTTCTCCCGTGGAACCACTGGTAGTTTTGAACTGCTGACCTTGCGGTTCGCAGCCCGATTCGTAAGCACTACGCTACCAGAGCTCCTTTACTGTTTCGCAATATGGTTTTAGATTGATAATTTTTCAATTTTCTTTCTTTGGCCCAGACACATTTTTTTATTTCTCTGTAAGAAATATGTATTGCTTTTTTTATGCTACTGTTATTATTGGTTGTCATTGTGTCCATCTGGACTCATAGCAACACTATAGGATACAGTAGAACTTCCTTCCCTATAGGTTTTGTTGGCTATATTTTTCTTTTAAAGCTTTTTATTATTAATTGAGTGAGTGAAGGTTTACAGGACAGATCATCAGTTCTCACATTCAGCGAATCATGGCAACGATTACAATCCCCTCCAGTCACCCTCAGCTGATAGCATTTACCTCTAGAACTTTTTTTTGTTGTTGTTGATGTACACATACTACATTGAACTATATTCCCAGGCCTTTCCCCCAGGCATTTAGGGGGTTGGAACTGTTAACATTTTGGTCAGTTGAGAATGGTTTTGGAAAATGATCTAACCTAATGTCCTTAGTTTCTACATAGGTAAACTGGGGTCAAGAGAAGCGAGGTACCACAAAGTGAAGATCGTTGGGTTATTTGGTAGCAGAGCCACAGCCAGAGCACAGGTCCCCTAACTTATTCCAGTTCGTTCCAGGGTGTTCTGTGGTGTCTATGAGAATTTTAGAACTATATTCCAGGTCTCTGCCACGGAAGTATCCTTTCCCTCAGTGAAATAAAGAATTCCTTAATTGACTCAAAAACAAATGCTCCTCATACTGCATTCTATCCCCCCCCCACACACACACAACATACACAACACACAAACAGGTTTTATCAAGTGAAGTTGAAAACTTCTGTGTCATGGCACTGGAAAGTTTGATGGCTTCACATCATGATTGATACCACTGATACATTGATATACTAAACTGCACACCTGAAAATGTTGTCTTGGCAAATGTTGTAACATATATCTGTGTGTGGTGCTGTGTGTTAATGCTCTGGACTGCAAAGTCAGTTTGAAGTGTTGGGTTGGTGGTTCAAGCTCATCAGCCGCTCCTCGGTTCTCTATGGATCTCTATGGGTTGGAACTGATTCGACAGCACCTAACAACAAATAACAAATATGTATATGTGTGTGTATGTGTATATATATATATATACACAGAGAGAGAGAGAGTGTGTCTGTATGTGTGTGTGTATGTATATATATATATATA
>NW_006408521.1:47556750-47557360 GCF_000296735.1 Chrysochloris asiatica | reverse complement strand
ATACACAGAGAGAGAGAGAGTGTGTGTGTGTGTGTCCTGGTGTGCTGCTGCAGGATAAAGCAATGTTGATGGTTCAAACCCACCAGCATCTCCTCAGAAACCCTAGACACGGTCACTTCGAGGTGGGACTGACTCAGCGGCACTTACAACAATAACAACTATATATATATGTTGTTGTTGTCAGGTACCATTGAGTCGGAACTGACTCATAGCGACCCCATGCACAGCAGAATGAAACAACGTCCGATCCTGGGCCAACCTCACTACCGCTGCCACACTTGATGCCATCAATGCTGCCACCTGGCCAATCCATCTCATTGGGGGTCTTCCTCTTTTTCTCCGACCCTCCATCTTACCAAGCATATATATATAGATAGATAGATGGTGTTGGTAGTTATGTGCCGTGGAGTTGATTCCAACTCATAGTGACCTCGTACAGGGTTTCTGAGGCTGTAAATCTTTACGGAGAAACCCTATACAGGATCACTATGAGTAGGAACCAACTCCACGGCACATAACTACAACAACAACATATATCTATATCTACATCTTTATCTATATAGTAGCTGAATCAGGATGAACAAAGGAAGGAGTGGAGAAGGGTGAGGGT
>NW_006408521.1:47555429-47556650 GCF_000296735.1 Chrysochloris asiatica | reverse complement strand
GAGTTGGGACTGACTCGATGGTACTTAGCAACAACATATATATATATATATATATATATATAAAATATTTATTTAAAAAATGAAAATGGGGATTATGTCAAAGGATGTGTGCCAGTATTGGGGTTCCATGAAGTGTTACACCAGATTTCAGTACATTACTCTGGTCCAAGCTCCCACTCAAAGGACACGGCTTCATCAGCACCCCTCTCACCCCCAGGTTCATCCTGGCTCAGCCACATGGCTAATGAACAACATTACCAAATGAAGAGGTTGAGATTGTACCGGCCTGCTTTAAACAAAGTTTATTTGGTCTAAACCACTCCAAGCTGTGATGTTTGTCCTTCTCATCCATCATGACTCACTCATTTGTCGATGCAAAAATGGCTAGTGGCAGCTTTGTTCACTTACAATCATTTTTCCATCAAGAAAAAGAAGGAACCTGTGTTCCAAGCAGCAAGTTTCAGTGAAGCTGAGCAGTGAGGCCACAACAGTGTGTATGCGAAGGAAATGAAAGTCTTGGTTCAGACTGAGCTTCTGCCCAGCTCTTGGAGAGATCAAGCTGGTTCAGACAGAGTCCACCCCTTACATAGACACGGTGTTTTGGAGCTTCCTAAAGTTCTGGTCCTGGTGTGACACTGTGGGCTAATACGTCAGACTGCAAAGTTGTTTGAACTGCAAGGTTGGTGGTTCAAACTCACCAGCTGCTCCTTGGAAACCCTATACAGGGTCGCTATGGGTCAGAATTCACTCTATGGCACTTAACAACAACAACAAAGCACTGTAGGTTAATACGTTGGACGGCAAAGTCAGTTTGAAACACAAGGTCGGTGGTTCAAGCACACACCAGTCACTCCTTGGAAATTCTATACTGGGTCGCTATGGGTCAGCACTTAACAACAACAACAAAAGCACTCCCAGGTCTCCTGAGCACCCTGCAGGAGTCTGTGTGCCAGACCTGCTGGATTTCTTTGTAAATGGGGAGACCAAGTGATGTGCAGAGAGGCTGAGGAGTTAATATCCAGGGTCCTAAACCCAACACAGGATTCCTGCTTCTTACTTCAGTGTTTTCCCCATACACTGACCTCAGGGTGCTGTTTGTTTGTTTTAAATATATATATGTAAGGAGCTCTGGTAGCATAGTGGTTATGAATCGGGCTGCAAACCTTAAAGTCAGCGGTTCGAAACTACCAGCTGCTCTGCGGGAGAAAGATGAGGCTTTCT
>NW_006408521.1:47547364-47555279 GCF_000296735.1 Chrysochloris asiatica | reverse complement strand
TATAAAACAGAGTCCTGGTGTGGCGCTGTGGGTTAATGTGCCAGACTGCAAAGCCGTTTGAATTGCAAGGTTGGTGGTTCAAGCTCACCAGCGTCTCCTTGGAAACCCTATACAGGGTTGCTATGGGTCGGAACCGACTCAACGGCACTTAACAACAACATATATAAAACATTTGTCAGTTCAGCATTTTCAGTTGTACAATTTAATGAGACCACTTACACTGATCACATTGTGCAAATATAACCTGTATTATTTGCCAAGCTCCCCATCGCCATAACCCATTGTTTGCTTGTTTATTTTACTTTGTATTGTTTGGGTGAAAGCCTACAGAGCAAATTCGCTTTTCCACTCAATAATTTATACACATTTGAGTTTTGTAGCATTGGTTGCAATTCCCTCAGTGTAACAAGACCCTTCCTACTTCCCCTCTGGGCTCCCCAGTTCCATCTGTCCTTCCTTCCTGCCTTCTGAACTTTGTTATGGAGCAAATACAACCCTTTCAGACATGTGTGGTGGATTGGACTGAGGAGCACGTTCCAAACAGTGTTATTCACTTGACAAGCCCGTCAATTGTTCGGCTGGCAGTTGATTCCTGGGAGTGGGTTCAGTTCCAGGTTCGAAGGGTGTGTAAGAACCATACTCTTGGGTCTCACTTGAAATAAACTGTGTGTGTAGTTGTGGGGCCCCAGCTCTGACTTGGACATAGTTGGTAAAAGAAACACTGTGAACCATTTGAGAACAAGAGTAGAAAAATGAGATTATGAAAACCACTAACAACAGAAACTCCAAGCGCAGGGCTCGCTTCACATAGATCATTGGTTTTCCTTTGCTATTTTTTTTTTTTTAATCTTAAATTATCCACAAAGTTCAGAATTTCTACTTTTGAGAGTCTATGCCATAGAAATTAAAGCACAATTAGCTGAAGATATGTATCTACATATAAACACATAAAGATGTTTATTACATTGTTTATAGTGGTCAAAAAGTATTTTTAAAAATAAAAATAAAAAATCAAATGCTCTAACATAGTCCACAAAGACAACGCTCCCTATTCTACTTTGGTGAGTAACGTCTGGGACCTTAAAAGCTCATGAGTGGCCATGTAAGGTACAGCTGTTGGTCTCTCCACATGTGGAAGAAGGAAGAATGATGAAAATTGAAGATGTTTGGAATCACCTAGTCCAGTGGACTAATGACAAAACACATGAACATCAGTCTCCGTGGCCCTGAGGTCAGAAGAACTAGAAGGTACCTGGCAACCATGACCAATTGCTCTGAAAGGGATCACATTAGAAGGTCCCAGATAGAATGGGGAAAAATATGGAACAAAACAGACCAGGATTACTGGTCAGAAAGAGAGTGGAGGAACCTGAGACCATGGCCCTCAACCATCCTCTAGGTCTGGGACCGAACTCACCCTCATGGCCCAATTGTTAGCCAAAGAGTAGATAAGGTATACAGAGAAGACAACAACTCAGATTAAGATCTGTTCACCGTGGAATGCTCAACCATCGAAAATCAAAAGGGCAACAGTTACCTCAGGACAAAATTGAGAAGAGATGGGAAGGAGGGTGGATTAAGAACCACAGGGAGGAAGTGGGAAAACTCACCTGGAGGGGGTTTCAATAGAGGAAGTCACCTGGAGGGGGTTTCAATGGTTGAGGTAAAGAAAAGTATATGATTTATTGAATGTAAAACTGATGACCTGCTCTACAAACCTTCACTCAACTCACAATAACAAATTTTACAAAAAAGAATGCTCATCTAAGGAAGAATGATGAAATACATCAGGTGGCATGGTGAGGAGCTATGGGGTAATGTGCTGGACTGCAAAGTTGGTTTGAACCTCAAGGTCGGCATCTTCAAGCTCACCGGTCTCTCCTCGGAAACCCTATACAGGGTTATTATATAGGTTATTATACTCGACGGCACTTAACAACATCCCCATTGCACATGCGTTAAAGCATCATTATTTGATGTGAAGACATTAATATGATACATCGGTGATTAAGAAAAGCAAGATGCAGCTTTTCTTAATCACAACAGATGGTGGGTATAAACTTAGAGAAAAAAAATGGTGTCGATGTAGACCCACTGGCTTGTAAAGCCATTAGGTCTTGAAGGCAAGATTGTTGTTGTTGTTAAGTGCCATTGAGTCAGTTCCAACTCATAGCGACCCTGTATAGGGTTTCTGAGAAGCAGCTGGTGAGATTGAACCGCTTACCTTGAGGTTCAAACTCACCTTGCAGTCCAGCACATTAACCTGCAGCACCACCAGATAAATTATACAAAACAATGCCATTTCTGTGAAACAATGAATACAAAGCTAAGTGTGTGCATCTCTGTTAGGAGATGGGAATGCGAGATTGGAGAGGCCTCACGCCTTTCGAGTGTTGGACATTTGAGAGAGGAATGGTGGTGAGGGAAACAGCATTTCCTTTAGGCATTTTTCTCTTGTCTCACTTAATGTTTTGAAAACCAATTTCTTGGATTCTGAAAAGTATCAGATTGACCATGTTTTTAGTGCTCCAGTGTGCTTATTCTCTGGTGATTTGAAGTGAAGCATCAAGTGATTCTCTGTTACCCAAGAGTCACCAAAACAGGTGGTGTTCTGAGCTGCCCGGCTGCCTTGGGGAGTGGGAAAAGACCTGGGCTGGGGACTTATCTGGATTCCAAAGTCAGGCAGCTGGGACCTGCCGCCAGCCACCGGGTGGAGGGCTACAATGGCTCATGTCAAAAGCCCGCTGAGGCCCGGAAGTGGGGCCAGTGGAAATGCATTTCTAGCACAGAACCAGGAAAAGCAATATGCCCTTTGGGCTTCTTGGAAGGCTAGACAAGACAAGCGTAGCTGTTTCCCCACCTCTGGCCACCTGGAGCCAGTCTGCTCCATGCCCTGTGGAAGGGATTGTCTGAGGCACCCTTTCTGAGGAGGGAGAACTGTGGCCCTGACTGAGTGACAGTTCAGTGTCTGGGAACTGTGGTCTGTACCAGTCAGTGGAGGTTATTACTCTCACACATGCTAAGCAGGTACAGAAACAGGCAAAGTAAACGCCGATGATGAATTTTCATTCCAGGGAAGTTTTCAGATGGAAGCAAAACTATGAGGTAAAATTGACTAGACTCAATCCAAACAGAAATGGGACAAGAGGAAGGCTAAAGTCAGGCATAAACTGCCAGGGAGGAAGAAGAAAGTGTTCACGGGGATGCTTTATAGATCAGTCCTGGTCACAGCTAAGCCTTGGCGCCTTACTCAAAGGTCCCTGAATTAAAACAGCAACCTCTTTGCCCACTCCCCTTCAAAGTCTTCCCCATGGCACACCACCACCTGACCTGCTATGCTGTTGTTATTAAGTGCCATCGAGTTGGTTCTGACCCATAGTGACCCTGTATAGGGTTTCAGAGGCTGTAAATCCTTACGGAAGCAGAAAGCCTCATCTTTCTCCTGTGGAACTGCTGGCAGTTTTGAACTGCTGACCTAGGTTAGCAGCCTGATTCCTATGGGCTGTTTATTTATGGTCTATTTTCCTCCTTCTAAATCATTGTTGTTAAGTACCATCGAGTCAGTTCCAACTCACGGCAACCTTATGTAGGGTTTTCAAGAAGCAGCTGGTGGGTTTGAACTGCGAATGCTACACCACCACACAGGGACTCTGTTCCTACTAAATAGTGAATACCCAAAACCAAACCCACTGCAGTCAAGTAGATTCGGACTCACATCAACACTACAGAAGTGAGTTGAGTTTCCAGGACTGTAATGTTTATGGAAGCTGACTGCCGCATCTTTCTCCTGCAGATCTGCTGATAAGTTCAAACCTTCGACCTTTCAGCTAGCAGCTGAGTGCTTAACCACTGTGCCACCAGGGATCCTTAGAAATAATACATATGTATACATAGATAATATTTCTTTGATGTTGTTGTTAAGTGCTTTCGATTCAGTTCCAACTCATAGTGACCCTGTATAGGAATTCTGATGCTTTTAATCTTCATAGGAGCCGAAAGCCTCATCTTTAGCCGAGGACATCTGGAAAACTCCACATGTGGGCCTTGTGGTTCACAGGTCAGTGTTTGTTGTGTGAAACCACTGTTGTTGTTGTTAAGTACTGTGGAGTCAGTTTCTACTCATAGTGACCACTGTTGTATGTGCCATGGAGCCAGTTCCAACTTAGTGACCCTGTACAAGGTTTCCGAGGCTGTAAATCTTTATAGGAGCAGAAAGCCTCATCTTTTTCCCGCAGAACACCTGGTAGTTTTGAACTGCTGACCGTGACATTAGCAGCCCGATTTGTAACCACTACACTACCAGGGTTCCTTAGTGACCACTGTACTCCTCAGCAAATACAAAGATATATTTATATGCTTATAATTTATATGCACCACTACTGTTGAAACAATTCCAACTTGTATCATTTGACCCCATAGAACACAGTGGAATGTTCCACAGGGTTTCCAAGACTATCAATTGCTACAAGAGCAGAGTTCCACGTCTTTCTCCTGCAGAGCGACTCGTAGGTTTGAACTACTGGCCTTGCAGTTAGCAGTCAAACGCTTAACCCACTATGTCACTATGACTCCTCAGTCTTATGCTTCTGTAAATATGGTGCTGGTGGTGGTGTGTCAGAGTTGGTTCCAACTCATAGTGACCCTGCACAGGGTTTCTGAGGCTGTAAATCTTTATGGGAGCAGAAAGCCTCATCTTTCTCCCACAGAATGGCTGGCAGTTTCAAACTGCTGACCTTGAGGTTAGTAGCCCAACTCATAACCACTGCACTACCAGAGCTATAAATATAATGCCACAAAATTATTTAAAAATAGTATATAAATTATATGAGTGCATATTTATATGAACTAAATCTATATATGATCAATAATAATAAATCCATACAATCATGAGCTTTTCTATTTTTTGTTCCCTGCTGTATTCCTATTGCCTAGAACAATGAATTGAAAGATGTGGCTTTCTGCTCCTATAAAGATTCATAGCCTCGGAAACCCTGTACAGAGTTGTTATGAATCGGAACCGGCTCTATAACACATAACCCCCACTTAATAATTAAACAGATAAACAATTAATAGGTAAAGATTCTGAGGATCACAAGTTCAATGAAAAATTGAAAACATAAATGTTCAGCCATACAGCAGGACGTATGTAAAGTATAATACATTCACTTGAGGGAATATTAGGCAGCCGTCAAAAATGTTTTAGTTGATGGATTGTGTCTAAAACTATTGATGGCGATTATCTGTGGGGTGGACTTATGGATGGGGTAGTGCCTTCACTTTTTCCTATTTTGTACTTCTAAAATATTTAAATTTAGTTGAAATAAATTTTGTATTTCACTTGTAAACAGAAAAAGAAAAACACATTATTTAATGTGGGAAAACAATTTGAGGGATTTTGTTATAACACGGAAAAAAGATTTTATGATGCTATTAATCTTAAAAGAAAAGAAAACCAGTGAAGTGCAACCTTTAGAAAGAATAACACCGTATATGTTATTTGTGTGTTCAGGGAAGAGTTGCCAGATGCAAACCTTAACAATAATGCTCTCATTAAAAAAAAAAAAAAATCTGCCTTGTACATTTCTGCAATTTCCAAATGACCTGCAATACATCTATGGTGGTGCGGGTGGTGACGGTTATATGCTGTGGAGTTGGTTTCAGACTCATAGTGACCTTGCATAGAGTTTCCAAGGCTGTAAATCTTTACAGGAGCAGAAAGCCTCATCTTTCTCCTGTAGGACAGCTGGTAGTTTTGAACTGCTGATCTTGAAGTTAGCAGCCTGACTTGTAAAAGAAAAATACAAATATGCTCAGTTTGTCTATGGGAGCATGGTGGTTCTAGGGAATAAACACTGGACTATGAACCACAAGGTTGGCAGTTGGAGCCCACTCTTCAGGAGAAAGATGAGGCTTCCTTCTCCCACAAAGATTTACAGCTTCAGAAATCACATACAAGGTGGCTATGAGTTGGAATCAACTTGATGACTTTTAACAACAACAATATTTGTCTATAGGGAACCTAGTGGTGCAGTGGCTGACTGCTTGGATGCCTATCCAAAAATTATTAAACCCACTGCCATCCTGGAGATTCTGGTCCCTCATGACTCTACAAGACAGAGTAGAATTTCCCCAGGAGGTTTCCAAGGCTGTCCCCTTTGCTGGAGCAGACTGTCACATACCACGGGGCTTAAAAAAAATCCTTTACCTTTTAATTCCACTTTTCCACAAACTTTTTGAAGCCCCCTCATATTTCTCCTGCAGCGCTTTCGGTGGGCTCTAACCACCAATCTTTTGGTTAGCAACCAAGACCAAAGCACTACCAGGATATCTTTCCACTAGGAAAGTAGCCGCTAGAAGACAAGAAGGGTGACTTTTGGTTTAATTGCAAGATCAGGGTTGAGCCTTCCACCTGAGCTTGCTGACCGAAAGACAGGTGTGTCTACTTGATTCTTAAAAGTCTTTCAGATTCCATCAAGGCAAGCAATCAGTCCCTTCAGGACAAACCCCCCTCTGTGACTGAAACTCAAAGGGAACACATGAGCAGGCGTATGAGTTTGCTGTAGTCTACATTAGTCTACTGGTGAGTGAAGAGGAGGAAAGGCAACAATGAAGAAATGGGCTGAGTTCAACCACATTCCATAGACTCCCGTTGACCTGGAGATGAGAGGAAGAAGAGGAAAGGCTGGTTGGTCCAAAGTGTGGTGAGACCTGGGGACACCTGAGCCCATGGACAAGGGCATAGCCACAGAGGGCTAGAGCTAAGAGTGAAGCATCCAGCTGACATGAAGTGAGGGGAGATACACAAGAACACCCAAACTTGCAGCCAGTACCCATTTGACTTAGCCTCGATGGCTTAATAATCAGAACTCTTCTAGAGGAAGACAAAAAATAAAACAATTTTTGATAAAGGAAATGAGGGTAAATGACTATAATTTGATGAAGTTGGCTTATATTCATGGAGGTAGTAGCTCAAAACACCAACAGAAAGGGAAGGAGTCTTCACATCAAGTACCAATGCTATCCCCTCAGTATACAGGGTAGATGGGAATGGGCAACGTAGACATTGGCTACCTAAAATGAGGGGGTGATAAAGGCACGAAGTGACTGGTTTACAAGGTTTCAAGAGGGAGTTTAGTTTAAGAGTGTGTGGGGGAAGATAGAGTCCCCACCGAATAGTTTTCATCTTGTCTAGATATGTCTGGTAAAAAAAAAAAAGAGGTGGATAAGATTCTTATGATTCAATATGGAGTAATAGTTATCATGACTAATTATGACTGTCACAATTGTAATGGTATAAGTTTTGTAACAAAAACTGGGGAGTAGTTAATCTTACAGTCCAGAAACAGAGGACCCTAGGACCATCAAGGGAGAAGAGTACAACCGGAATGCGGGACCTTATCCAGAGAAGCAGCAACACCAGAGATGGAGGCAGAGATGAGGACATGGAGAGAGGGAGCAGCTGAGGACTGTAGATTCATGGGAAGAGAAGGACTGAGAGCTGGTGGCCAGGAGGCAGACTTGCAGAATGTGCCCTTTGCTGGTGTAAATTATTATATATGCCTGAGTGTTAAAAATAAAAAAATAAGAGCTAAAAGGAATATAGAGAAATACTGTTAACTGATGGTACATGGAGGGGATTATAATAATCATTGCAATGAAATAAGTTGTATGTTTTGTTGAATGCAGTTCACAATAAGTAGTTAAAGAATAGATAACACCTTAAAATAGTACTTTTATTTAAAAAAAAAAAAAAAAAACAGTGATTCCAAACAGTCTTCTTCAAAGAAGTTAAAAAGATAGTGCTTAAAAAATAATAATAATGTTTTCTGTTTCAGGATGGGAATGTGGTCAGCTTATGCTTTTGAGGTTTTCTATATTTAGGAAATCCTGAATTCATAATTGTAGGCCAGCTTTC
>NW_006408521.1:47521874-47547264 GCF_000296735.1 Chrysochloris asiatica | reverse complement strand
AAAAAAAAAAAAAAAAAAGGTCTTTCGGGAAGGGAGAGATTCTACAAGTTCAGTCAGAGAAGTTCAATCAGAGGATCATCTCTGGGGTCAGTAACCTTGACTTCAAGACAGCCTTCTTCAGGTCTAACTTAATTCCCTCTTGCTTCAAAAGAAAGCCCCCATTGTCCTCTGTGGGAACCCTCCTGGTCAGCCCCAAATTCCTCTGCAGACTCACCCAGGTTAGTGATTAAGTGTCTCCCAGACGCTGCCCGCCACCACACACACCCACACACAGTGCAGAAGGCTTCCTCCACCTTTCATCCTGATTTTTCTCCAGGATCATTCTGCAAGCAGGGGTTCTATGGTGAGACTCGACAAGGAACTTGGCCAGTTTGGCCTGATCGAGAAGTTTGCTTCTTGGGTCTCTCATGGCCTCTTCCTACCGATGTATTCCCATGTCACAACACTTGTCTGCAGAAGGCTGGCTGTATATAAACGATGTGTAGTGTCTACAAAGGAACCTTGGTGGTGCTGTAGGCTAAGCATTAGAGTGCTAACGGCAAAGTTGGTGGTTCAAACCCACAGGAGGAAGAGAAGACTTTTTGCTCCCATTAAAGATTCAGAGCCTTGGAAACCCTAGACAGGGTCGTCCTGAGTCTGAATTGACTTGATGACAGTGGATGTGGGCTTTGGAGTGTGGTGTGTTTAGGAGTCCGGAGTGCTGCAAATAGATAAGCACTCAACTACTAACTGAAAGGTTGGCAGTTCGAGTCCACCCAGAAGTACCTCTGAAGAAAGACCAGGGGATCTACTTCTGAAAAAATCAGCCACTGAACACTCTGTAGAGCACAGTTGTACTCTCTTATATGTGGGATCACTAGGAGTCTGAGCCAACTCAGTGGTGATGGGTTTGTTGTTTCTTTATAGTGTGTGTGTGTGTTTATAGTATAGTGTGCGTGCCCACGTGTGCATCCTAAGTTTGTGAAGACCAAGGGAACTATTGTCAAATTCCCCAGGTCAGCTGGTATTTGGGGACTGTCTCTGTGTCTCTCATTGACAAGATCTTGCAACTCTGAGTTGAGGTCACTTTGCTTCCTCGGGCTCAGGATGGCTGTACACACGCTGTCCTTTTCCTTCTGTGGCTGCGTGTCTCAGTCATCAGCCCTTAGCTGTGGAGTGAGTTGGTGGCTTTAAGCTACACAAGTAGTGTCCCTCTGATGGCCCAGGGGGATCAGGCACACCAATCAACAAAGACAGCATTGTCACTCACCTGGACAGAGGGACGCTGGACCATTAACAGACAGACGGTACTTCCAGGAACAGTCGGGTGGGCTCTACACAAATGCAGAGTGTACTATTTCAGAGTGATGGGGTGGTGGTTGTTGTTGTCAGGTACCATCGAGTCGGTTCTGACTCATAGTGAGTGACCCTGTCTACTACACAGGCACAAAACCATGTGCTCTCTCTCACAAACAACTTATCGTTGCGTTCAAACAGATTTAAAACACATTTATGGAGTTTATAGACTGTGGGATCTTTTTAAAGTCAAATTAATTTGTAATGATTTCAAGAGGTTAAAAAACCATCAATGAGACACTTTCATAATTGATTTTTAAATTCATTAGGGACACAATGTGGCTTTCTTAGTAATTTACTTTAGCTTTCGGCTGGGATATGGCTGCACTTGAATGGGCTGCTCCTAGAAATGGAATTCCTGTGGTCACCTGGTTTGGGCCTCGCCCCAGGACTCCACCCTTTGCTTCAAGGCTTTGGGGCGGGACACTGACTCATGTCAGTCCTGGTTGCTTTTCATGACCATTGGGGAGATGAGCAGACTTCAGTAGAGTTAGGGGGTCCTATAGGTGCTACTTGGGAGTCCTGGTGTGGCACTGTGGGTTAATGTGTCAGACTGCCAATCCATTTGAACTGCAAGATCAGTGGTTCAAGCTCACCAGCTACTCCTTGGAAACCCTATACAGGGTTTCTATGGGTCGGGATCGACTCAACAGCACTTAACAACAACAATAGGTGCTACCTGAGTCATCCTATCTTCCCTAGAGTGCTCCTGTTGGCTAGTGAACGGATGTCAATTTGAGGCACCCACACCCCAATGTCTACCTCTTCTCTAGATGGGTGTCCTCAGTCTCTAGTAGACCCCCCAAATTCTCCACAATGATACCCACCCATCTATCCATCCATTCATCCATCCTGCATCCATCCACCCAATGTCCATTGTGTGTCAAATACTAAGCTAGACACTGGGAACATCACTGCCTATTTCTGTCTCTTCACTTGTTACTTTCTTAGAAAGGGGCAGAAGCAGGAGCCCAGAGTCCCAGGAGAGAATAGCATAGTGGTCACTGAATATCAGGTACACCCATATTCTCTCCTTCCCCTTACTCTGCTTTGTTTTTCTAATAAAATCACTTAGCCCTGACATGTTCTACATCTTTAACTTTTGGTTTATAATCTTCCCTGATTCCCACCCCAAAATATAAGTTCAATTCATGTAGAGATTTTGTTCTGTTCACTGGTCTCCTTAGTGGCCAGAATAATGTCTGACATATGGTTAACACTGAAAATATTTTGGATGGATGGGTAGATGGGTGGATGGATGGATGAATGAGTAGATGGGTATATATATGTATGTATGGATGTATGTATGGATGGTTGGATGGATGGATGGAAGGATGGACTGGTAGAAAGATAAATGGATGATGGGTGGGTAGATAGGTAGATGGATGGACAGGTAGATAGATGAATAGATGCTGGATGGATGGATGGTTGTGTGGGTGTGTGAATAGATACATGAAACAGACAAGACCATTGTGCCCACTGCCCTGGAAACCTGAACATTCCTTTTCACTCAACCTCAAACCTGGTACTCATTCATTCTATAAAGCTTACATCCTCAGGGAGCTTCCACTGCCATCCCAACCACAGCGCTAAACAGCAATCCCTCTCACATTCTCAGTCGCTCTTGATTCTTTTCCGTCACAGAACTTATCACATCATTTTATGTTTATTTTTGTGCAAGTTTCTTTCCTTCTTTTCTTCCTTCCTTTCTCTTTCTTTCTTCCTTCCCTCCCTCCTTTCTCTCTTTTTCTTTCTTTCTCTCCTCTCTCTCTCTCTTTCTTTCTTTCTTCCTTCCCTCCCTCCTTTCTCTCTTTTTCTTTCTTTCTCTCCTCTCTCTCTCTCTTTCTTTCTTTCTTCCTTCCCTCCCTCCTTTCTCTCTTTTTCTTTCTTTCTCTCTCTCTCTCTCCTTCTCCCTCTATACTATAAACTCCATCTGAGACGATATCTGTTTTTTCACTGTTTTATTTGCAGCACCAAACACTGTTTGCCTACATAGTAGATCCTCAATAAATGTTTGTCCTAATAATAAAGGTAGTAGGGTATGGAAAAAACAAACAAAACATGTATGACCAGAAAAGAAGGATAAGCACTAGACTGCTAACTATAAGCTTGGTGGTTCAAACCAACAGCCACTCCACAAGAGAAAGATGAGACTATCTATCTGCTCCTATGAAGATTTACAGTCTCAGAAACCCTAAGTCAGAACTAACGTGATGGCATGGCTTTAGTTTAATCATCTCCTTATTTTGTATCATGCTTTAGGGGGTGCATGACACGTCCAGGTTCAAGTCCACTGTGAAGGGGAATGCTCCTTCCTACATTAATCTGGCTGTAGCCACAGACACATGGCGCTCTGGTTGGCCAGACCTGGGTCACATGCTCAGGGCTGGAATCAACTCTCAGCAAACTCTGTAAACTGAGAAGCCAGGAGAGGTCGTTCTGCATGGAAAATTAGAGACTCCTTCAAAGAATAAAAACTAATCTCCACACAACAAGGCAGATGTTCGCTATTCAGAGCTGTTATTAGTATCTTGCTTTTAAAAGTGAGAAAATTGAGGCTCAGCGAGATTAAGCAACTTCTTCAAAATCACACAGAAAATTAGAAAGAAATTTCCCACATTGCACAACCATTGTACTCCAAATAGGATCCATGGTTCTACAAGTGAAGCTTGAATCACCAGCTGCTGTAACTGAAAATCACTATTTCGTCTCCACTCTTGGGAGACAAGATTCCAAGAGGCAAGAAGGAGGTATATACTAAGCAGGCTTTAGTCTGAATAACCATGCCATCTGCCTTGTGAGCTAAGAAAAAAAAAAAGCTCTCATCCTCTCTTCATATAGAATAGAGCCTAGTGGCCTGTCGTTCCCCACCAACACCATCCCCCTTCTTTCGCCTTTTTCACTCTTCCTGGGTTGGAACTGAAACATCATTGTAGTAACTATTAGTTTCAAGGGAAAATTGGACATAATTGCCTCTAGATCCACTCTCTGGCTTCAAGAGCACTTTAACCTTGAACTTTCTCAGTACAAAGGGAGGCTAGCTACGCAGAGAATCTAACAAGAACATCATTTATCGCTGGCAGAGTTCATTAGTCAATCGTAACAGTTTAATTATTAGCATTTTAATGCATGAGCATTTAACGAGACTGAGCAACAAGCTTTGGCGTATAGAACAAGACTTCTTAAACAGAGCTGAATTAACCCACACAATTGTTTGTATTGTGATGTGCTATTAAAACGAGATGATCAAGATGCAAGAAACAAATGGATCCATCTATTTAGGCAACAAACCAGCATTTGTCTTCATGGTTTTGAGAGTATGCTATTCTTTCTTTCTTTCTCTCTCTCTCTCTCTCTCTCTTTCTTCCTTCCTTCCTTCTTTCCTTTCTTTCTTTTTTTTTTAAGTTTGAATGTTGAATCTTAAAATCCACTTTATTTATTATCTGTGTGTGTACTCCAAATTATGGGCTAAAATTATGTGATGAAGACCTATTTTAATCCACCAATTGAGATCAGCTGCTTCAATAAAGAGACGATCCAAAGGAAGAAATATATAAAATGATCCTAACTGGTGGGGGCGATGGTAGCATAGTGGGTTACAAGCTGTACTGCTAACTGCAAGGTCAGCAGTCCGAATCTACCAGTCACTCCATGGGAAAAAGATGAGACTTTCTGCTCCCATAAAGATTTACAGCCTCAGAAACTCTATACGGGGTAGCTATGAGTAGGAACTGATTCAACAGCACTTTACAACAATACATATAGGTAAAGAAAACAAAAATCATCACCACTGTGCTGGTTACTGGGATGTGGGGGGTGGGGTAAGGAGAGGGAGAGGGGCTGTATACTGACAATCGAGGGGCAGGCTTGCTTGGTTGGTTGATGATGCATGGAGAGGATTGTAACCATGGCAATGAAACGATATATGATAGGATGAATATAAAGCTAATGTTCTCCCACGTAATTCACAATAAAACATTTTTTTTTTTAAATCCTCACCACTGGACCAATAAACAACATTCTTATCAACAGAGAAAAGATTGAAATTGTCAAGGACTTCATTCTTCTTGGATCAACCATCAACACTCGCGGAAGCAGCAGTCAAGAAATCAAACAACGTATTGCATTAGGCAAATATGCTGCACAAGACCTTTTTAAAGTGTTGAAGAGCAAAGATGTCAGCTTAAGGACTAAGGTACGCCTGACCCAAGCCATGGTATTTTCAATAACCTCGTATGCATGCGAAAGCTGGACAGTGAATAAGGAAGACCATAGAAGAATTGATGCTTTTGAGTTATGGTATTGGAGAAGAATACTGAAAGTGCCATGGGCTGTCAAAAACAGATCTGTGTTTGAAAAAGTACAGCTAGAGTGCTCCTTGGAGGCCAGGATGGCCAAACTTTGTCTCACACACTTTGGACATATTGTCGGGAGGGACCAGTCACTGGAGAAGGATATCATGTTTAGTAAGGTGGAGGGTCAGAGAGAAAGAGGAAGACCCCTAGCAAGATGGATTGGCAAAGTGGCAACAATTGTGAGGTTGGCCCAGGACCGGGCAGTGTTTCCTTCTGTGGTGCAGAGAGTCACTATGAGTCGGTTCTGACTCGATGGCACCTAACAACAACAACAAATATATATATATATATATGGATTTCTGGTGTAGCGCTGTAGGATAAGTTTGAACCACAAGACTGGTGGTTCACACACCACCTCGGAAATGCATTTACAGAGTTGCTATGAGTAAGAACTGGCTTAAAGACACTTAACAACAACTCTCTCTCTCTCTCTCTCTCTCTCTCTCTCTCTCTATATATATATATATATATATATATATATATATATATATATATATATATATATATTTCTGGTGTGGTGCTGTGGATTAATACATTGGACTGCAAGTTCAGTTTGAACTGCAAGGTCAGCATTCAAGTTCACCAATTGCTCCTCAAAAACCCTATACAGGGTTACTATGAGTCCAAACTGACTCAATGGCACTTAACAACAACTGATCCTACAGTGCCACACCAGGATATATACATATGTATATATATAGTTAAGGAGCTCTGGTAGCGTAGTGGTTACGAATTGGGCTGCGAACTGCAAGGTCAGCAGTTTGAAACTACCAGCTGTTCCGAAGGAGAAATATGAGGCTTTCTGCTCCCATAAAGATTTACAGCCTCAGAAACCCTGTACAGGGTCGCTATGAATTGGAACCTACTCCACAGCACATAACCAACCAATGTATATAGTTGGTAGGTGCCGTGGAGTTGGTATCGATTCATAGTGACCTTATACACAACAGAAGGAAACACTGCCTGGTTCTACACCAACCTCACAACAATTGTTACGCTTGAGCTCATTGTTGCTACTGCTACATCAATCCATCTCATTGGGGGGCTCCTCAGTTTTGCTTTACCAAGCATTATCTCTGTCTCCAGGGACTGGTCCCTCCTGATAATATGTCCAAAGTATGAGAGACCAAGTCTGACCACCCTGGTTTCTAAGGAGTGCTCTGGTTGTACGTCTTCCAACAAAACTTTGTTTTTTCCTCTGGTGGCCCATGGTATTTTTACTATTCTCTCCAAGTCCATAACTCAAATGCATCAATTCTTCCACAGTCTTCCTTATTCGTTGTCCAAGTTTCACATATGAAGCTATTGAAAATACCATGGTTTGGGCCCTCAAACTGACATGTTTGCTCTTGACCCTTCAGAGATATATACATATATGTCGTCATAGTTAAGTACTGACTCAGAGAGACCTTATGCCCAACAGAACAAAACACTGCTCTGTCCCGCACCAGCCTCACAATTGTTGCCACACTTGAATCCATTTCTGCTGCCACTGTGCCGATCCAAGTCGCTGGGGGTCTTCCTCTTTTTCAATGACCCTCCACTTATTTATTTTGAGTGCATTCCAACATGAAGCATTCATATTTAGGTACCATATCTAACAATATTCTGGTGTTCTTTGTCCTGTTTCAATATTCAATATTCTGGTGCTATCTGAAAATGTTCTATAGCTACTATACAGAAAGTTTTCAGTGAAATACTTCAGAAATACCAGTTGCATAGCTTCCAGAAGCACAACAACACAAAAACCACCACAGTGCAGCAAACTGAGAGACGAGTTGTGTGTATACATGTGTGTGTGTATATACTTATATATATATATATTTTTTTTTTTAATTATCAGCCAGTCTAATATGCAGGGAAGGTTGGAAACCACCCCCTAAGCCAAAACCAAACCAAATTCTTTACCATCAAGTCAATTCTGACTCAAAACGACCATACAGAACAGAACCAAAATGTCCCATAGGATTTCCAAGACTATAACTTTTGTGTAAGTAAACTGCCACATCTTTCTCCTACAGAATACCTGCTGGGTTCTAACCAATGATCTTTCAGTTAGCAGTCAACTACTTTTATCACTGAGCTAAACTCCATAACCTCCATGAGTCCTTTAACCACATTTGCCAAATAAGAATCCCGCCGACCGTATTTACGTCAACAACACGTGTATCAAATGAGATTGTGGACTGAAGAAAATTCGTGGGCTTCAAATGATGTACACATTTGGTAAACAAAGTGGTCATTGTATTCTTTAATTATTTGTTTTAATCATATTGTTTTAATAAGAGACTACACTATAAACAGCTGAGAAGGTTAATTAATAATGTCAAGCCTAAATGAGTATAATTAATGCCACTCAGCAAAGACCTTCACTCGACACAAAACACATTTTCTCTCTGGCCTGATTTTTCTAAACAGTTTCTGCTTTGATTGGGAGACAGGAGCTGTTAGAGTAGATGGATGGGAAGAGATGGAAAGAAAGTCTTATATTTTTAAAATTATTATTATTATTATTAGAGGCTGAATATTCACAGCATGGTCTCATGTTAGTCACCCAGAAAGTGAAGTTTCTAAGCTCTGGGATGGTCTTCCTTATGGCGAGCAATAAAATGGAGTGTCACAATGATACACGGAGGCCCCATTGATTGGCTCATTCCTAAATGCTAGACTTCTGGTGATAACAATGGGTAGAAGAGGGCGGGGGTGTTCGATGGTGGATGGATGGACAGAGAAGAGATGGGCAACTTCCTCCTATGGCCTGGCAAGAACAATCTCAGAATTCTAAATCATATTAAATGAATTCTTTCTTTCCAATTCAAGCAATATTATCCAACCTCAGAGACTCCATGGGTCGGTGGGGCTTTGGGCTCGTCAGTCCGTCACAGATGCTTCTGGTTCTTCTCTTGTACCGTTTCGCTCCTCTGTGATCCTTTAGGTCCTTTTAATGCTGTATCCTTGCACACCCACACTTCGTGTGTCAGGATCCTGCAAAAGGAAGACGGGGGCATGAAAGCACCCCATGATGCTCTCCCTCTGGCCTGAGTCCAGGAAATGATTGTTGAAGGTTGTACATGGTGGTGTGGTTACCATGCTCTGCTACTAACTGACAGGTTGGCAGTTTGAATCTATCTACACAGAAATGCTTCTAAAGATCTACTTCCAAAAAAGTCAGTCATTGAAAACTCTAAGGAACACAAACTGTATTTGTATACACGCAAGGTTATCAGGCGTTAGGACTTGGAAAGGCTATTTCTGTGTCTTTTTGTGCTAAGAGAGCTTCGGTCTCCTTCTCACATCAGCAAATCAAGTTCCTGAAAGTTTTGCTCCATGCACATCATTAAGGTTGACTCTAGACGTTTTGTGAGCCTTCCAACGTGAGGGGTTCATCTTCTAGCATTACGTCAGACAATGATCTGCTGATATTCTTGAGGTTTTCAGTGGTTAGTCCTTCAGAAGTGGACCATCTATCTTCCTTCTTCCTAGCTTGTTTTAGTCTGGAAACTGCCGAAGCCTGTCCACCCTAGCTGACCCTGCTGCATTTGAAATACTGATGGCAGAACTTTCAGCATCATGTTGTTGTTGTTAATGTGCCATGGAGTCAGTTCAGCATCACAGCCACACACAAACCATCACAGTAGCAGACTGACAGACGAGTGGTTGATGCTTTATTTAGTTTGATTAAATAGTGTCTTATTTCATTGTTTCCCAAAGAGTCTAATGCAGCTTGCAAAGTTGAGTACAGAAGACAATAAGATAAAATAGTTAGAATTAGTTTAAAAAAAACAAAACAGTAAAGTGTTGTTTACTGCATTTAAGATAAGTAAAGAGGGCCAGTCCACTCTCCTCTCAACAGTCCATCCAGAAGAGTATAAGGGCTAGTCTTTGCCTGCCTGCTGGTCCACCTTCTTACTATGTGTTATGGATTGAATTCTGTGCCCCCCAAAATCAGTGCTGTAAAGCCTAAACCCTTAAACCTGTGGTCACCCTATTTGAGAATAGGGCTTTCTTGGTTGTGTTAATGAATCCGATCGATGCAGGGTGTGTCTTAAGCCAATTCCCTTTGAGATGTTTTGTTGCTAAGTGCCACTGAGTTAGTTCTAACTCATCGCGACCTTGTATAGGATTTCCAAGGAGTGGCTGGTGGGTTTGAACTGCCAACCTTGTGGTTAGTAGGCGAGTGCTGGTTGCACAGTGCTACCCCAGGATTCCTTTGAGATATAAAGAGATGAAATTAGGTACAGAAAAGGAAGCAGAGAAGACAAATTGAAGACACATGAAGCTCACTAAAGAACAGAAGCTGATGAGAAACAAGGCGCTTCCCTCAAAGCCAACATAGAGAGAAAGCTTTTCCCTAGAGCTGGTGTTCTGACAGCAGGCCGGTAGTCTCCAAGACATCCTGACAGGACAAGAGTAACCCTGTAGACACTAGACTAGGAGGAAAGGCAGAAAAATGGCAGAGTGGGCAGGAACACTATACAGACCAAGATACAGAAACCCAAGTGAAACAGCTGCAGATGGTGGGCCTGGATTGCTGGGCTTCCAGTGAAGGGATCGAGAATTGGACTAAATGCTTACTAGGAGACAGAGCTGAACAGATGCAACGAAAAAAGGAGGCAGATTGTTGACCATACCAGAGGTGTGTCTGGCCCCCATCCACAAACACCCCAATGAAGTTAACACTCTCCCAGCTATTGGAGCCACACAACATGAGCTCCGCAGTTGGGAGTCCCATCAAAGGAGTGGGGATCTATCTACATCAACTCCATCAAACCCTAGCACCTGGATTCAGGAAAGTCATGCTCTAAAGATGTAGGCTGGCCCTGGCCAGCCCTAGGCTAGCCCTATCTAAGAGAAGCGGCTGAACAGACACATGCCAGCCAGTCATGGCATGACCATCTTGAACTTTTGCAGCTAGCGATGAAGGCAAGAGGAGGGTTGGTGGTACCGAGACAATCTGTTTACTGGCAGAGAGAAAGATGTGAATTTTTTCCTTGTACTCTACATTGTCCTGATGACCACGGCGCGACCAGCCCCTACCCTTGTATATTCACAGTGACGCTCCTGCTGACCAGGTGGTTGGAGGCACATAACACCTTGCTTACTACTGAGTAATAGAACAAATCAAAAATGAAATCAAGTAAGAGTGAAAACACAACATACCAAAATCCTTGGGAAGCAGCAAAAGCAGTCGTTATAGGCAATTTATACCAATCAATGCATGAACGAAGAAAAAACCAAAATCAGCACATTGACATAACATCTCCAACCGTTAGGAAAAGAACAGCATACAGCCACCAGAAGAAAAGAAATAATACAGATTAGAGTAGAAATAAATGAAATAGAAACTATAAAAATAATAGAGGAAAGCAACAAGACAAGAAGTTGGTTTGTTGAAAGGATTAATAAAATTGACCAACCATTGACAAATCTAATAAAAAAGAGAAAGATGAAGATAAAAAACAATATAGGTGATGTCACAACAGAATCAATGGAAATGAAAAGGATAATACAGGAAACTATAAAGAACTGTACTCCAACACATTTGAAAATCCAGAAGAAATGGACAAATTTTAGAAAAACACAACCTTACAAAACTAACACAGAAAGAAGTAGAAAAATTAAACAGATTGGCAACAAAAGAAGAAATTGATCAGGTCATTAATAAACTCCCAACCAAAATAGTCTGGACCTAGATGGCTTTACTGATGAATCTACCAAACTTTTGGAGGACAGTTGACACCAATTCTACCCAAAGTATTCAGAACCTACAAAAGGATGAAAAATTCCTAAATATATTCTACGAAGCAAGGATAACCCTCATACCCAAACCAGGTAAAAACATAACTAAAAAAGAAAATTACAGACCAACATCCCTAATGAAGGAGCCCTTGGTAGTAGAGTGGATTAGGAACTGGGCTGCTAATAGCAAGATCAGCAGCTCAAATCTACCAGCAGCTCCGTGGGAGAAAGATGAGGCTTTCTGCTCATTTAAGGATTTACAGCCTCTGAAACCCTCTACAAGGTCACTATGAGTCGGAACACAACCACCAACGCCACCATCCTTAATGAACACAGATGCAAAAATTCTCAACAAACTCCTAAGCACTAGAATTCAGCAACATAATAAAAAAATAGTAAATCATGACCAAGTGGAATTCATACCAGGGATGCAAGGATGGTTCAATATTTAAGGAAAACAATCAATGTGATCCAACACATAAATAAAACAAAGGAAATGAATCACATGATTATATAAATTGATGCAGAAAAGGTATTTGACAAAATCCAACACCCATTCCTAACAAAAAAAACACTCAACATTTAGGGATAAAAGGGAAATTCTTCAACATAATTAAGGGCATATATGTAAATAGTACAACCAACATTTCTCTCAATGGAGAGAAACTGAAAGCACTCCCTTTTCCAACAGGAACAAGATAAGGATTTCCTTTATTACCAATGCTATTCAATATTGTGTTGATCTAACCAGAACTCCAAGCCAAGAAATGGAAATTAAATTGGAAAAGAAGAAACACAAATCTCTCTATCTGTAGATGAGATAATCCTACACATAGAAAATTCCAAAGACTCAGCAAGAAAATGACTGGAACTCATGAAAACATGCAACCAAGTTACAGAGTTGTTGTTGTTAAGTGCCATCGAATCAGTTCTGGCCCATAGCGAGCCTTTATAGAGTTTCCGAGGAGCGGCTCGTGAGCTTGAACCACCAACCTTGTGGTTACAGGGTACAAGATCAATATACAAAACTCAATTTGATTCCTATATCCCAATATTTAAAGATCTGAAAAGGAAATCAGAAAAACAATACCATTCATAATACCCTCCCCAAAGGAGTCCTGGTGTGGTGTTGCAGGATAATGCGCTGGGCCTAAGGTTAGTTTGAGCTGCAAGGTCAAAGGTTCAAACCTGCCAGCCACCCTTCAGAAACCCTGTTTATACAGGGTTGCTATGAGTTGGAACTGACTTGACTGCACTTAACAACGACCCCAAAGTTGAAATACTTAGGAAGAGATCTAACCAGAGAAACAAAAGACCTGTACAAAGAAACCTACAAAACACTGCTACAAGAAACCAAAAAGGTGTTGTTGTTGTTATTAAGTGCCATCTAGTCAGTTCTGACTCACAGTGACCCTGTATAGGGTTTATGAAAAGCAGCTGGTAGGTGTGAACTGCTGACCTTGTGGTTAGCAGTCCAAAGCCTATCCAGCACCACACCAGGACTCCAAAAGAGACAACGTGAAAGAACATACCATGCCCACGGATAGGAAGACTTACCATTGTGAAAATGTGAACACTACCAAAGCAATCTATAGATATAATGCAATCCTTATCAAGATTCCAATGTCATTTCTTACAGAGATGGAAAAATAGATCACTAACTTTATATGGAAAAGAAAGAGACCTTGGATATGCAAAGCATTGCTTAAGAGGAACAAAGTTGGAAATCTCTCACTTCCTGATCTCAAAATCTACTACACAGCCACAGTGGTCAAAACAGCCTGGCACAGGTACAATGAAAGATACATAGATCAATGGACTAGAGTTGAGAACCAGAAGGAAATCCTTCCACATACTGTCCGCTGATAAAGGACCAAAATACATTAAATGAGGGAGAGATAATCTCTTCAACACGTGGTGCTGGTAACACTGAAAATTCACTTGTAGAAAAATAAAACAAGACCCATATCTCACATCATATGCAAAAATAAACTCAACATGGATTAAAGGCCTAAATGTAAAACCTAAAACTATTAAGATCATCGATGAAAAACCAGGGATAAACTTAAGGGCTCTAAAACATAGCATAGATATACTGTCAAACACAACTTAAAACACACAAACAGTAGAAAGCAACAGAGGTGACTGGGACCTACTAAAAATTAGACACCTATGTACACCAAAAGATTTTCCCAAAAGAGTAAAAAGAGAGCCCACAGACTAGGAAAACAATTTTTTGCAATGATGTATAGAAAACAACACAAGAAAAAGTCAAGAAAATAATAATTTTTTAAATGGGCAGAGGACATGAACAGACATTTCACCAAAGAAGACAGTCAGTTGGCCAACAAACATATGAAGAAATGATTGTGGTAATTAGTCATTGTGTTGTTGTTAGATGTTGTCATTTCGGATCCTACTCATAATGACCCTGTATAGGGTTTCTGAGGAGCAGCTTGTGAGTTTGAACTGCTGACCTTGTGGTTTAGACTGACCTGGCCGTCCAGAGCTTATTCTCTAGCACCATACCATTAGTCCACAGCCATTAGTCATTAGCAAGACGAAAATTTAAAAAGCTATGAGATATCATCTTATCCCAGCATTAATAAGAAAACGTCAAAAACCAGGAAACAACAAATGCTGTGAAGGGTGTGGAAAGACTGGGCCCCCCCTAATGGTGGGACTGTGAAATCGTGTAACCACCCCGGAAAACAGTATGGCACTTCTCAAACAGTTGGAAATAAAAATACCATATGACCCAGCAATCCCTTGGTACATATCTACAAGAAATAAGAACCACGACACAGATAGACACATGCCCACTGATAGTCATTGCAGCACTTTACACAATAACAAAAAGATTGTTGTTGTTAAGTGCCATCGAGTCTGTTCCGACCTATAGCAACCCTGTATAGGGTTTCCAAGGAGCAGCTGGTGAGCTTGAACCTCCGACCTTGCCGTTCAAACGGCTTTGCAGTCTGACGCATTAACCCCACAGCGCCACACCAGAACTCAGTCAGACCATAAAAGGACAAATATTATCTGAGACCACTATTATAAAAACTCAAGAAAAGATTTTCAAATGGAAAGAAATATTCTTTGATGGTTGCCAGGGTTGGGAGGGAAGGGAGAGTAATTCACGTGCTGTGCAATACAGAGGTCACTAGCTACTGTGGTCATTTGAATTGTATCAACTTAAGCTCTGGTAGCGTAGCGGTTATGAATCAGGCTGCTAACCTTAAGCTCAGCAGTTCGAAACTACCAGCTGCTCCGCGGGAGTAAGGTGAGGCTTTCTGCTCACATAGAAATTTACAGCCTCGGAAACCCTGTTCAGGGACGCTATGAGTTGGAACCGACTCCAAGGCACATAACAACAAGAAGAAGCAATTTACGTTAAAATGGAAAACTCAGTCCATTAGTCGTATGCATCACATTTCAAAAATCTTGGTAATATCAAGAATGACTCATACAGTCACTAGACAATTTACACAAAGCACTCCATCCCTCAGCATACTCTGATGATAAGCAGCAATGAGCTTGAGTTTTTATTCCCTGTCAGGTACCTGCTCTGCCAGGTTGACTGTTGGGTTCAGGGAGTAGGGCTTTAACCATCAGATGAACAGAAAGAAGGTTCACTGATGCCACCTGTGAAAATGGAGGTGCCTGATTAAGATACACACCTGAAAGGAGTGGCACCCCATTTCTGTGTAGACATGAGTGAGGGAGATTCCTCTTAGAATGAATTTTGTTCTGGATAGACACCCATACCAACAGGTAACAGGACCCTACTGTCCCACCATCGGACAAGGCCACTAATTAAGACTGGAAAATCTCTTAAAGCACATGGGACCCAGCCCTACCATGGTTATAATTCAATCTTACTCATGTTCTCCAAATCCCGTCTACCTTTGGACCATGGAACTTTTGGGGGAGCTCTGTGAGCAAATTTGCAGCAAAATGAACCAGTAGGTAGAGTTTAGGTATCATATATGGTGGGTTTTTCATTTCCCCCTTTTCCCTTCAGTTGACTCTCTAGCAATGGTTGCCTAAGGAAGGAGAGTGGGAGGAGTCACTGACAGAATTGTGGGGTCACAAATGTCATCTCCATAATGCCATTGACTCCTTGTTTTTTGAGGTTCTGGCTCATGAAATTGGAGAGTGGGGTTCCTACCTATAACTGAAAGTCAATTTGCTTTTTACCACTACTTGCAAAGATCAAAGACCACATTGCCACCTTTCCAAAATGTCACCAGCTCTCAATGGGCTGCTCTGAAGAAGAAGCAGATAGATAGTCTTGCCGTTGTGAACTCTGGAATGTGTCCCCATCCTTCGGCTTGGAGACACCCTCTGTTTCCTGCCCTAGTAATCCTGGCACTGCCCATAGAAAATGGATACAGCACCAGGAAAAGCTGGCTCAAGGGATTCAAAGAAGCAGAAAAAGTGATGTCTCGAAGCTGAGAGGTAAGTCATCTTACATGTCTATAGACAAGACTTTCAGTGGGAAAACACCCTTGCTCTTCAGGGAGTATCGAATTCTCAAGTGTCTGGCTTCCAAAGGTTTTTCTAGACTACAGGACCTATGTTCCAACGACAATGTATGGTGTGTGGTTTTGAGGCTTCCAAGCCAGCCCACAGCCCACAGAGTGGTTGAGCTGTGCAACTAACTCAGTCCCAGAACCCACCTCAAAGTGTTCCCTGTGGGAAATGACTCTGCATGTTGTATCTTGGGCACACTGGAAACTTCCTCCATCCCCACAGATTCCCCAGAGAAGGAAGCTTAACCCTCATTGCAAACTGGATGATGCTGGAGAGAAACATCTGTCAAGGTTTCAGGCTCCCAGGTCCCATAGGGTTGGAGAGGGCAGGACCCTCTGTTGATGAAATGGGCCCCAGAGGGCTTTGGTGACTGATAACAAGGGATGATTTTAAGCTGAGCTCATGATCCCTGGCAACCCTTTGCTGGGCAGTATTCTATCCCATGACTCTCTGTCTTGGAGTGTGTGGGGGGGAGATGCCATTCCATCCACTACCACTGAGTCAGTCCCCATGCATAGTGACCCTACGTAGGGTTCTGAGACGTGCCAATCTTTACAAGAGCAGACAGCTTCATTGTTCTCCTACAGAGCACCTGCTGCTGCTTTCAAGCTGATACTGACTTTTGGTGACCCACATAGATACTCCTGGCCCTCCAACCTGCAATACAACACATTTCTGGCCTTTAAAACCACCCACTTTGAGGAATTTTGTTATGACAGTACTAAGCCACTAAGGCAGAACCCACCATGGAAGTAGCATAGATTTAGTACCAGGATGCAGACTGCAAAATCATCCATAATACTCTGAAAAAACAAATCCCAAGGCCATCAAGTCAATTCTGACTCGTAGCAGCTGCACAGACAAAGCTGTTGTTGTCGTTAAGTGCCATTGAGTCAGTTCCGACCCATAGCAACCCTGTACAGGGTTTCTGAGGCTGTAAATCTTTACAGGAGTAGAAAGCCTCACTTTTTCCCATGGAGTGGCTAGTGGGGTCAAACGGACAACCTGTTGTTTAGCAACCCAGTGCTTACCACGTGGCGACACCAAGGTTCCTTCTATGATAGTAAAATATTAAAATGTAACTATGACAAGACTTGAATAAAATAATCTATGGTATCCAACAATGGAGTAATGTGGTTAAGTGCCATCGAGTTGGCGCCGACTCATAGCGACCCTGTATATGGTTTCGGAGGAGTGTCTGGTGAGTTTGAACCACCGACCATGCAGTTTAAACTGACCTTGGGATCCAGCACTTTATCCTGTAGCACCATACCCATTAAAAATTGAAATACATGAAAAACATATGGGATAGGAAAGCACTGTCGTGCAATAGTATTGATCCGCGGGACCGGGCAGTGTTTCATTCTGTTGTGCACAGGGTTGCTATGAGTTGGTACTGATTCTCCATGGCATCTAACAATAACAACACAGAATTGACCAATTCAAGAAGATTCCAACTTAAGTTTTAAAATTTGCATTTACCTGCATACTGATTGGTGAGGGGGAGGCTGAAAATATATACAATGAATGTCAGCAGTAGCTGTTTCTGTACAAATGAATGTCAGCAGTAGCTGTTTCTGTACAATGAGATCAGGATGCTAGATCATTCCTTTCTTTTTCTCATGCCTTCAATCTTCTATGTTTTTACCAATGAACATGTATTACTCTTGATATTAAAAAAAGTAACAAAGACACTATAAGATAACACAAGGTACAACTATATTTCCATACATTGTCATTGCTCAGTGGATAAAATTCTTTTCCAAGGAAGAAAGAGAAGTTGACTTGAGTAAAATACGTATTTATGCACATAGAAAAGCACACCAATCTTTTGTTGGGGTTGTGGGTGACTTTATTTTTCCTTCTTTGGTTTATTTTCTAACTTTCTTCAGTAAATATGTATTAATATTATAACCAGAAAAAAACCCCACATGTAAATAAATAGGAAAATGGCAATAGTTGCTCATGGTGTTAGAATATTAAGTCTTGTGTTATAGTAGAAACATCTTGCAGAACTCAGAAAGCACAAAGGCAAACCAGACTACTATCTTTAACCAAACTAGATCAGCCCCACTGCCTACACATCCTACAGTGTTGCTGTTCTTATGTGCCGTGGAGTCGGTTCTGACTCATAGCAACCCTGTACAGGGTTTCCAAGGCTGTAAGTCTTTACGGGAGCAGAAAGCCACATCTTTCTCCCGTGGAACAACTCACAGTATCTCATGTAAACTAACCCCATCCAGAAAAATTGGTTACTTACCTACAGAGTTCTGCTGATTTAAAGAGGAGTGATTCAGACGCTGTTCCGTTCTGTCCTCTTTCAAAGTTCCTGCTCTTTCTACTACCTGTGCTTTATTATTTTATAACCAAGACCACCCAAAAGTTGTCATAAACCCTTAATCCAGGGTGCAGATAGGACTTCTTTAAGATACATACAATCTGCTTGGACTGCACTAACTTTATTACAAAAAAATGTTATTGAAATCAAAGCATTTTGCACTACTTTATTCATTATTTTTATAGTACTCAAGGATTTTTGTGGGATTTGTTTTTCATTTTGCTTTCTGTAAGTCGGCCAATGCTTTAAAGCAATGTTTCAAATGAAAAGAAAAAAGTTTCCTAGAAAAACTCAGAACTCCACAGGCTTTTCCATCCTTCTTGCAGAAGGGTTTTTGGGGAATTGCCTTCTCCAGCTCCCCCTGCCTACCGTCCCAATTTCCACCAAGTGCATATTGGATACTCATGCTACTGTTTAAACCACCCCAAATGTTGAAAAGAAATTAAATTTGCGGTTGCAAAGTTTTGAAATGTTCATTCTAACACCAGCAGCTCCACCTGAGAAGTCACAAATCATCCCCATACAAAGGGAATGAAAGCACAAGTTCTATGGTCCCTGCATAGTCATCTCGACCCTGTCGCCTCACAGGCTGATGGACAGTTACAGGAAGTGGGGCTCGAGGACTTTAGAAGCTAGATGCCTTCAATAATAACTGGGTGTTTTGGCCTTTAATAATAACTGGGTGTTTTGCCTATCCATTCGTGTGGCAGAGCTCTGTGTTTTCGATGGGTGCCAGGTATTGTCTGTCGTCGAGAAACTTATAAACCAGGGTCAGTATTGTACAGAGAGACTGTGTAGAAAGGGGAGTCATTCTGCTTATTTCAAGCAGTCCTGTAACTTTGTGGTTTCCAAGGGTGTTGTCTGGAACTCAGGGGGCGAGGGCTTGTCGGAAGTCAGTGAAGGCTTGGAGGTTACTAAAGGGTGAGAAGAGGTGAGGTTTATATACGTATAAAGCCACTTCTCAATTTAACCACAGGAGCTTTGCTGTCATCTGTTTATGCGTTTGGTCTCCTCATCATTTTCTTTTGGACAAAGGATAATGAGGCTTTAAAACAATGTAAGCTGTCATGCATTGAGACCAAGTGAGGGCTTCACTTTCAATCAGATCATTGACCGGGTAAACCACTACCACATACAAGTGTCCACCAAGACCCTCAGTCCAAACTCTGCCTCGAACAGATGAGGACCTGCAGGCCAACAAAAGCCACACACAGAGTACAGAAAACCAGTCACAGGGTCTTAGTGAGCAAAACACACTTCCAGAATTGTCAGTGCAATAGTATTGATTTACAAAACTGAGGAGGTATTTCTTCTGTGTTTCAGAATTGGAGTTCCTGGGTGGTATAAACAGTTACGTTCTTAGCTGTGATCTGAAAAGCCGGCGGTTTGAGTTCATCCAGAGGCACCTCAGAAGAAATGTCTGATAATCTGTTTTGGAAACATTGTTGTTGTTGCTAAGTGCCGTCGAGTCGGTTCCGACCCATAGCGACCCTGTACAGGGTTTCCGAGAGTGTGAATCTTTACAGGAGCAGAAAGTCTCATCTTTCTCCCGCGGAGCGGCTGGTAGTTTCGAACCGCTGACCTTAAGGTTCGCAGCCCGAGTCGTAACCACTATGCTCCCAGAGCTCCTTGGAAACATTAGCCACTACAAAACTCTGTGAGCACAGTTTTAACTGGGTCACACACCGGGTCACCATAAGCTGGAATTGACTGACTTGGGTTTTTCATTTGTTTATTTTTTGGCACTTAAATATTGTCTCTTTTCAAAATAAAGAATCATGTAAGAGGAGCAGCTTGGGAGCTAAAATTATTATTGAATATTGAAAATAATTTTGAGCTTCCTGCCACCCAAGACACAGAGAAACTCACCATGTTGCATAGTTCTCATTGATAAGGAAACACAGATTCTATAAGGGAAATTATTTTGTGAACAAATGTCTTTGTGGAAACTTACAGAAGAAATACCACCAAAACTTACAGTTTTGTAAATCAAGAAGCTGAAAATGCTTGTTCATACTTTTCTCATTTTGTCAAGGTTGTAGCTGTGATCTTTACATAGTGTGTAGAACTTGGTTGTTATTGTTGGTAGGCCTGGTCAAGTTGGTTCCGACACAGCCAACCTATGTGCTGTGAGTCAGAACACAATAGAGCACTGACCCTGCACCATGCTCACAATTACTGTCACATTTGAGTCCATGGTTGCCCCCACTGTGCCAACCCCATACAAACTCCATCAATAAGAAAAGGATAGAGAGAAGAATCAGAACCAAACCATTTGTTAGTTTGAGGCACCATCTCATGATATTGAACCCACTCTACTCTGGGTCAAGCAGTCCCTGGTCCCATTGCATACACACTGTATCTCAGCTCATCTTTACCCAACAATAAGAAAACGCACTTACCATCAGATCAATTGTGGCTCATGGAGACCTCACGTGTCAGAGAACTGCTCCACGGCTTCTCAGTGGCTGACTTTTCAGAAGTAGATTGCCAGGTCTTTCTCCCAAGGCACTTCTGAGTAGACTCAAACCTCTAGCCTTCTGGCTAGTAGTCAAGCACTTAACCCTCTGAATCACCCATGCATCCTAATTCTTACCACGATCTTTTAAAGTGGCTCTCATTATGAAAAATAAGGAAAATCGAAGGGCTAGTAAGCTTGCCCTGGTGGTATAAGTATTCATTCAAATACTTGACCCACCTGTGCTAAGCCGGGCACTGAGCAAGGCCGAGCCAAGTCTTCCAGCTACCTCATCTCATGCCAGCAGCCAACAAACAAAAAACTTCTGGGAAGAGACCAAACTGGACTAAGAGATAAAAAGTGATTGGCAGTGTGTTCTGCGAGAAGGGTGGGGTTCCAAGAGAAGGAGATAGCAGGGAAGCTGAGCCCTGAAGGACGAGAAGCAGCCCAGGGAGTTGTGGAGGTAGAGGAGCCACAGAGCCTGCTCTACTGAGCCATTAAGGAGCCTCGGCTGCCTTCCATCTGGTCCCCAAGATAGCCCTGAAAGGCGGACATCGTCTGCCATTGGACAGACATGGACATTGAAGTGTAGAGAGGTTGAGTGACTTTATTAAGACCACACAGCAGTAACAATGGAGCAAGATTTGAATCCAGCACTGGCCCAAAATCTGTGCTCTTAAACTTACTCCATTGACTTTTATTGTTATTTATTGATAGTTTTTTGCTATCAATGTTGGCAACTCAATGTACATTGGATTGGCTCGTTGACTAGTAAGTTATCTGTGTCTACCTTTCATTTCATACTCAGCCTCACTCCAAAGAAGGCTTGTGTTCCTAGATTCTCTGTAGTTCCTGGCATCTCATTCAAAGAGAGCACACACAGGAACTGACTGTGTAGTACAGAAATCCTCTGAGGATGTGCACTTGGGATAAATGTGCAGACTTTCTGAGAAATTCTCGCAGGCCAGGGTGCCCAACCACACAGCCTTATTCCTGGACCTGGAAGAGTTCCAGAACCTTCCGACTCTCTCCTGGGAGCAGTGGGACCTCCTCAGAGCAGGTGTGCACTTTCAAAACATTGCCATTCAATCTTCAAAAGATCCCCTGTGCACCCAAGCCTTCCTTTACCCGGCCAACAACCAGCCAAGCAAGCCAAGGCCCTTCCATCTCTTCAGCAACACAACACACGTGCCCTAGTGAGTTGGGAGGAGAACGTACGCTCTGCCTGCTCCCATCCTCACTCCCCCCTACCCGCCTTCCCTGCCGCCATTATGAACGTGGATATAATTATAGAACCATCTACCACCCTCACCCCTGCCTTGAGCTGCCCAGTGGGGATATTGGTCCAGAGTGGCAGAAAAAGTGTTTTCTAACCCTGTGGTTCATCTCCAAGCCGTCTGGTTGATGAAATCCATTGCAACAACCTCATGAAATACAGGAAAATGGGTCACTCCCAGAATTGCCAAGTTTGGCAGAAATAGGTACATTACATCATCGCCACACAGGACCTGACTCTTACTCAGCCAGGTGTGCAATTTTGGGTTTGTTTTGTTGTTGTTGTTGTTTTTTAATGAGTAATTTGCCAGCTCAAAAGGAGAGGATGCCATTCAGGGAGCCCTATTAGCTCAGAATAACAGACAGTTCCTGGTCAGGAGCTATTCTCAGCCCTGTGCACAACTGACTCATTAATTCTCACAACTCTGTGAAGTGGGGATTGTCATGATCCCTACTGTACAGACGAGGGAACCAAAGCACAGAGAGCTGTGTCACTTAAGATCACCAACCAGGAGCAGGGACTCCATCCAGGCCCCCAAAATCTCCCTTTGCCAGGTCTCATGCTTGTCAAAGTCACATGGCAATTCTGAAAGTTCTTGGCCAAAATCTGAAGCCTGCATCCAGCTGTCATTCTGGACACATAATGAAAAAATGCAAATAGTTGAGATGACATTAACAGGTTGTTTTCAGTTTCTGGTTTCACTGTTACACATGCAAAAAACATGCACTATAAAAACATACATTGCAAGAAAGTAAGGAGCTTCACATAGTTAAGCAGATATATCAGATGATCGGTGCTGACCCCTGCCTCTGATGGCTACACATTTGCAAAATAACAAGTTCTGAGTTCCTCAGAACCTCAGGTGAATCCATACTAGGCCCACTTCTAGAGAATAGGCCCACTTCTACACCACCTGAGTACCTGCCCCTGATTCCCCAAACTCAGCTCCCATCCGAGGCCCCTTCTCCCAGGCAGCCTGGACTGTGTCTGAGAACTCTAAATTCCAACTCCCTCAGTGAGAAACTGGGCCGAAGGCAAAGATTGCTTGTCTCTAGAGACTCAGTATCAAGAAATTGCTATTTTTAAAAAATTGTCTTCATTCTTCCTTGCATCAAATGGGGAGAGACCAATAGTTGCACTTTGTTGTTTTTGTTGATAAGCCCCATAGAATCGGTTCCAACTCATAGTTACTCTGTATAGAGTTTCTGAGAAGCGGCTGATGGGTTTGAACTGCAGACCTTTTCATTAGAAGTTCAATGATTACCTACATACAGCGCCACACCAGGACTCGAGTTGCACTTTAGATGGCTGCAAACACTTCAATTTACTTGTATCTACAATCACTGCTCAAGGAAGCAGCAGTCAATAAATTAAATGACGTATTACGTTAGGCAAATCTGCTGCACCAGACCTTTTTGAGGTGTTGAAGAACAGAGCTGTCACTTTGAGGACTAAAGTGCACCTGACCCAAGCTATGGTATTTTCAATCACCTCATATGCATGCGAAAGTTGGAGAGTGACTAAGGAAGACAGTAGAAGAACTGATGCATTTGAGTTATGATGGTGACAAAGAATATGAAAAAGTACCAGAACTTCCAGAAGAACAAGCAAATCTGTCTTGGAAGAAGTACAGTCAGAAGACTCCTTTGCTTGAAGTTAGACTTCATCTCTCATACTTTGGACATATAGAAAGGACCAGTTCCTGAAGCAGGTCATCATTCTTGGTATAGTAAAGAGTCAGCAAAAAAAGACCAAGCCTCTTAATGAGATGGATTGACACAGTAGAACAACAATGAGGTCAGATATAACAATTATGAGGATGGTAAGGAACCGGGAAGTGTTTGATGCTATTATGTTTAGGGTCCCTATGATGGCACCTAACAAAAACTTGGATCATTGCAAGTTTTTAAGACTCTAGTTGCTACTCCCCGAAGTAGGATGAAGAACATTGTCTTTGTGGACTGTGTAATGCCAGTTGACCTTGGTGTCTCTGAAAGACTGTGGTTCTGAGATTCTAGACCAAGCCACCTCACTCCCTCAAGGTGTCATGGCTCAGAGATTTTCATAACTTCACCCCCTATTTGCTCTACTGTATTCATGGATGTATTTACAGTGCATATGTAGATATGATTTCTGTTCAACTTTTATACATTTCTGTTTGTGATCCCATTTGTTTCCCAAACATGTGTAGCTTAAGTGTCTATGTATTCATTCATAAATTTTTACTGTTATTGTAGGATGATGCTGTTGTATAGTCTTTACATTTGTGCCTTCCACTCTCGTGCTCCTTGATCATTTTGTGCTGGCCTCCTTCTTCGCGTATCTTGCCTTTGCCTTCTCCCAGGATAATATGTTTACCCTCTAATTAAGGAACCTTGGTGGCACTGTGGATTAGGCATTGAGTTGCTAACTGTGAGCTCAGCAGTTCAAACCTACCAGCCGCTCCATGGGAGAAAGATGAGGCTGTCTCCTCCCATAAATGTTTACAATCTCGGAAACTCTAAAGAGGCTCACTAGGAGTCAGAATAGACTCAGTGACTGGGTTTCATTGTTTTTTTTTTAATTATTATTATTTATTAAAATTTGGACCATCTGTGGCACTGGACCGCAAGCTTATTCTGAACTGCGATATTAGTGGTTCAAGCTCACCAGCTGCTCCTCGGAAACCCTACACAGGGTCATTATGAGTCAGAAACAACTCAATAGCACTTAACAGCAACAACAAACTTAATGATCAATAGTTCTGGTATAGCGCTGTAGGATCAGCACTGGACTGCTAACTGCAAGGTTGGCAGTTCAAACCTACCAGCTACTCCTTGGAAACCCGATCCTGGGTCTCTGTGAGTCAGAACCGACTTGATAGCACTTAACAAGAATGGACTTAGTAATCGACTACACTTCCTTCCCATCTTAGGCCTGGTAACCTTCAAAGAATGTTTCTTCTTGTGTGAAAAACCTTTTCTTGGCTTTTGACAGTAGTAGTCTTATGTAGTATCTGTTCTTTTGTGATTGACTAATTTCACTCAACATAATGTCGTCCAGGTTCATCCATGTTAGCACTTGCTTCACAGATTCCTTGTTGTTCTTTGATGTTGCCTAGTATTCTAGGGTGTGTATGTACCATAGCTTTTGTATCCATTCATCTGTTGATGGGCACTTAGGTTGTTTCCTTCTTGATGCTATTGTGAATAGTGTTGCAATGAACTTGGCTATAATTATATCTATTCATGTCACAACTCTTATTTCTGTAGAATATATAGTAGTAGGATGGCTGAATCAATAGTATTCTTATTTCCAACATTTTATGGTAACACCATTTTCCATAGTGGTTGGACCATTTACAGTCCCACCAG
>NW_006408521.1:47477155-47502421 GCF_000296735.1 Chrysochloris asiatica | reverse complement strand
CATCCATCCATCCATCCATCCATCCATCCATCCATCTTCCATCCATCATCCACTCATCCTCCCTCCATCATCTACCCATCCTCCATCCATCCATCCTCCATCCATCCATCCATAATCCATCCATCCATCATCCATCCATCCATAATCCATCCATCCATAATCCATCCATCCATCATCCATCCATCCATCCATCCATCTTCCATCCATCATCCACTCATCCTCCCTCCATCATCTACCCATCCTCCATCCATCCATCCATCCATCCATCCATAATCCATCCATCCATCATCCATCCATCCATAATCCATCCATCCATCATCCATCCATCCATCATCCATCCATCCATCCATAATCCATCCATCCATCATCCATCCATCCATCATCCATCCATCCATCCACTCTTATTGTTTCTGTTTCTCTCACTAAAACCCTCCAATCTCATCCAGACCCAGACCACTGCCTTTGCTCAGCTTGCTCACACCCTGCTCTAGATTCCACCACTTCCCCAGCAGCACAACCAGAGGCTCAGAGGCTCTTTCCAAGGAAGAGGTGTGCAGTAATGGTGGGTCTTCAGACAGAGGCAGGGTGGATGTTGAGCAGTGTTTCCCTGGGCCATCCGAACACCATGATGTACCTGGCAGGAAGTTTTGAGTGCCTTGAGGCCAGGAGTGCTGATGCTTTTATCTTTTGAGGAATTATTTGAAGTTCTTTTGAAAAAGAGTCAAGGTTGCCTTGATTTTTACCATTTAGTTATTCTTTCCTCCACTGCTCATGACTTCATAGCTCCTGTGAACCTCATAAATGTTGGTTTTTCTCTCTTTGCTTTGGCTTCTTGGAAACTCAGAGCCAACTCTGTAGCCCACACCCTTGCTGGTCTTAGTGGAGTGTGTGCTGTGTAGTGGGTTTACACTTTGCTTGCATTTTGCTCCCTGATTTCCTCTACCCTTGGATTTTGTGTCAACTTTTGATGTGACTGTAACAGGACAAATTTCCACTGGTCACCCCAGGTGCTTTCAGGGTTAAGCCAGGTGTCCTTTGTGTTAAAAAAAAAAAAAGAGAGAGAGAGAGAGTGATCAAGAGAGAAAGGCATAGGCTACAGACTGTCCTCGCTGTCTCTCCACCCTGCCAAACTCTGAACTGATACTACTAATATTGAGCTTAATAATTTTGAAGATTAGTTTAATTTTAACAACTCAACTAATTTTGTAAATAATAAAATGTCTATCTGTTAATGAGGAGTGAAAATAGCTAAGTATTGTCGTTTCTTATCACAGTATCCAGATCATATAAATAAACAGGAAACTACGTCATTTAGTAAACTGTGCCATGACCTTCTTGAAACAATTTTGTGCCTTTGGGGATGTCGTATCGGGCAGCCCTGCAGTACTTCTTCCAGAAACACCAGGAGACTCAGCAATGTAACACGGAGTTCCTGAGGATCATAAATGAAAAATTCCCAAACGGGTGCTCTTCATGGAGTGACTAAAAGGCAGAACTTTGGAATCAAAGAACCCCTCATTTGTCCTTTTCTCTGTTGGTTGGGTCAATAAATCAAGTACCTTTAGGGGCCAGACACTGAGCTAAGCATTGAGGAAGCAGGTCAACCTTGTGGACCTAACTTGTAGTGTGGGGGAGACCACACTGAACAAGGAAACTGCCAAACATATAAGATCACTCCTGATTCTAATGGTTTAATGTGCAGGGAAGTGGGGAGAGGCAGCAAAGTGGCTTGTCGGAGAAGGAGGTGACATCTAAGCTGCCCGAGACAAGAGTGCCTTTAGCTACCTCTGCTGTCGAATCATAGTGGCTCCAGGCTGATCAGATCACTGGGACTCACAGGACTTTCCTTGGCTGCTTTTCTGAAGTAGTTGGCCAGGCCTTTCTTCCTACTCTGTCGTACCCCAGAAGCTCCACTGAAACCTATTCAATATCATAGCACACACAAGCCTCTACTGGCTGACTGGAAGGAAGTAGGGAGAGAAGCAGGGGAGGGGGGTGGAGGGTGGGGAGGCTACACATGAAGTACCTAGATCAGGAGCCAACCCAGGTCTCCTACATGGAAAGGCAGAATTTTACCACCAAACTATCACTGTTGTTAAGTGCTGTCGAGGCCGTTCTGACTCATAGCAACCCTGTCTAGGGTTTCCTTGGAGCAGCTGGTGGGTTTGAACCACTGACCTTGCAGTTCAAAGTGACCTTGTGGTCCAATGCATTATCCTGCAGTGCCACACCGGAACAACAAGCACTGTAAGGGGCTGTGTGTGTGTGTGTGTGTGTGTGTGTGCAAAAGGCAAGGGATACCACATCAAAGGTGCAGTGCAGGAGAGACCTCCATGAGTTCAAGACACTGAGGTAAAGGTCGGGAGTCATCCAGCTCACACCTGGAGGTTTAACGGCAGAGAAGATGCCTGGAAAAACTGCTCAGTATGGCTGCAAATGTGTCTATCAGGACAAAACAATGTCACCCTCTTACAGTGGGTGAACCCCAACAACAACAAAAAGGAGTGGGAGGCAAAAACAGGTTGGGGTACCCCCTTTTGTTCAAATACCCAATTGTAGGCCCTCAAGCCAATGGTATTCTCCAGATGTGAAATGCAATGGGTCTGCCAAGCAGCAGCTTCAATCCCAGGGGTTTGCACCCTTCTAGACCTATCTGAGGACCCCATGCTCCCCACCATCTTCTCAGGAACCCCAAAGACCAAAGCAAGGAGGACAACAACGCTGTTTGGAGAATGATTGTTTATTAGCTGACAAGCTGAAGTTCTGTTTTCCGCTCTGGGACAGCTTGGGAAGAGAGACAAATTTCCATCACTGAGTGGGTGGGGTCTTGGAAGCCCCTAGAAAGTGGCCCCCAGCCAGGGAGGGGTGTCTGGACCCCAGGACCACCAGTGACAGGCGGAGAAGGCACGGACGCCCCCTCACCACCTTTTTAATGAGTAAAACCTTCGGCTGCCACCGGCCCCGGGGACCAACGATTAATGAGCGCTTAGAATAGATTGTGCCTGTTTTATCCCTGTACGGTGGCCTGGGAGAGACGCTTCAATTTCCATTTTACATTTGCTGCTGCATTTGAGTGTCTCCTTAAGGGCAGGAAAACACTTTGCAATTTTGTCTTTAAAGAGACATGTTCAAAGAGAGTGTTCCCTCCCCGCAGCCACATCCTATATGTGAACACTTTTCAATTTTCAAAGTATATATTTAGATTAGCTGTATGGGTGTCGCTGGCCGGTGGCAGGTCGCAGCTGTGTGCACCTCTTCCTGCTTCCTGGGGCTGCTAGGAACTTGGTTTTGCCCTCAGCATCTACGGTGACTAGAAGTGGCAGAATTTTTTTCCTTTTGTGTGGGAGACCCAGGTTCAATTCCAGGTCAATGAATCTCAGGTGGCACAACCTCTAATTGTGTCAGGTTTGAGCAGAGCTTCCAGACTAAGACTAGAAGGAAAGGGCTGGAGATCAGCTTCCAACAATGTCGCCAATAGAAGCCCTGTGGGTCACATCTGTCTGCTCTGCAAGGGATCATGGGGATGTCTGAGGACGGGGCTCTTATGTGGTGAATGGGGTCACTCTGAATTGAGATGCCTGGGAAGAATGTTGTGGGGAGAAGGTGAGCTGGCTGTACTGCTGAGTACAATGGGGCCAAGAAAGAGACGCCACTGGGTTAAGACCACACAGTGGTCAGGTGATAATTAGATTCAGGTTGCAGCTTTCCAAGGGTCTTTATAAAGTTAGAGGTAGATTCTGAGTACAGAAGTAAAGGACAAAGTGGAGAGATGAGAAAGGACTTTAAAGAAAGAAATTGGGGTCTCAATGATGCCCCTATTGTTGCTGGAACCATTGTCTGTAAGGGACTAGCAACCATTTGTGAAAACAGAGACTGTACTGAGTGGTGGTGGGCTATCATGTTGTTGTTGTTGTGAAGTGCCATCAAGTCGGTTCCGACCCATAGCGACCCTGCATAGGGTTTCCAAGGAGCGACTGGTGAGCTTGAACCACCAAACTTGTAGTTCAAATGGCTTTGCAGTCTGATGCATTAACCCACAGTACCACACCAGGACTCTGTAGAAAGGCTATCATAGGAAGCGCTACTTCCAACCATTTACCGGCTGTGCTTTCTTGGACATGTGGCTTGACCCCTGTGATTTTCCAGTCTTCTGGGTAAAATGGGGACAAGTGAGGGTCGCGTGGCCGGTCACGTGTACAGTGCCCGCTGAATACCACACTGAGTGCTGCCTCAGTCGTGTCTGTGTTTGTTTTTATAGCCCCCAAACCACCAGGAAGTACCCCCCACGACAGGAAATCCACCCAGCTCCAAAAGACCCATGGGTCCAATGCATCATGACCAGGAAAGGAAATCTAGAGAAATGACACATGTCCATACTTAGAAAGTGGGTAAGGAGCGGAGAATGCTGCTGACACTGAGAATTACTACTGGTTTCATCATCCTGGCCATTTCTGGATCTGCTAAGGAAAAGCAGAGCCCCAGAAAGCACAGCTGTTCTACCCAAGACCTATGGCATCTCAGGGCATTTCCAAAGATCTCAAAATGGGCTGCAAAATTCTCACCAAAGCTCATTTGAGTTTTCTGTGATTCAAATGCCACCATTTCCCAGCATGGTGACTATGGGATAGGTACCACAGAATTTCTGCTTTGCCCAGTGTCCCTCAGGTTTACCTCCTCATTCAGGAGCCCCTATATTCCTGGGGACACACGTCTCCAATTAAAGACTCTACTTCCCAGACTCTCTTAGAAACTATAGGCTTGGTGAAGCCAAGCGAACAAGTTCTGGCTAACAAAACACAGGAGGAATTTACAGGGAAGGAATTCTGGAAAGGTTATTTTAAAGGGAGTGAAAATAGCAGGAGGAAGCCCCTCTTGCTCTTGCCTCTTCCTTGGACTGTGGACTAGATGGCTGGCGCTGTAGCAGACATCTTGAAGCAATGAGGACAAAAGCCATGTACTGTGAATGACAGGGCAAGAGCAGAGGCACAACCTGACCTCTGGTGATTTTGAAGTCACTATACCAGTTCACCCAGGATTTCTACATAAGAAGAGAAATCCATGGCACTGAAGCCACTGGTATTTGGTTTTTCTGTTACATGCAACTCAACATAATCCTACTACACATATGTAGTTACCAGCTGCTGGCAGTCGTATGACAGAGGAACTGTGGACCTCTGGCCACAGAAGACACAACTGGAAGGTGGGGAGGAAAGGAGTCAAAAATGAGGGTCCTGTGGTACCTACTGGCTAGTGGTCACTTCCTGTGCCTAGTTTCAGAGCCCACGTGAGTAATTCATTTCCTCTTGCTTCACATCCTAGAGACTGTGGCTCCGTTCAACAAGTCAAAACAAACCCTGTTTAAGTCCTACCCTTGACTCTTATCAGCTGTGTGGCTTTAAGCTAATTACTTAGTCCTTGAGCCTCCATTTTCTCCTCTGCAAAATGGGAATAATAGTAACATTTTTTATTATATGCTAGTTTTTTTTTTTTTTTATTGTTCACTTATAAGGAGCTCTGGTAGTGTAGTGGTTACAAATCAGGCTGCGAACCTCAAGGTCGGCAGTTTGAAACTACCAGCTATTCCATGGGAGAAAGATGAGGCTTTCTGCTCCCATAAAGATTTATAGCCTCAGAAACCCTGTACAGGGTCGCTATGGATCAGAACCGACTCCACAGCACTTAACAACAACAGCAACATTATTTACTAATAATACTAGCTCAAAGACTGATTGGGTAATGTAAATAAAATATCTACCACTTAGCCCTCAAAAATTATATATGATATTATTACATAAAGGAGCTCTGGTAACGTAGTGGTTATGAATCGGGCTACAAACCTCAGGGTCAGCAGTTCAAAACTACCAGCTGCTCCACAGGAGAAAGATGAGGCGTTCTGCTCACGTAAAGATTTACAGCCTTGGAAACCCTGTACAGGGTCGCTATGGGTCAGACCCTACTCCACGACACATAACAACAACAACAACAACATTATTACATAACTAAACCAAAACCAAACAAAAACCCCACTGCTGTTGTGTCAATTCCCAGTCAGCAATCCTGGGGGACAGAGTAGAATGGCTCCCTAGGGTTTGTGGGACTATAAACCTTTATAGGAGCAGACAGCCTCATCTTTCTCCTGTGGAAAGACTGGTGGGTTGGAACTGCCAACCTTGCAGTGAGCAGCCCAACACTTAACCCACTGCACCACCAGGCTCCTGTGATTGAATATTTATTATTAATTGATATATTGTTATCCTCAGAGAAAGCCCTTGAGGCGTCTTGGGACAAGGGCACGTGCTCTGTCGTAGATACATTTTCCCAGATATAGTGGAATCCCCTCTGGTCCTCTAGAAGGTCTGAGAACTAGAAAGAGGGTAGTAATGGGGAGAGGAGACCCAGCTCCTGCCCCTGGACTCCCCACCAGTGGCTGTATAAACTCAGCTACTCTTTCTGAGCCTCATGAAATGAGGACTCCACACTCCATCTGTAGGCTCCCTTGCAGCGTCAAAGCGCAGCAATGCCAGGAACCCAGGGAGCCGCGAGGACCCGAATGGGAATGGCCCGTGGGAATGCTTTTGCTTCACTTGCCCCCAGCTTCTTGACCCTGGACAGTCATTCTCAAATGTGCTGTCCTCTTGAATCTTTATCATTTCAGGAACCCCATTCCAGAAAAGGCCATCATTTCTGCAGTCACTGAAGCAAAATCTAAGGGCTAAAGGCAAGATCAGATTGGAAAGAGTTGCTTGTCTCCCTTTAGACAAATTTCACATATCAAAACACAGATATACAGAGCTGATCAATCAGTAGCTTATTGGTTTTTTAAAGAATCATCTAGAAACACGAAGATACTTGCTCATCTGAGATTCCCCGGCAGGTGATGGGAGGGAAGCGCTGCTGAGTGGTCTCAAGCACAGTCTAAATATGTCGTTGAATTTAATCCTGTCATAGTGGTTGTGAGTCGGGCTGCTCACCTCAAGATCAGCAGTTCAAAACCACCAGCTGTTCCACGAGAGAAAGATGAGGCTTTCTGCTCCCATAAAGATTTATGGCCTCAGAAACCTAATGCCACCATAATAAAGCCGGGAGTCCTGGTGTGGCACTGTAGGTCAGTTTGAATCTCAAGGTCGGCAGTTCACACTCACAAACCACTCCTCAGAAACCCTATACAAGGTTGCTATGGAGTCAGAACTGCTTCAATGGCATTTAACAACAGCAATATAATAAACCCTGGTATGACGCTGTAGGATAAGCACTGGACTGCTAAGCACAAAGTTGGCAGTTCAAACCCACCAGCCACTCCTTGGAAAACCTATGCAAGGTTGCTATGAATTGGAACCAACTTTATGATACTTAACAACAACAACATAATAAATCTATTCTAAATGATTGCATAGAGGAGAGTGAGGTTGTGTATTTTGCTCGCATTAAGGCCACACCAATAATAAATGGTTGTGGCAGGATGGTAGTCTAGGTCTAATCTGGGTCTCCGTCATGTTACCATAATCTTGACGCCTGGAGAGATGAGAAAAGAGAAAGCATCACACAGGGGATGGTCACAGGTCAGGAATCAGAACAGAATTGTGCCCTAGACCCTACTGCCACATGGTGTGACCCCCTGGTGTGACCCTGGGACAGTCATAGGGCCTCTTTTTGCCTGTGTTTTCTTACGAGCCAGATGTGGACCTGGGAGAAATCAGAGGTCCCACCCCGAAGATTAGTACCTGCTGGAAGATCCCCAACTTTCCAAGATGCCTGCACCCCACCCCATCTCAGTGTGTTCCAAGGTCACTAAGAGGAGAGCAGATAACTGTGGAAACAGCGCCCTGGCTTCTGCCGGGCTCTGGGAACCAGCTCAACCTTTTCCCGGTAGAGGGCTGGGGGGCAAGACTTCCCAGATCACCCCTCCCCTGCCACCGGAAGATCTTCAGAATACTCTTCCGTGTCTCCACTGGGTTTCCAAGCACAGGCCAATCTACTTACAACTCTGAATGTGCAACGTTGTAGATTTGGGGAAACTGGGGCACTCCCTAACCATTCACCCCACTTCTTTTTCATTTAGAGAGTCTCTCCACCCAGTTGTTTCACAAGGAGGTGTGAGACAGCCCCTCGCTTGCCTTAATGTTTCCCTGCATTCACCCTGCAATGCCAAATGATGTAAGTGCTCCATGCCATCCTATGAGATTTTTGGAACCCATACATGATGATGTCGTAAAAAATTTAACAGGCCAACAGTTGACACTCGAACTCTTTTAGATCCTCCCGTGAATCTGATGCCCACGTGTTGCCAAAAGCATTTATTGTCTCATAATTTGATTTCCTTTTTTTCCATGCTACTCCCGGTGGCTGCAAGTAGGGGCAAATGGCTGATGTCTCCAGATGCCACAGAGGCTAATAAAGCTTGCTGTGCTCCCAGCATGCTCTCTGCTGTCAGAAACCGGCAATTAACTTAATAGGGTTCTTGAAATGGAGTCTATCCGGGAAATGTGGCATGTGTTGACACACTCCTGCTGATCCAAGCAGCTTCCTACCATTGACTTGCAGGGTCTGTTTGCTATTTGAATTATTTAGGAGCTTGTTATGTGAATTAAAAAGCAGCACTTTGCAATATTAAGTCTAATATTTTATGATCTTCAATTGATTAGGTGGGCTTTCAGGATTACATGGAAAGGTTAAGATAAAACACGCCTCAGACAGGCGGCTCTCCCCAGTCAGCCTGGCTTTTCAAAAAACTCGGATGAAAACCCAAAAGGAGCCTGCCTCCCCTCTTCCTTCCTGTAGTGTCTTCTGGAACCTGTCTTTGGGTCAGGCTACCTGGTGAGCTTTTCTACCCTGAGGATGCCAACTAGCCTGGGTTCTCAGAGCCAAAAAGAGACCGGTCCTTTTTTTTTTTTTTTTTTCTGCCTTTCCTTTGTCTCTTTATTGGCAAAGAGACCACAGCTGATATGATGCCCAGGGGATACCACACCCCAGACCTGAGTTTGCTGTGGAGCCCAAGCTCAGAGTATGGACAGTCATCACTGTTTTACTTGGCCAACGGTATGTGTAGGATCCAACCTACAGCGCCAAAACCTCAAAGCGCCAGAGAACCTTTCTACATTATGAATGCCAATCCATACTCTCTTTGCCCTGCCAGCTGCCAGCTCTCCCTAGGCCCATGACAACAGCTTTCTACTGGGTTTCTCATATCACTCATATCCTAATCCATCCTACATGCTACAGTCAGAGGAATCTTCCTACAACAGAGCTCGGACCATGACGTTCCCAGCTCAAAAACCTTCCATGGCTCCCTATTGCACATTAAGTATAGACGATTGCAACATATACATAAATTAAGAATATACTCGTGAGTCTGACCCCCATCCCTCTTTCTAGCTTCAACTCCTATTGTTCCTATATAAACCAGCCAAACTGAGCTATTCATTATTCTCAAACACCCCCTGTATTTTCTCAGTTCTAAAACTTGACTCATAGTATTCACTCAGTACATGATGACGCTATTTCCCCTGTTCCAATCTGTTAGTCCCAAATAATTTTTTTTTTTTTAATGTGAATACATACCTAGTATAGAACTTACTAGGTAACATGGCACATAACAACAACAACATAGAACTTACTACTTTCTAGGCAGTTCACATATTACCTTATTTATTCTCATCTTTGAACGTAGGTACCTTTTTTATTACCACTTTATGGATGGAAGAGTTGAGACTCAGAAATGCTAGGTAATTTATCTAAGACGATCCAGCTAACAAGTGACAGAGCTGAAATTTGAACTCAGAGACACAAGACTTATCTCGAATTCCACTTCCTTGGTAAAACTGCCCCCACCCCTACCTGCTACCTCTCCTCTGTCCGTTTGTCCTACTGTAGTGTCTCACATGTTGCTATGATGCTTGAAGCGATGCCACTGGTATTTTAAATACCACCAGGGTCACTCATGGTGGACAGATTCCAACAGAGCTTCTAGACTAAGACAGACTAGGAAGAAGGAGAGGCTGACTACTTCTGAATGCTTAATTACTGAAAATCTTATGAAGAGCACCAGAATATTGTTAGTTCATTGCTAGAAGATGAGACCATTGGGTTGGAAGGCAAATGAGGAAGAGCTGCCTCCTCAAAGTAGAGCTGACTCTGGTGATGCAAATGGAGAACAGCTTTGAGGACCTTCATTTGCTGAGGTTTCAAAATGATGAGAAACAGCTGCAAACATCCATTAATCATCAGAACATGGAATGTACAATGTATGAATCTAGGAAAATTGGAAGTTGTCAAAAATTAAATGTGTAGAATGGGTATTCAAGAACACTTCATTGTGTTCAAAAGAACCTGTGCATAGACCAAAGGACAGTTATTTGAACAGAACAAGGGGACACTGAATGTTTTCAAATAAGGAAATGTATGCACCTGGGTTGTATTCTCTCACCATACTTATTCAATATGTATGCTATTCAAATATTCTAGGAATATGGATTACACAAAGAATAACATCACATCCGGATTGGAGGAAGACTCATTAGCAACCTGCAACATGCAGATGATACAACCTTGCTTGCTAAAAGCGAAGAGGAATTAAAATACTTAACTGGTGGAGGTCAAAGACAACAGTCTTCAGTATGGGTTGTGTCTCAGTGTAAAGAAAACAAAAATCCTCACCATTAACCAATAAGCAACATCATGATGAATGGAGAAAAGATTAAAGTTGTCAAAGATTTCATTTTGCTTGGATCCACAATCAGCACTCGTGGAAGCATCAGTCAAGAAATTAAATGACGTATTACATTAGGCAAATCTGCTACAAAGACCTCTTTAAAGTGTTCAAGAGCAAAGATATCAGTTTAAGGACTAAGGTGCACCTGACCCATGATCTTCAATTGATTAGGTGGAGCCCAAGCTCAGAGTATGGACAGTCATCACTGTTTCACTTGGCCAACGGTATGTGTAGGATCCAACCTACAGCGCCAAAACCTCAAAGCACCCAACTGTGGTATTTTCCATAGCCTCATATGCATGTGAAAGTTGGACAGTGAATAAGGAAGACCATAGAAGAATTGATGCTTTTGAGTTATGGTGTTGGAGGAAAATATTTTGAGTACATAGATCTCCAGAAGAACCAATAAATATGTGTTGGAAGAAGTACAGCCAGAAGGTTCCTTAGAAGCCAGGATGGCCAGACTTCATCTCTCATAATTTGGACATATTATCAGGAGGGACCAGTTCCTGGAGTATATCATGCCTGGTAAAGTGGAGGGTCAGCAAAAAAGAGGAAGACCTCCAACGAGATGGATTGGTACAATGGCAGTAACAATGGGGTCAGTCGTAGTAACCATTGTGAGGATGGTGCAAGACTAGACACTGTTTCTTTTCTGTTGTGCCTGGAGTTAGAACTGACTCAATAACACCTAACAACAGCAACAAACCCTATCAGAGTGGTCTCTTTCTCCCCTGATGTCTGCAGCATCCCTGTGACAATGTTGTTATTGTTAAGCGCCATCAAGTTAGTTTGCATTCATCACAACCCTGTATAGCCAAGGCAATGACTTATTCTGGCTAGAGATGTAGTCTCATGTTTACCTGGATGCCAGCTTCTTTAGGGAGGCGTGGGTCTCCATGCATGACCACAGGGCTTGGGGGGACAGACTTGCACAAAGATGGTGTTCATGGAAGAAGTTGTCTACTTCTGTTCCACAACCAAATGTCCCTGTCCTGGAAGAGTACTGCCCTGTTCCTTAATGCAAGTACTGAGTGGGAAGGGGAGGCATTACAGGGTTCTTGAGAGAGGGAGTATGCAAACTCTAAAGGAAGAAAAAATTTGGCTTTGAATCCAATCTACAACTCTTCTAACTCTGAGACCTTGGGGAAGGGGGCAGAGTTTAACCTCTATGAGACTTGGGTTTCCTGCTGTGAAATAGAAATAATGATGATTCTCACATCTATGGTCAAAATGAAATGAGATCGTTTGAAGCACTTGGTGCATGTGGTTCCTGGTCTCTGGCAGGGTCTCAGGAACAGCTAGCTGTGGTTGTCACTGGAGTGGCCCTCGTTGGAATCTCCAGTCTACCTCTGACAGCTCTGGGAGCCTGACCCTGAGATCTCTGTGCCTCCATTTCTCACCAGTAACATGGGGCTATTTAAACTCACCTCACAGGACTATGGGAGTGGATTTAATTAAATAACAGAAGTGCTTGGAACAGACCAGACATTCAGTATATTAAAGCCATGATTATTTTTAATTAATATGAACCTCAACCAAGCCAAGGCTTTATATATATATATTTCCAGAACACTGTAAAGATGGTTCCAGACCCCTGAATTCAACTACTCTGGGCAATAAAAGCAATGTCTGCTGAGCCCCAACTGTGCAGCAGTCTCCAGGGGAAAAGGGGATGGAAGCCGCCTTCCACCACTGGCCTCCAGGGGGCGCTACATTTAATAAGGGGCAGTACAGAAAGCTGATCTCTGGAATCACATCACCACGAATAGCAATGCGTCGTTCTTTTAAACTGTGAAATCCTAACCTAGAGTCTGCATGGATGAGTTTAAGGGAGCTGGAGAGACCTAAAATGTACAAAAATCTAACATGAACACAGGCAGATATACCTTCCTGGCTATTGCTATTGTTAATTGAGTGGGTTCCAATTCACAGTGCCCCCATGTGTACACAGTAGATGTACTCTGTCACAGATTGGATTGCTCCCCTCAAAACATGTGTCAGCTTGGCTGCGTCATGATTCTCAGTGGTTTGACAGTTCTGCAATGATGCAATGTGGCCGTTGTGTGGTAAGTCCCCGTGATATGATAGGCCAATAAAAGGATTCATGGTGGACTGCATTACCCTTAATCCCGTCACAACCCTGATTAAATGTGAGGGAGTTTTCCAGTGATACGGCCTGTAATACTTTTGATCTTACAAGAGATCAAAGAGAGAGACATGAGCAGAGGAAGACAGACCTATGGAGTCCTGGAGGGGTGCTGCAGGATAAGCACTGGACTGCTAACCACAAGGTCAGTGGTTCAAACCCACCAACCACTCCTTGGAAATCCCACACAGGGTCTCTCTGAGTTGGAACAGACTCAACAGCACATAACAACAACAACATTACCACCAGAAAGAAGAGCTGAGATAAAGTGCGTGTTTTGGACCCGGAGTTCTGTGTGCTGTGAAGGGCCTAGATCCAGAGGAGTAATGATGCCTGGAAATGCCTACTGATGCTGACAGGAGAGCAGATCTTTCCTTCCCCCAAGGCTGACAAAGATAGAAAAAGCCTTCCCCTGGAATCAGAGCTCTGGAGACAGACTTCTAGCCTTGAAGTAAGGAGGTGAATAAGGAAGACCATAGAAGAGTTGATGCATTTGAGTTACGGTGTTAGAGGAGACCATTAAAGGTACCATGGACTGCCGAAAGAACAAACAAATCTGTGTTGGAAAAAGTACAACCAGATTGCTCCTTAGAAGTCAAAATGGCTAGATTTCATCTTTCATACTTCGGACATATTATCAAGAGGGACCAATACCTGGGGAAGGACATCATGCTTATTATAGTACAAGGACAGAGAGAGAGAGAGGAAACCAAGGAGAACCCTAGCGAGATGGATTGGCACAGTGGCAGCAGCAGTGGGCTCAAGCGTAGCAGCAATTGTGAGGAAGGTGCAGGACCAGGTGGTCTGTTATGCACAGAATCGCTATGAGTCGGAACCGACCCGATGGTACCTGACAACAGCCTCTGAAACTCCTAAACGGAATAAATTTCTGGTTGTTAAAGCCACTCACTAGTGGGATTTTTGTTATAGCAGTACCAGAGAACCTAAGCTGATCCATAGGGTTCTTAAAACTGTGAACTTTCAGAAACAGGTTGCCGGGCCTGTGTGTCAAAGCATCTGTGGAATAGCTAGTCTCCTGGCACTTAGCCATTTGCACTGCTCAGAGACTCCTAAACTCTGGGTGATGGTTGTATAAGTGTATAAATTAGCATAGCTGATGACTAATTCCAGTAAGAAATAGCCCTTAAATCTCAATAACTTAATACAATATGTCCAGGCAGGCTTCTGGAGCAAGCTTCGGCAGCAGGAGTTCTGCTATATCCATCACATGGCCCCCACGGTTGTCCGGAGCATTGATAGTTGGTAAAGAGAAGAGAAAGTAAGAACTAGACTACTTAGAAGGAAGGAAGTCACACTTTCCTCTCACATACTTTGGATATGCCCTCAGAAGGGACCAGTCTCTGGAGAAGAACATCCTTCTTGGCAAAGTAGAGGGTCAGAAAAAAAAAGAGGAAGCCCCTCCCCGAAATGGACTCAGACAGTGGCTACAACAATGGGCCCAAATAGAATAGGGATTGTGAGCATGCTGCAGAGCTGGGCAGCATTATAGTTCTGTTGTACACAGGGTCACTGTGAATCAGAAACAACTCCATGGCTCCTAACAACAACAACAAGAAGCCTTGGGAACCAGTCCTAGAAGCAGCTTATGTCATTCCTGCCCATGTCCCATTGTCCAAAAGCCAGTCACATGGGACCCTTAAGTGCACAGGCTGATGGGAAATGTAGTCATCCTGTGTACTCAAGAGGGAAGGAAAACAAGTTTGGCGGACACATAAAATAGTCTGTCAAAGGACTTGTACAGGGGAGAAGAGAACAGGGTTAAAGCATCTGCAGAGGGTTTCTGAGGAGCAGCTGGTGAGCTTGAACCACCGATCTTGCAATTCAAACAGCTTTGCAGTCTGGCGCATTAACCCACAGCGCCACACCAGGACACATCCAGATCTCAACCATAGATAGGTTAAAAGTGTGAACCCTCGGACAAGCCTCTCTGGGTTCAAATCGTGGCTCTGCCTCTTACTAGCCCTAAGCCCATGGGTAAACTGCTGAACCTCCCTCTGTCACTACCTCACATCTGACAAGTAGGGGTGATATTACCCCCTTACTCTCCTAGGGGTGCTGTGAGGGTTTAAAGAACTAATATGAGCATAAGTCAAAAAGTATTGCTATAAAATCATAGCAACTTTTGCTAAACAAAAATATCAAAATATGAAGCTTGACACATTTTCTGTTTAGGTCTATACACTTCTGAAGGTGGAGTTTATATCTCTCTAAGGAGCTCTGGTACCGTAGTGGTTACGAATCGGGCTGCGAACCTTAAGTCCAACAGTTAGAAATTACCAGCGGCTCCGCGGGAGAAAGATGAGGCATTCTGCTCCTGTAAAGATTTACAGCCTTGGAAACCCTGTACAGGGTCGCTATGGGTCGGAACCAACTCGACGGCACTTAACAACAACAACAACAACAATGTAGTGTAGTGGTTACGAATCGGGCTGTGAGCCGCAAGGTCAGCAGTTTGAAACTACCGGCTGTTCCGCGGGAGAAAGAGGAGGCTTTCTGCTCCTGTAAAGATTTATAGCCTCGGAAACCCTGTACAGGGTCGCTATGAGTCGGAACCGACTCCATGGCACATAACAACAACAACAACAACCCTTCCCCAGAGAATTTTGCACCCTTCTATTTACACCACATCAAAACAGCAGTTTGAGCATCTTTGAGGGACTCAAATTGGGTTCCTTACAAACGCACTTTAAGTTTGGGAAACAGAAAGAAGCCCAAAAGGGTAAGATCAGGGTTGTAGGGGTACATGTGGTAAGTTTCCCAACAAAATTCTTGTGGGATATCCATTGATTCCCTCGAAGAAGGGGCAGGTGCATTGTTGTAATGGAAAAAAAAAAAAAATTCTCAGAATAATTTTCCTGGCCTTTTTTCAATTTTCTTAAAACTTCATAATAATCACTGTGGTTATTCTGTGTCCTTCAGCAAGATCTATCAAGATTACCCCTTTGGTATCCCCAAATAACAGGTGCCATCACCTTCTCAGCTGACCTCTGAATTTAACCATCCTAGCAGATCCCCTCGAAGCCATTGTTACGGTTGGTCCTTATTTTTGAAGGTATCCTAAGACTAAGACAAGAGTATCACTGAAACAGCTTGTCTGAAGTCATCCACTGATTACAGAGACATGTTTGAACATATTTTGTTTGGAATCAACCCATGCACGTGTAAACTGGAACCCTAGCGGAAACACTTTTGGATTTACCCTCAAAAGTGTAAACAATTAGAACAGGGCTTGGTATGCATGTAGTAAGCGCTGTTTGCAAGTTGCCATTGGTATTCTATGCAGAGAATTGTTGTTGTTGTTGTTAAGTGCCATCGAGTAGGTTCCTGTTCATAGCAACCCCGTATAGGGCTTCTGAGGAGCAGCTGGTGGGTTTGAACTGCTGGCCTTGGATGAGCAGTCCAGGGCTTCAGTACTACACCAGGATCTGAATCTTAGTGTCCTGCATATAAGGGGGATAATATTAGCATTTATCCCATAGAGTAAGGTGAGGAGTCTGTGAAATAATGAAATCTGTGTAAAGCGCTTAGAACAGTCAGTTCCTGGCACATGGGAAGTGATAAACAAACATCAGCTATTATTGTATTTGTGTCCCAAGCTCCTACCATGGCGCCCAGCAGTGCGTAGCAACTGGTTTATGATATATGAATAAGTATTTATGTCTCCCATTCTTTGGATAACCAGAGTGCCTCGCCAAATTCTCTCCCATAGATAGGACCCTAGGATGAGAGTAGGCCACTAAGGATGGTCATCCTGTCCGAGACACGCGTTGTTTATAATGGTCTCAGTGAGTTAATAAATAGAGTGAGATGAGGAGGTGGGCCAGACCGTCCAGAAATACTCTGTCCCTGGCTCCAGTCGGGGCGTTAAGACGGAAGGAGCCTGGCCAGTTGACTCATCTCCCCATGAGCTGAGCTCTGAGGCAGCCCCACCTAGCCTCTCTCGGCCCTCCCTGGCTCCTTTTGGTGGTCTGGCAAACCCAGCAGGAGCCAGTCTAAAGCAGCTGACTCTGGGGGGTGGGGGTGGAGGGTGAAAAGCAGTATCTGTGATATATGCCAAAGAGGAGCATCCAAAGGAGCAGGAAAGCTCTGACTAAGGGAGATTGAGGACAAGAGGCCAGTAGATGTAGTCATGGAGGGGACATCAGAGGACAAATAGCAGAAGAGTGGCCTTCCAGCACTGTGTGAAGGAGCAATAGCCAGGGGCTAGGTTGGCCCAGTGCCAGCATAACCCTCAACAAGGGGGGAAACCAAGACCAACCACCCAGCTTAGACTCTGAAAGGCCCCTACACTACTTTACAGGCCGGAGAGCTCAAAGAGACAGGCTGCTAGCCATTACTCCAAACTGGTTAGTGTAGAAAGATCCTTAAGTGTTGTGCACCTTTCTTGACAATCTAGATGTCTTTGAAAACTTTTAGTATTTAGTGTTACCTACGGAACATGTCATGGGAATTCTCCTGGACTCTACCAAGGAGTCACCGATTCAGATGAGGTGTCAGGGACGCAAGACATGAACAAAGGAACAGGAGTGTGAGAAAGCAGGTTTAATAGAAGGTAAAAGTACACTTGAGAGACGAGTGGGTCTAATCTCTGAAAGCCGATGAGACAGGCGTCGATCATGGCTGTCTAGGGGTATTTATTCCTTAAAAATGTCCATCTCTGGCGTTCTCATAGCTCATAGGCTTGTCTTCCTTTTGTTTTCTTATTCAGTTCTCTTTCACTTGTGGTTATTGGTGGTTACCACTGGGGTGGGGGTGAGGGGCATTGGGTCTTCTCCTTCTTCCTTACATCCCTGCTCTACCATTTCGTATTTACATTGAAAGCACAACTTCCAGACTGCATGATAAAAACTTGACACTTACCAATCACTGTGATTGATCAGTCAGGGCACCAGGCTCAGAGACATGACGTCATCCATCCATGCCAATGCCATGCTAGCTCCAGGCCTGACCCAGGTACTAGACAGAACGAGTAACGAGAGTCTCATTCTTGTGCTACTTATAATTTGGGGAGGAGATGGACAACACACACTAAGCAAACGGAGAAAATCGTTCGGATTGGGATAAATGTTCGGAAGAAAACAAAAAGCTCTACTTAGGCTAGTGATCGGTGGCATAGGTGGTCAGATGATCATGTCTTTTCAGGGCTGGTGCCAAGCTCAGGCCTGCAGCAGAAGTCATGCCAAGAACCAGGGACTAGTTCTGCTTGCAAATGCAAAGGCCCTGAGGCAGGCAGGGACATTTAAGAGGAGGCCCAGGTCAAATAGAAGGTAGATTGCTGAGACAGAGTCAACCCTGCTAACATATGCCAGGAACCATCCTAAAACCATTGGAACACTTCACTGCTAGTTCATTACATGCCCACGAAGCCCCTTGGAGGTGGGTTCTGGTATTAATCTCATGGACAGCTGTGGAAACTGAGGACAGAGAGGTTAAGTAACCTGCCCAACGCCACAGAGAGGGCAAAGCAAGCAAGATTTCTCCATTCTGACTCCAGAGCCCACTGGATCTGATGGCCCGGCAATAGTCGGAGGACATAGCCCCCTAGGGCTTGTATTCCAAGTACAATGGGACATGGTCAGGGCACACAGCGAGACAGGACCTACTGGGTACCAGATGCTGAGGTCCCACCCCAAAAGCCTCTTCCCATCCCCCCTCCTACCTCCCACCCCCGCTGAGCCTGGTCACCTGCAGGAGACCTGGATCTGGACACCAGCGATGTGCCCCTCTCAGCCGGCAGGCGCGACCCCCCACCCTCCCAGTCAGCCCCCTCTGGCCTCCCAGAGTTTCCCTCTGACCTAGGCTCCCCCCACCCCTCCCTCAGGTCCTCTTGGCACGAAGTGGATCCATTAACACTAAGCACAGTTGTCCCCCCGCCGCGACACCACCTCCTCCGGGAGCTCCCGGGACTGTCTCGGGGAGGCAATCGGGGCGGCGTTAAAGAGTACCAGAGCGCCCGACCACCATCAGCTCGGCGGCGCCTCTGCAGCCCTGTCAACCCCCGGGACCTGGGCTCCGAACCAGCCCAGGCGCTAACGTCCCATCCGAACGCTTCCAAGCAGCGCTGCCGAGCGGCCTGATTGGCAGGTTCCCCCTTGGCGGAGTAGGAGTCCGGGGAGGGCTGTTGTGCCCAATTGCTGTTTTTACTCCTGCCGTCATTAATTCAACTGGTGACAGAGAAAGGAAGGTCTGTGGCACGGACTCACTGTAATTTACTTGAAAAGAATTAAATCACAATTACCTGCCATTTGTTTTGCATAAAACGAGCCATAAGGAGTCTGTGATCACAGAGTGGTTGAAAGGACAACAGCCCCATTGTTGCCATATTAGAACCCTGTTTCTCCATTTGAAACTTAAAACATTCGAATTAGCAGCTTTGTTTGACGGTGGTGGCCCACAGATAGGCAAGACTGAGACCCCACACTGGACTCGACATTACAGTTAACGAGCGTAATTTTCAGCCATTTAAGTCTAGACTGATCTCTTAAAATCGTTGCACTGATTATACAAAGAAACCTCCCAAATGTAGGGAAGGAAAAAGCAATATTTTACCTGTTACCTAGGCCAGTTGATGAACTGTCTAAATGCCATAGAAATTCCTTGTACTGGAGTTAAAATCATAGCAGACTGGAATTAACCCACTTGAAATTTGTTTAAAATGTCCAAAGAAATCAGTTTCTCAAAATCAGTTTCTCAAGTGGCTATTTCTGTTGCTTTCTCCATTTGATACTTTATGTAAATAGAACAGATTAGCTCAAAAACCAAGATTTTAAAATGTACTTAGAAAATTTAATTCCATAAGATTATATCCTTATTAAGAAGTCTGTTTGGCAAATTTGGAGCTGAGCTGGGTTTGTTATTTTTGTTTGTTTCCTGTTTTAATAACTTCAGTAAAAGTTAACTGACGTTTTGAGTGAGCTGAAGTTTTCATCAACAAAAAGTTCAATTAAGCTTGAGATGAAAAAGAACCTCGTTACTAATTGTAAGAATCTTTGAACAACCGGGCAAAATAACAAATGAAAAATACAGTTGGTAACACTGAGAGGGTGTGCAGAAAGAATAGCATGCTATTCATTGAATATGGAAATAAAAAGACAATAAGGAAAATGTGGGTGAAGATTGAAAATATGAAGGAATAGAAAGGTGGAATTCTATAAATCAAACTTGTAATAAAGCAAACTGAAATGCAGATTTGGTACAGGGATTAATGAATATATGAACTAAGAAGAACCTAGTAAAACATGTCAGGAAAGACGTAAAAATGCATTTGTTGTTGCTGACCTTAGACTTTCTTAATTGTAAAAAGCACAAGTTTATGATGGAAATAGCATTTGCATTTTAAGAGGTTTTATTCTTTGAAAAAAAGAGTGAGCTCTACTGGCTGATTCCGCCCCCCCCTCCCCCGCTTTTAATGGCCTTGTCTTTTAAGGAAAAAGGATTTTGCTGTCTACTTTCTCTCTTTTTTTAAACATGTATGTAAAAATACATGTGAACATTTTTCTTTTCATAATTTAAAAAAATTTTTAAAGCAATTTTTCCTTTACCCTTGCAGAAAAGAATCAGTGTTTTGCCTTTGGCGGGAAACAAACAACGTGTGGAACAGACCAAAGACTCAACTATATATCCCAAGATCACATTTTAGCAATAATATATGATGGTAGGGGAAGGAGAGGATTCTTCAGGCAAATTAACCAAAGTCCCCGATCTATATTCCTATTTGGATATCACCTCCTGCAATATCGGCAACATTTTTAAGGTCCGGTCTAAGCGATGAATTCCTTCAGAACAAATCAAATGTCTTTAAAGAATCTTTCTGTTTGAAAAGGAATTAAGCTCTCCTGAAAGAATTTTAAAGGTTGTGATATTCACAGTCTGATAAAGCAGCACCTTTAATGAAATTCTAATTAGCAATTTCATGCACTTTGCTATTAGTCATATCAGATTAGTGCACATTTTCACAGCCTTCCTATAATTAAATGCACTTATTCCAAGTTTCAAACACTTTCCTTATAAGATGAAAACTGTGCTGAAATATTATTTAGTAAACAGAGGAAGTGTGAAAATGTAGGTATGTGTGTGTACAGGGGTGGACATTTTTAACTCTACAAATTTTTTTACATGTACAGTTGGTGACCTCAGATTTTCATTCTTTCTTTCTTGTGCAAAGGATCTCCTTGGCATTTCTAAGGAACCGATTCAAATCCTTATCCCAAACACACATCATATGTGTCTTTGTTTAAAGTACCTTTTCTCGAAATATGTGGATGCATCATATATATACATACTTACATATATATGGAATTTGATAGAAAATATTTTCTGTATATATATGTGTGTGCTTAATAGATCATGTGCATATGACAGAATGTGGATTTTTTTCTTTTGCTGAAAACATCTTTTCTGTATGTGTGTATATATATTATTTATATGTGTGTGTATGTATGTACATGAATAGAAGGAAAGTGTTCTACATGACTTACAAAAAAGTTCATTTAAAAAATCTCTGAAAGCAACTGAAGTGTTTGTATCCATATAATACCCTCTCCCCTGCCACCTTTTGCAGGCACACCCTTTCCCTGGAAAACAAATAAGAGTTAATTCTACCTTGTACATTTTATTCAGAATCCCCAGGATCGAGCAGCAGGCTAACCTTGACAGTGTTCCACAGGGCGCAGGGCATCGTACTTGCTTGAAGACTCCACTTCTCCACGCCAGGAGCTCAGCCGTCCAGTCAGAGAATCCTAGGAAAGGCTGGACCTAACATCCCGTGGCCCATGACTGTTCCCCCTGCGTGCCAACACTACACACCCTGAATCTCCCCAGATCATCCCTCCCTCTCAGACTACTGAAGGGCGGCTCCAACTCAGAGAGACTATATTGTCTGGGATTTAACATGATCTTATCTGGTACCTTTTGTCAAGAGGAAATTTTTGTTGCCTGTTGTGTTCAGAGGTTGCAACTTGTAACATATTAACTAATTGTTTGCATCTCTGACACATGTTCTCTTGTTGATGTCATTCATTTATATTGTAACATTTCTGACATTTTTAGATGGTCTCTTGGGACTCCTGGGCCTCTTAGCAGTTGCGTCTATGAAAAGTGTTTGCCTAATGATTACTGACTGACATCTCAATAATGTGCAATGGACAAATCGGGTGCATCTCAGGAAGAGTTGTGTGTGTATGTATGTGTGTGTGCTTTAATTCATGGTCCACTTTGTCAAGTCATGTGTGAGCCATAATTTAAGCTAATAATTACCAGACGTGAATTCAATGAAACATTGGTTTCTACACTTAAAAAAAAAGAAGAAAAAAAGTCTTGAATTTTAATGCATTCAGAAAACGTTTGCCTTGGGCCAGGCTGGGTCCAACACGCATATGGAAGCACTTTAAAAGTGATAAATGATTTGGAATCTACCCTGTCTGATGGTGTGCTTCTCAGGAAAGAAAATTAGAGCTAACAGGTGTTAGATAGGGAATGCTGGAACATTTTAATAGAATTGTCAAAATGTTGGTACCAGATGCTGACATTAATGCACACAACTCGGAACGTAATGCCGGGCCGCCATTTAGATGATTATTTGTTTAAATTTCAAGTCGCCAGCAGGAAATCCTTACTTTGTTCAGCACCTTTCTCTACACAGTCTCCCTGCTCCTTCCCGGACGATTTGCATCAAAGTCTACTGGCTGCCCAGCTCACATATGCGTGCTTTAAATAATCCATGCCTGTCAAATTTCATTTTTTCTTTTCAGATCATACTCATCACATCGCTATCCTCGCCAGCCTTGAAGTTGGCCTCAATGGATTCATATACGAGGGGAAAAAGTGATTTAAATACTGCCAGTTACAGGATAATTAATCTTTGAACTACTTGAGACCTTCAAATGTATATACCAAGTAATCTGCATGAACTTGTAATTACTATGTATTTATGTGATATTTCCCGTGTAATCACCAAGTAGTTACATGGTTAGGTGAGCCTTGTGAATTATGGCGATAGCAGAAACTCATCGCGCCAATGACAAGCCAAAAGGCCCATCCAAGAGCCCCTGGCACCCAATGCCATCAGTTAATCCAAGGACCCAGAGACAATCTATACCGTACAGGACACTGGAACATTTGCCTACAATAGAGCCCCACCTTGTAGAAATATTGGGGGGATGAGACTGGAAAGATGGGCAGAGAGAGCCCTTTCTCCTCCATCTTTCACACAAAGGCTGTGATTGGTTTGCAGGCTGCTTATTCCTGCTGGTAGTTGAAAGGCAATTTGAAAAAGATTAAAAAATAAAAAAATCTCTAGGCAAAATCCACCATCAGTTCGACCAGCAGCATTCTTCAGCAACTTGGGAAAGGTCCTGAAATAAATTCCAAAGTGAGTTTCAAAAGCAAACTCTGGGGCAGATTTGGTTGATCATCTTTTTGAACCCAATTAAAGTGAAAGCAAAACCTTCACAGTTCTTTCTGAGCAGGGCCTCTTGTCCCAACTCACCACAAGTGACTTCCTTCACAAACAAGCGGAGTGTGTGCGCGTGCATGGTGTGTGTTTGCCTGTGCTCTGTCCTCCCAAGTCATGTCGAACCACGTGGTCCCTTTTGTTTAAAAGCAACCATCCAAATGGGAAGAACCCGTCTCCCCTCCTTGAAGAGTCCTTCTCTGGTTGACTGCACAGCTGAGGTCTGGTTTACCTTGAGCCATAAAGGACAAGGTGATCAGCAGAGTTAGGGTCCTCTCTGGTGGCTCCTAGTCAGCAGTATTGTCAGCCCAAACCAGGCAAAGTCTCTCTGAGTCGTGAACTTTCCTCTTTTCTCCACCCTGCTTAGAAATGGTGTTGTTGTTTTTAAGTGCCCTTGACTTGGTTCTGACTCATAGAGGCCCTGTATAGAGTTTCCGAGGAGCGGCTGGTGAGATTGAACCACCGACCTTGACATTCAAACCAACCTTGCAGTCCAACGCATTAACCCGCTGCGCCACACCAGGGCTCCTTGCTTAGAAATAGGGAGGAAGAAACCAGGCAAGAGCCCAAGAGGCCCTCCCCTGGCCTTGCTGCTCAGCTGATCCACCCCCAGACCCGTTTCAGTCAGGAACCCCCAACCTCCCTTTTCTTCATATGGCCAATTGTCCAAAACTACCTGCATGGTGTGGCTCTGTGGGCTAATGAGCCAGATTGCAAAGCTGTTTGAATTGCAAGGTTGGTGGTGGTTCAAGTTCACCAGCTGCTCTTCAGAAACCCTACACAGGGTCGCTATGGGTCGGGATCGACTCAACGGCACTTAACAACAACAACAACATGCATGGCAGTCGCACATGGTTAGACAAATCAACAAACATTGAAGACATCAGCCACATTATGAATGTTCGACTGCCACATGACTGGTGGTGGTCATACTGGACAGTACACATCTAGAACATTTCCGAGATCACCGCATGTTCTCCTGGACATCTAGAACTCTTGATCATTATCTGGATAATTCTCAGTCCTTTATGCCTGTCAAGAGGCATGAGCATGGGAAAGTTCAAGAACTAAAACAGAGATCTCTTTCCGAGCCTGTTAAAGGCTTCCTGGCCTCCTTGCCCACACCCTGTCTTTGGTGCCAGGCCAGGGTCGGACCCAGACTCTGTCTCAGTGACTATTCGCTGGGGACCCTGTTGGTAAACAAAGAACCCTAGCACCCCACAGAGCTTCCATGTCAGAAGCCCTTGGGGCTTCTCCTGATAGCATTGCTGATATTCTAGTTAGGTTGCTGCTCTGCCCTCCTCAGAAAGAAATTCCAGGCTCATTTCCTGGGGAGAAATTGTAATTATTCAATCTGCTATTATTTGCTACTTGATTGGCATTATATATTAATCAGTATAGTGTTTATTTTTCTAGGGCCAATCATAGGTCAGGCGCATAGCCTGTTAATTCTCACAACAATCCTGTGAAGTAGGAACTGTGATCCCGTTTTACAGATGGGGAGATTAAGGCAAAAAGGGGTTCCGAAACTCCCCCAAGGTTACATAGTTAGTCTGTGGTAGAATTTACCTCATTTGCACGCAGGCCTATTCTTCACCTGCTCCAAGCTGCCACTACTCCCGACACGTAGCCAGGAAGTGCAGCCGAGTGTCTCGACCATCCTCAGCTAGTGCCTTCCTTACCTGCCTCACTCCTCTAGCCATTCTTGAAGAGCCAACCCCCAAAGGCTTCGTGGTTTGCAAAGTGGGGCCGATTTTCCACCTCCTCCGTATCCATCAGTAGCTCTGGTAGCGTTAGTGATTAAGAGTCAAACTGCTAACCTCAAAGTCAGCAGTTCGAAACCACCAGCCGTTCTGCGGGAGAAAGATGAGGCTTTCTGCTCCCATAAAGATTTACAGCCTCAGAAACCCTGTACAGGGTCGCTATGAGTCGGAACCG
>NW_006408521.1:47465978-47477055 GCF_000296735.1 Chrysochloris asiatica | reverse complement strand
CGGGAGAAAGATGAGGCTTTCTGCTCCCATAAAGATTTACAGCCTCAGAAACCCTGTACAGGGTCGCTATGAGTCGGAACCGACTCCACGGCACACGACCTCCATCCCCATGTCCATGGCCTGATCTGAGATAAATGACCCAATAGTCAGCCAGCCGAGTGGCCCTGCAGAGCACAGATCCGTGGGAAACTTTTTCAGAACAAGTCAAAACAGCCTGGCTGAACCCAACCTCATTTGTCAACCCACGGAAGCATAACTAAATGGTTGTGGTTGGGGACAACAAAGGAGTTGTCACAGCAAAAGGACCCAGGTAGCACAATGCTCAAAGACTAACCAAAAGGTCAGTGGTTTGAACCCAGCAGCCACCACAGAAGAAAGATGTGGCAGTCTGTGCCTATAGAGGCTTGGGGCCTTGGAAGCTGTATGGGGAAGCTGTATTCTGTCCTATAGGCTCTAAGATATACTCATATTGTTGTTGTTGTCATTAAATGCCGTCAAGTCGGTTCCAATTCATAGCAACTCTGTACAGGGTTTCTGAGGCGCAGCTGGTGAGCTTGCACCACCGAACTTGTGCTTCAAATCGACCTGGCAGTCCAGCGCATTAGCCTGTAGCACCACACCAGGACTCCTTACTCATATCACTCCTTCTATAACTGCCGGTCATCTTTAGGATTATTCAGGAACATGCACTGGAGACTCCAAACCCATCCATCTGGTAAGTTCCAATGAAGCGTCTCCTCACCAGACCTTGATGAGCAAGAGACACAGGGAAAAGAGAACCAAAGAATAAACCTTACTGATTGGTGGGATTTGTTTGTTTGGGGCAAAAATGGGAGTAGCCAAGTCATGTCTTCACCCAGGTAGAGAGATCTGCCTCCCTTTCTACAAGATCTCTACTCACTAAACAACTATCAAATGAGAATTTAAAAACATTCTAAATCTGTGAGATCAAACCCCCAAAACCTCCCACATCCATTGAGATTCTTGCTTTCATTTTCTTCCTTTCATACCCAAGGCAGACCAAGGAGGATGTTCACCACCCCCGAGCCCATCAGCAGCCAGCAGGGTTTAGGGGAACTCACCTAGCTCACTTTCAGTTTTCCCATTGGACCTGTGGGTTCCAGACCTTTCCAAGCCCAGAGTGGAGCTCACATTGACAATCTCATGAAGCCTTGTGGCTGAGCCCATACCATGGGGTCCATAACACATTCCACAGAGCTGGAAGCAAAATGCATGGAGCGGGGACGGGGCCAAGCTAGACTGCTTCAAAATCCATTACAGGGCCGTAATAAAAAGTCCCATCAATCATGGTTTGGGCTTCATGGTTTTGCTGAATAAAGATGAGATCCTGGGAGTCTTATGTATTTATTGTTCTTCTTGTATTCAATAAGCAGGCATTAATCACCTACTACATGCAAGTTGTGGTATGTCGCTGTGGGTTAATGAGCCAGATTGCAAAGCCGTTTGAACTGCAAGGTTGGCAGTTCAAGTTCACCAGCTGCTTTGTATCAGATACCCTATACAGGGTCACTATGGGTCAGAACTGATTCCATGGCATTTAACAACAACAACATGTAAGCCTCAGAAACTCTAATCAGGGTCACTATGAGTCAGAACTGACTCAACAGCATTTAACACCAACAGTGTGCAATCAAGTATTTGAGGGTAGAAAGAAGAGGAGGTCCATGCTTGGAAAGAGCTCACAATGGAAAGGCATGAAGATGATTAAAGCATATATGTTGTTGTTAAGTATCTTAATGTAGGTTTCAACTTACAGTGATGCAGGATAGTTTCTGAGACTGTAAATCTTTGCTGATGCAGAAAGCCTCATCTTTCTCTTGAGGATTGGCTAGTGGGCTTGAACCACCAACCTTGTGGTTAGCAGCCCAGTGCTTATCCCACAGAGCCACCATGCTCCTGATATGCATGCATATCTATATCTATATCTATATATGCATACATAATCTCCAGAGGGAGAGACAGAGAGTTCTGGTGTGGTGCTATAGGAAAAGTATTGGACTGCTAACCACAAGGTTGGAGGTTCAAACCCACCAGCTGCCCTTTGGGAAACCCTATACAGGGTGGCTATGAGTCAAGACTGTCTCTATGGCACTTAACAATAACATACAGATGGATATAGATACGATATAAATATGTTGTTGTTAGGTGCTATCGAGTTGGTACTGACCCATAACGACCTTACGCACAGTAGAACGAAACACTGCCCGATCCTGGGCCAACCTCACTATTGTTGCCACACTTGAATCCATAGACTATGCTACTTGGCCAATAGATATAGTTATATTGTGTATGTATATATAGCCACATATATACATACACACATAGGTGTATATATGTATACTGCTGACCTATACATATACCACAAGGTCAGCAGTTCAAACCCACCAGCTACTCCTTGGAAACCCTATACAGGGTCAATGTGAATTGGAACCAACTCAGCAACACTTAACAACAACAAAACATACATATATATATACACACACACATATGGAGGAGTCTTGGTATGACACTGTAGGATAAGCACTGGACTGCTAACCACAAAGTTGGTGGTTCAAACCCACCAGTCAATCCTTGGAAACCTTATACAGGGTTACTATGGATCAGAACCGACTCAATGGCACCTAACAACAAACAGCAACAAGAACATACATAAGTACTCCATGTATGGAAATTGATGTGTCAGAAACAGAAGAATCAATGATATAAAACATAGAAAATATGTGCCACAAATGTTCTAAAAGGCATTTCTGACTACTTAAACAAAGGAGCTCTGGTAGCGTAGTGGTTACGAATCGGGCTGCAAACCTTAAGGTCAGCGGTTCGAAACTACCAGCTGCTCCGCGGGAGAAAGATGAGGCTTTCTACTCCCGTAAAGATTTACACCCTCGGAAACCCTATACAGGGTCGCTATGGGTCGGAACCGACTCGATGGCACATAACAACAACAATAACAACAAACATTAGAATTACTATAAAATGATTAATTCACCAAAATAGTCATTAATATAAATATACACAAAAGCAGAAGTTCTGGTGTGGTGCTGTAGGATTAGCATTGGACTGTTAAACACAAGGTTGGTGGTTCAAGCCCACCAGCCACCCCTTGGAAACCCTATACAGGGTCACTATGAGTCAGAACTACCTCAATTGCACACAACGTGCAACATGCACAGACAAAAGCAAGGAGAACTAGTGGCACAGTGGATTAAGCATTTGGCTTCTAACTGAAAGGTTGCTGTTGGACCTCACCAGCTCCTCTGAGGAAGAAAGATGTGGCAGTCTGCTTCTATAAAGATTTGTTATTGTTGTTGTTAAGTGCCGTCAAGTTGGTTCTGACCCATAGCGACCCTACATAGGGTTTCCGAGGAGCCTCTGGTGAGCTTGAGCCACTGACCTTGCAGTTCAAACGGCTTTGCAGTCTGGTGCATTAACCCACAGCGCCACCCAAGGACTCTGTCTCTGAGACCCTATGGCACAGCCCAACATTGTCCTATACGGTCACTATTAGGCGAAATCAGCTCAACCAGCAAAACATTACTACAGCCATTTCTTACACCAAATTCCTTCTCTCTTGGCTGACTTGAAGGAACACAAAAAACAGTTTTAACCTGGGCTAGAAGCACTTGCTTAGAACAAAGCCATGCTGAGTAAGAAGGACAAGCTCAGCTCTCCACGCCTTGCTATGCTGAGAGGCTGCTGGACCTGAGGAGACAAGAGTCTGTAAGCTGATGAACCTGGAGTTAAACAAGGGTTTCTTCCCATGTAGCTGGGTGTCCGAGAGCCACTTAGCCTCTTCAAGTCCCAGTTTCCTCAGCTTTGTAAGGAATTGGTGAAAACAACTTTCCATGTCTCTTGGGCCTTAAGTCAGAATGCGTGAGAGCATGATGTGGAAGGCTCTGTGAACTGTGTGTCCTTTATTCTAAGTCAGAGCTTCTCAAAGTATGGCCCCACCTGGTAACTCACTACCAGACCCACTCTATGAGGGTCCAGGAATCTCCTCCAGCAATACTGATGTTGGGGAACCCTGCATTAAGTGATACCAGGAAGCACCCCAGTTACAACTATGGTCCTAGGAGAACTGTTGGGAGTACCTCTTTCATTGTCCAGAGTCTCGGGGTGGATGGTAAGTCCTATGGCCTCATGATTGGTTCTCATGAGTCTAGCAGTTTTCCTAAGAGATAGGGACAGGGATCATTACCATGGAGACAAGGATAGAAGGCAGGGAGGAAGACAGGTAGGTAGGCTTTCTTTAGAATCTGCATTTCGGACCAAGAGGGAAATAGCTATAATTAGAGATTATGGATGTAGGCCCCCAAAACTCTGGCTCAGAGGGTCCTAGCAGTTGGGACCATTTTCATGCCAGCAGTCAAGCCATCATCTATAGGCACTAGTGGTTGCTCACTACGGTCCCCCAGCCTCCAGGAGGCTAGACATGGCCTCAAAATTCTTCACAACACAACGCTTCATGTCTCTACCACCCATTTGCCAGATCGCCCATAATCCAAACTCTTTCGAGCAGCATCCGGTTTGTTGAAAGATTTCAATTTGTATTCCATCAATTTCCAGTGTCTTGTTCTTTATTAATGCATTCAATGCACCTTGGACTTCTTCCTTCAGGATCACTGGCTCTTGTTCATGGCTGAACTTTGACCATTTCTTTTTGGTACAGTGACTCTGTGTAATCCTTCCATTTTCTTTTGATGCTTTCTGCATAATTCAATGTTTTGTCCATAGAATCCTTCAATACCACAAGTCAAGGTTTGATTTTGTTTTTCTTCAGTTCCCTCAGCTTGAGAAATGCTGAGCAAGTTCTTCTCTTCTAGTTTTCTAACTCCAGGTCCTTGCACATTTCGTTTTAATATTTGACTTTGTCTTCTCGAGCTGACTTTTGAAATTTCCTGTTCAGCTCTTCCACTTGCTTTAGCATCTTTACACTGGATAGCAGTTTCAGAGTCTCTTCTGACATCAGTTTTGACTTTTTCCTTCTCTCTTGTCTTCTTAAAGACCTTTTGCTTTCTTCCTGCATGATGTTCTTGATGTCATCCCACAACGCTTCTGATCTTCAGTCTTTAGTGTCTAATGCATCAAATCTTTTCTTCAGATGATCTCTAAATTCAAGTGGGATATGTTCATGGTCATATTTTGCCTCTTGTGGAATTGTCTTAATTTTCTTTAGCTTCAGCCTGAATTTGCATATGAGTAATCGATGGTCTGTTCCACAGTCTGCCCCTGGCCTTGCTTTGGTTAATGATATGGAGCTTTTCTACCACCTCTTTCCACAGATGTAGTCAGTTTTATTTCTGTGTATTCCGTCTAATGCAGTTCATGTGTATCGTCGTCTTTTATGTTGTTTACAAAAGGTATTTGCAATGAAGAAGTCATTGGTCTTTCAAACTTCTATCATGCAATCTCCAGCATCATTTTTATCACCAAGGCCATATTTTCCAACTACTGATCCTTCCTCTTTGTTTCCAACCTTTGCATTCCAATTGCCAGTAATGATCAATACATCTTGGTTGCATGTCTGATCAATTTCAGCCTGAAGACGCTGTTGTTGTTGTTGAGTACCATGGAGTTGGAGTCAGTTCTGACTCATAGTGACCCTGCACAGGGTTTCTGAGGCTGCAGATTTTTATGGTAGCAGAAAGCCTCATCTTTCTTCCGTGGAACAACTGGTAGTTTCAAACTGCCGACCTTGAGGTTAGCAGCCTGATTCATAACCACTATGCTACCAGAGCTCCTTAGAATTCTTCAATCTATGAAACATATTGAATGAGTGCATGGGAATTACCCATATCAACACACCAGTGCCTCAGACCTCTGGCTGACTGTTGGACACAGTCACCCACAGGCGACTCTGTGGCTGTTCCCCTCACACACTGGCCCTGGATATGGGTTGGGAACCTCTACTAGGGTGAGTCCTCTCTAAGCCCCTCTTCCAAAAATCATCCTTGAGAAGAAAAAACAAAAGGGTCCATCCACAGTCACCAAATGTTCACCAGCGCTTCAGGTTTCAAAGTTGGATTAAAAAAAAAAAAGTCAGTTCAAATTTACCAGCCACTCCTTGGAAACCCTATACAGGGTCGACATGAGTCAGAATTACCTCGATGGCACTTAATAGCAGCATGGGGATTCTACAGGACAGAGTAGAATGCTCCCCTCCCCCAGGGTTTCCAAGGTTGCAAACAGAAGCAGACTGCCACATCCTTCTCCCACAGAGTGGCTGGTGGGCTCGAACCACCAAACTGTTGGTTAACAGCCCAATGCTTAACCTACTGCAGCATCAGGACTCCCTGAACACTGGATAGCCCCTCAGTACCCATTTGTAGTAATAAATACATCTTTCCTATCCTCTCCCACTCACATCTACACCTCTCCTACAATACGGCCTCAGAACGCTTTTCATTAAAATTAATAAATAATATGCTGGGATATTTATCTGACCACTTTACTGATACAAACTCACCTCCAGGTACAAAATAACAAAAACCAACAAAACCCCCTGGACTTCTCAAAATTATGTGTTATTCTTTTTTTTTTTTCCTGAAAGCAAAGTAAATTTGGCATTTAAACAAGATACCACCATATATTTATGGGAGTTTAATAACTTCTTCCATTAATAACATAGACAAACTAATTTACCCAAACGTGTCTGTTTTAAACTCTGGGAACAAAGGGTGGGAGGATGGAAATCAATCTTTCCTTTGTTCTTGAGCCACTGAGCCGTTAAAGCTTTGAAGATCATTTCTTTAAGAAATTGTGAGGAGTTATTTAACTACAAACAGCAGACACCTTCCCATTCCAACTGAGTACTCAAGCATAATAAATTAGAGTTTAAAAAAAGTTGACTCCTTTTTTTACTCTTTTCCTTTGGATAACCGAAAATCCTTAACAACACTTTGGCAAACGGCTTCACTGCGGACACTGGGAATATCCGGCATAGGAGCTGGTTCAGCCATGTCAAAAGTGGTTTGGAGTTCTGATGGGAGAGGCCAGGTTTTACCTTTAAGGCAGGCCTTGGTGAAGTCACTCGGGGGAAGTAAAGGGTGTTGTGGGCCCCAGTCACCCTGAGCTGGGGAGCCATGCAATCTCTGGCCCCAGCTCTAAACACCCACCCAGCTGAGACACAATCAGTAAAGGAAGAGGAAGGACCACCAAACCACTGTCCTGAATCTGCTCAGCATTCCTCTGTGCCAAAGGTTCTGATCCACTGTGATAAAAATCAGTCTCCATGAGTCTTGAAAGAGTCAAAGGTCCTTCTTAATCAAATGATCAACTGTTCATTTTGAAAGCTTGACTGGTTCAATTAAGATCACAGGAGGGAGACGGGTGCTCATATTACCCCCCTTCCTAACTAGCCTGGCCAGTTGCTGTCCCTGGAACCTACCTTGACCTACCCACTCCTGTGTCTGCTGGAATGCCCTCCCAACCCCCCGTGAAATTTGACCCATCATTCAATGCCACGTGCTAACCCCACCTTTTCCCAGAAGCCTTCCCTGACCCTACCAGCTGACCATGACCCTTTCTAAAGTCTTGTAGCCACATTTCATCTCTGTACTTGCTGTTTTCATGGGGGCTGTCTCCATCTGCTCTTAACTTCCTGTGTGCAGTGAGTAAGCTCCTTGCAGACCCTCACCACCCAACAATGGACATCTTCTGGAAGTTCATTTGTGACTCGACTGTCTGGAATTTATAACGCGCTCTTTCATTTTTTCTGGAGTAAGCATTTTCAAAACTGAAATCATAATGTTCCGGTGATAGCTCATTCCCAGGCTATCCCACACAGTCCAATACCATCGGTCATTATAAAACCCAATATTGCTGTTAAATCAAAAGTCTTAATATGTTGTTGTTGTTATGTGCCATGGAGCCGGTTCCAACTCTTAGCGACCCTGTATAGGGTTTCTGAGGCTGTAAATCTTTACGGGAGCAGAAAGCCTCGCTTTTCTCCCACAGAACAGCTGGTAGTTTCAAACTGCTGACCGTGAGATTAGCAGCCCGATTCATAACCACTACGGTACCAGAGCTCCTGTAACTTAAATACTTTGTATAGGCGAGCCTGGGAACCTGACTCCATCATCCACTAAAGGGAAATGCTCTAAATCAAGGGTGGGGGACCACTTTCTGCCAAGGGCCATTTGGACATTTATAACATCATATGTGGGACATAGAAAATTATCAACTTAAAAATTAGCCTACTATATTTGGTCAAACCTTTAATTAACTCACCCTTAATGTGATGGCTAGAACTGCGGTTGCCTTGGCAGAGCCAGACCAAATGATTTTGTTGGCCTTATCTGGCCCGAGGGCCAGACGTTCCCCACCCCTCCACACTTCCTCTCCTCCCTCCCCAGCCACAGCAGCCTTCTGCATGCTTGTTCTGATCAAGGCAGCCTGGTTGAAGCCTTGGGGTCCAGAGTCAGTCCTTGGTGAAAACCAGGTGTCTTACAGATGGGGACAGTTGAGGGAAGGAGGACTGCTGTAAGTTAAGAGGGCATAAGGGACAGACAACACCTATATCACAAATCTGAACAAGAGCAGCCCTACAGACCTGCTACCTCTCGCTCACTCAAAGACGTTCTTACTTTAATGTGGAAATCTATCAGATGTGTGGAGTCCTGGTGTGGTGCTGTGGATTAATGCACTGGACTGTTAAATTGGTTTGAATTTGAAGGTCATCGCTTCAAACTCATCAGCCACTTCTAAGAAACCCTATACAAGGTCACTGTGGGTCAGAACTGACTCAATGGCACTTAACAAGAACAATCTGATGTGTATCCTCATGTTCTTACCTTACCCTGACTTGCCCACTTTTTCCCTTCTGCCCCTAAAGAGAGGCTACATGGGGTGGTACCTCCCTGCTCCCCCAGCATCAGGAGTATACCGTGGGGGCTCTGAGTGTGGCCCCTAGCATTCTGTCTACACTTGGTGATGGTCCACAGCCAAATTTTTCTTTTTTGTAACAACATGTAAGAAGTTTCCATCTTCCCCCCACCCCCCACCCCAGCTATTCTCACCCCACAGAACTCAGCTTTCAGAACGTGTGCACCCCCATTTGTCGCTTCTGGTCAGTGGCCAATAAATTATGTTCTCATCTAGTATTTTTTCTAGAAACATCTCCAAACTTCAGACTCACCCTCTATTCAACCCATGTGGTCCCAGAACACCTTTTAAACTAACCTATTAACACCAGGGAGCTTGACCCTGGGAGGAGAATCAAGAGGGACCTGTATCCTGTGACTATGGGGAAAGTCTAATGGCGGAAGCGGCAAGAGGGAAGCTTTCAAAGGCGCCTTACCTTGTCACGACGCCACTTTGCAGACGCTGTGTTAGGACCCATTTAAAGCATTCAAGCATATAATCAAATTTCAGTAATGAGTTATTAATTAAGCAGGGGCAACCAATTCTCTGCTAACTGCCTCATAAACAATCGACAGGAGATTTGTGAATTTTGACTTCCTGACACTATTAAACAAATCAATATTAGGTTTCAGACACAGCAATTCAGAGAGTTTTCTCTGTTATTCGGCAACCATCTGCCTAGAATACTAATGAAAGAATTAAGAGCTGGAGATTTTTGCATGTGTTCCATCAAAAAGATCCTTATCTTTGGGGAATTGGGGCCTGATTTGCATGGAAGAAGACTTTGCTTTTGTAGGTACAATTTTTCTCAATATGTCACTCATTAGTATTTATAAAAGCACTGGGCAGTGGATCAGCCACCGGGCTTCATAACAAGCTGCCAGAGCCCCACTGGAGATAGCTCGGAACAAAGCAATTCATTTATTTATACATTTTGCAGACGGGTTAATTTATAGCTAACCTAACTCGTGGAAAACTTGGTTCTAAGAATACAGCCAAGCATCTTACTCAGCTTTTATTTTTTCAAAAAAAGATCTGTCTGTTCCAATGTAAAAACAGTTCACTGAACGATAAAGATAGAGTTTTTGCAAAATCTAGGCAAGTTCTAAGCGATAAAACGAGGTAGGCCAAGTCACCTTCCCTTGTGCCATCTCCCTTTCTTTCTCTTCTCTTTATCTCCCTTCATTAGTCACTTAACTCCAGCGTGGCACTGTTGAAGGGACAGTGACAGAGATCTCACTTTGTGGACCTGTGTGAGAACTATGGTCCAGACACTAGTAGTGCTAAATACCTCTTCCTCCTTTCTCCATGCATCCCAAACCCAAGTGGGATTTTGTCTAGGGAGTCACTGAGGATGTACAATTCATTCTCTCTGTGCCCACCTGGTTCAGTGATCCAGAAAGGATGTCATGTAGGAGTCAATCTGAAGGGTTAAGGATTGGGATTAGCACAGAAATGAAGACCCTTCCAGATACACAGAACCCAGGTCTTCTTTTATTATATACTTATCTCTTCATCTATCTTGTTTAAAATATATATTCACATATGTTGTATTTTTATATCTGGATGTGAATATGTGGTTTTCAAAATGCTTTAAATTAATATATACATATGTGTGTGTGTGTATGTATATATATTTAGAGAGCGAGAGAGAGTCCCAGTGTGGCTCTGTGGGCTAATGCACTGGACCGCCAAGTTGTTTGCACCACAAAGTCGGTGGTTCAAGCTCACCAGCCACTCCTTGGAAACCCTATACAGGGTCACTATGGGTTGTTCAACATCACTTAACAACAACAACATATATACATATGTGTGTATATGTCTATATCTATATATAGGAGTCCTGGTATGGCACTGTGGATAAATGGGCCAGACTGCACAGCCATTTGAACTGCAAGGTTTGCAGTTCAAGCTCATCAGCTGCTCCTCAAAAACTCTAGACAGGGTCACTGTGGGTCAGAACTAACTTGACGGCACTTAACAACAACAACAACATATCTATCTCTATATATATCACATTCAGCATTTCTCAAGCTGGGGGAACTGAAGAAAAAATTCAAGCCTCGACTTTTGTTATTGAAGAATTCTTTGGACAAATTATTGAATGATGCAGAAAGCATCAAAAGAAGATGGAAGGAATGCATAGAGTCACTGTACCAAAAGGAAATGGTTGCTATTCAACTGTTTCAAGAGG
>NW_006408521.1:47460260-47464041 GCF_000296735.1 Chrysochloris asiatica | reverse complement strand
AGACTTCAAAGTCATTTGAACTGCAAGGTCAGTGGTTCAAGCTCACCAGCTGCTCCTTGGAAACCCTATACAGAGTTGCTATGGGTCAGAACTGACTTGATGGCACTTCATAGAGACCCTGTATAGTGTTTCCAAGGAGCAGCTGGTGAACTTGGACCACCGACCTTGAAGTTCAAATGACTTTGCAGTCTGATACATTAGCTCTCAGAGCCACACCATGACTCATATATAGCTGTGGGTCTATGTATATACATAGGAGTCTATTGTAGATTGAATTACATCCACCAAAAATATGTGTCCTAATTCCTAACTTCTATGTTTGTGATTATAATCCCATTTGGGAAAGGGTTGTTTTTGTTATGTTACCAAGACAGGATTTGTGTACTAGGTGTGTCTTGAATTCATCTCTTTTGAGATATAAAAGAGATTACACAAGCAAGTGAAAGATGGAGTAACATAGAAGCCAAGACACATGGAGATCTCCAAGGAACCAGGAAGCAAAAGCTAGAGAGACAGGACCTTCTTGAGAGTCAGCAGAGAGAGAAAGCTTTCTCTTAGAATTAGTGCTCTGAATTTGGACTTCTTACCTCCTAAACTGTGAGAAACTAAATTTATGTTTGTTAAAGTCATTAACTATGAGACAAAGGTTAGTGGCTTGAACCCACCCAGAAGAACATTGGGAGATGGGATGGCAGTCTATTTCCAACAAATCATGGCCTTGAAAACCCTATAAAGCAGTCACATTCTACACACATGGGATCATCACGAGTTGGAATCTGGAGTTTCCATTTACCATCTGTTAGCAACAAGAATCTAAGACTCTTCAGCTCCATCCAGTAAAAAAGGAAAGAGGTGGAGAAAACCCGCCTGTATCTTAAGGACAAGAACTTAGTCACACAGCCATACCTAGCTGCGAATGTAGTCTTTAAAACAACTAGACACATGACCATGGAAGGAAGAAGGAAGACTGTGCAATGGAGGGAAACTAATGGTCTCCACCATGCATTACTATAGAGACGGTACCCAATGCCCCTCTAGGAACATCCCAAAAGTCAATGCAGAATGAACCTGGCACAACCCTGATTCCAGTCTGCTGCCTGAAGCTGAAAGGTAGTCAATGATGGCAAAGAGCCTGAAAAGAGCAACCAGTCAGAATGGAGGGCTGGTTGAAAATGAGCACAGCTTTAAGAGTGGTGGAGTTGAACATCAAGTATTGATGTACACCATTAAACACAGGACCACGAGCTGCAGAAGATGGAATGGCTCACAGAAGCCCACATACATAAAGTAGATTTGTGTAAAGGCCAACAGGGATCAGATGTTGGATTTGGTTCTCATTTTTTTTTTTTTAAGTTTTTATTGTGAATTGAGTGATAATTTACATGGGAGAACATCGGTTTTACATTCATCGTTTCATTGCAATGATTACAATCTCCTCTGTGCATCATCATTCAACAGTATTTGCTTCTATTCCTTCTGGGTTTCGTGGGGGTTTTTTTTGCGGGGATGGGGGGATGTACACAAAAACATTCAGGAATATATGATCATTTAAATATACAAAGTACTCATTCTACAAGCCTGCCTCCTGGCTGCCAGCACACAGCCTTTCTCTTTCCATGAGTCTAGAGTCCTTAGCTGCTCCCTCTCTCTATGTCCTCATCTCTGCCTCCATCTCTGGTGTTGCTGCTCCTCTGGATAGAGTCCCACATTCTGCTCATGCTCCTCTCCCTTGATGGTTCTAGGATCCTCTGTTCCTGAAATGGTAGATTAACTACTCGTCTCTTTTTGTTACAAAACTTCTACCTTTACAGTTGTGGCCAGTATGGCTTCCTCAACTCCAGACTTTGAGGTTTCCAAGTCCATTTCTCGTGACTAATTAGAAATGGGATACTCCTCAGGATCACTGTTATCTTCCACCTAGAAGTGTGTCGTGCCCATATATAAAATATAAAACTGGGCAAAATCCAAACTTTCAAAAATGATCAATTACATGGCAGGTTGTCTATGTCACAAAAGGAGCTTATATATATATATATATAAATTTATAATGGGTCCTTCTACTACGAGACTCTATGGCATATGTAAAGAATGACTTGATATTCCAAATTCAGTTGGCTCAGAAGTGTGGCAACTAGTTCTGCGACACCCCCAAATTTACTGAGGAAAAGGTGACCCATCAGGAGCTGGTGTTTATTATGTTGATACCAACACTTGCTTTGCCTCATTTTATGCTCATCGTCACAGTAAGTGCTCATACATCACTATCCTTGACTAGTCAGGGTCACCGAGGATGGGACAGAGCTGGGATCTGGTACAATTTGAGTGCATAACCCACCATCTCACTCTGTTCTAGCTTACAGTGAGATGCCCTACACTGTCCCTTTTCCACACTGAATTCCTGTTCATTTTGCCCAAATAACATTTTCTATTTAAAACAAGCAGTTAGAATAATAATGATTATTAACTATAATAAAATTTGCTGTTTGGGGACATAGAAATTTCCTTTACTGTTTTGCAGAATTATAACTTGATTTTTAAATATTAAAATAACCATGTTACCTTTGCAGTCAATATCTCCTGGGGCATCAGCACTGTTCATTTGGAAAAGACTACAGAAAATTAAAAGAATTTATACAATGAAAACTCAATAGCACATTCTGGAACTATCTCTGTTTCATATCAATCTTATATGCATTGCCTCAGTAGTGCAGCCTGGAAACATTATATGCATGCAATCCCTGGGTTATGAACATCCTATTTACTGACAACTCCTACTTGCCCTTTAATGTTATGTGAATTTGCCCTTCCTTTGAAATGACTGAACCAATCTCTAGTCACACAAATTCTTCATCACAATCACCTTCACTTGTAGCACATGAAGCTTTTAAATCTTTGAAAAGGCTCAGAGCCTTTTCTTCCACTAAAGTAAGGCTACATAAGAACTGTTGCATCTGTTCTGACTTACCTACAAATTCTTAAAGACACAGGAACAGATCTTGCACCTACCTGAGGACTGCCTACATTTAAAAATATATTCATCCTGACACTGCCATATGCTTATAGTCAACTTGAACACCCCACTCGAAGTTGGCGTTTCCATATTCCCAGATATTAAGTTAGTTTTTGCATATTAGTTATGGACAACAATCTATTGTAATCAGTTTAAGCAGAAAGGGATTTACTAAGGAGGATTAAAGAAGACCATAGAAGAATTGATGTGCAGTTGGGTTATGGTGTTGGAGGAGAATATTGAAAGTACCATGGACTGCCAAAAGAACCAATAGGCCTGTGTTGGAAGAAGTGCAGCCAGAGTGCTGCTCCTTGGAAACCATGAGGGCCAGACTTCATCACTCATATTTCGGACATATTGTCATGTTTGGTAAAGTGGAGGGTCGGAAAAAAAGAAGAAGGTCCCCAGTGAGATGGACTGGCACACAGAGAGTAGCAATGGGCTCAGGTGTAGCAACGATTGTGAGGTTGACCCAGGACCCGGCAGTATTTTGATCTATTGTGCATAGGGTCATTACAAGTCTGTACCAACTCTATGATATCTAACAACAACAAAAAAGATTAAATGGCTTACTTCCATAACACACAGAAGGACCAGATTTGGGTGCTACAAAAATATTACAATGAAGGTAGTATTTTTCTAGAAAAAATGTCAGCTCATACTAAGGGATTATCAAGTCCACTGTCTCTGTGTTCCACTAAACAGCACTTACAAAACTGATAAATGGGAGAACAAACAGGATAGCGGATAGGGTGGAAGTGCAGTAAAGGA
>NW_006408521.1:47425389-47457500 GCF_000296735.1 Chrysochloris asiatica | reverse complement strand
ATGGAGGGGATTATAATCAATGTAATGAAACAAGTTATATGAATTGTTGAATGTGAAACTGATGATGTGCCCTGTAAACTTTCACTCAATCTACAATAAAAACCTTAAATTAAAAAAGAAAACACAAAAAACCTCTGAGAAATGGTATGATACTCTATCAACAGCACCATATACCTACACCTGCTAGCCAGCACATCTCATATTCCTGTGAACAGCTACCAACTTCCATTGCCTACTGCCACGTCCAAGATTTGCAGCGGTGCATCTGCTGAGTAGAATTTAGATCATATGCAGTTTATTTGGCTGCAAGGGAATCTGGAAATGTTTATTTTGTTCGTTTTTTCAATTTTGAGGGTTTTGAAAAAAAAATTTCTATATCTCTTCGGAGTCTCTGGGTGGCACAAACAATTAAGCTTTACCAAAAGGTTGGTGGTTTGAACCCATCCACTCTGAAGAAATACCTGTTGATATGCATCCTAAAGGTTATAGCCTTGGAAGCCTGATGGAGCATAGTTCTACTTTGCACACAAGTGTCAATGTATCAATCAAGTAGATACCAACATTGGGGTGGGGGTGGGGGGGGTTGGTTATAGACACTGTGACAGCTACAATGGACTCAAACTTAACAATTGTAAGTACAGCTCAGGTCCAGGTAGGGTTTCATTCTGTTAGACATTAGCTCACTGTTTCCAACTAACAGTTCCAACTATCCACTCAACAGCACCTAAAAACAGCAATAACATCTATAAATACAAAGATAAGCTACAAGGGTTCTGATAATAACCCCGTGTATAAATAAAGTAATAAGCAAGCTGATCTGCAAAGTTAGCCACAGGAATGCTGGCCATGGCCTTCTCTAATATTTACACCAAAATGCTGACAGCATACCAACAAGTGGATCAGGTGCTGAGTCAATTGCATTTACACCTGTAATCTAATTAAATGTTCACAAAGATCCCCTCAGCTATGTATTTACAACTTTATCTGAAGATGAGAAAACTCAGGGTTAGATCTGTAAAAAACTTTCTCAAACTCACACAGATAGTAAATGGTGGAGCTGATATTTTATTGATTTATCCTACTGTTAAGTGTCATCAAGTCAGTGTCAACTCATAGTGACCCTGTATAGAGTTTTTAATTTGCAATATTGAAGAATTCTATGGATGAAACATTGAATGATGCAGAAAATTTCAAAATAAGATGGAAGGAATACAGAGGCACGGTACCAAAAAGAAATGGTCAGTATTCAACCATTTCAAGAAGTAGCATATGATCAAGAATCTATGATACTGAAGGAAGAAGTCCAAGGTGCACTGAAGGCTTTGGGCAAAGAACAAAGCTCTGAGAATTGATGGAATACACATTGAAATCTTTCAAGAAAGTGAGGCAACACTGGAGGCACTCACTCATCTATGCCAAGAAATTTGGAAGACAAATATCTGGCCAGCTGATGGGAAGAGATCCATATTTGTACCCATTAAAAGGAAAGGTGACCCAATGGAGTGTGGAAATCATAAAGCAATATCATTAATATCCCATGCAAGTATATTTTTGCTAAAGATAATTCCAATATGGCTGCAACACTACATTGACAAGGAACTGCTAGAGTTTTAGCTGGATTCAAATGAGGACATGGAATGAGGGACATAACTGCTGACGTCAGATGGGTCTTGGCTGAAAGCAGAGAATACCAGAAAGATGTTTACTTGTGCTTTATTGACTACACAAGGTCTTTCAGTTGTGTGCATCATGACAAGGTATGGGCAACATTGTGGAGAATGAATATTCCGAAACATTTAATTGTGCTCATAAGGAACCTATACATAGACCAAGAGGCCATTGTTTGGACAGAACAATGTAACACTGAATAGTTTAAAATTAAGAAAGATGTGTGCCAGGGTTGTAGTCTTTCACCATACTTATTCAATCTGTTTGTTGAACAAAAATATGAGAAGCTGGATTATATGAAGAAAAACGTGACATAAGGGTTTGAGAAAGACTCATTAACAACCTGTGATATGCAAATGATATAATCTTGATTATTGAAAGAGAAGAGGACCCTATACAGAGAAGCAGCAACACCAGAGATGCAGAGATGATGACATGGAGAGAGGGAACAGCTGAGGACTCTAGAGCCATGGAAAGAGAAAGACTATGTGTTGGCATCTAGGAGGCAGGCTTGCAGAATGTGCTTTGGGGCTGTTTAAATGATTCCTGAGTGTTTTGTGTACATCAACACACACACAAAAAAAAAAACAACAACAAACAAACCAATAACCAGAGGGAATAAAAACAAATACTGTTGAATGGTGATGAATGGAGGGGGTTGTAATCATTACAGTGATAAGAAATATAATAGGATGAGTGCAAAACTGATGTTCTCCCTTGTAAACCATCACTCAATGCACAATAAAAGCTCTGGGGTGTGTGTGTGGGGGGGAATTAGTGATGAAGATCAAAACCACAGTCTTCGATATGGGTTGTACCTCATTGTAAAGAAAGCCAAAATCCTCATCACTGGACCAATAAATAAGATCAAGATAAATGGAGGGAAAAAAATGAAGTTGGCAAAGATTTCATTTTTCTCATATCAATCATCAATGCTCATGGAAGCAGCAGTCAAGAAATCAAATGATGTATTGCATTAAGCAAATCTGCTGCACAAGACCTCTTTAAAGTGTTGAAGAGCAAAGATGTCAATTTGAGAACTAAAGTGCACCTGACCCAAGCCATGGCATTTATAATAACCTCATATGCATAAGAAAGTTGGACAGTGAATAAGGAAGACCGTTGGTGAAGATTATTAAAAGTACCATGGGCTGCCAAAAGAACAAACAAATCTATGATGGAAGAAATACAGCCAGAATGCTCCTTAGAAACCATGATCAACAGATTTTATCTCTCATCCTCCAGCCATATCATCAGCATGGGCCAGGCCCTGGAGAAAGACATCATGTTTGGTAAAGTGGAGGGTCAGAGAAAAAGAGGAAGACCCCCAATAAGATGGATTGGCACAGTGGCGGCAGCAATGGGCTCAAGTGTAGCAATGATTGTGAGGTTGTGTTTCATTCTGTTATGCTTAAGGTTGCTTTGAGTTGGAATTTTGGTATAAAGGTTAGGGAAAGCCATGGTCAGCATTCCAGTGACTAGCTTTGTAGACTAGCTTGCTTATTACTTGTGTTGGTACTGTCTACACAGCACTTAACCATCACAACAACAATCGGGTTTTCGAGAAGCAGTTGATGGGTTTGGACTGCTAACTTTGTGATTAGCATTCTAGTGCCCCAATACAGTAACTATTACAGGAAAAAGAGGGAGAGAAGTTCTGCCACCTATAAACTCTGCAACTGCAAATGGGTTCGTATCTGTCTTTCTTAGGTCTTAGGATTCACCACTCATCTGTCAGTGGGCCATATTGTAGTGACTTGTGTGTTGCTGTGATTCTGGAAGCTTTGCTACTGGTACTTCAAATACTAGCAGCATCACCCATGGTGGACAGGTTTCAACAGAGCTTCCAAACTAAAATAGACTAGGAAGGGCATGGAGTTCTACATCTGAAAAAATAAACTTTGGTCAGTGAAAACCATATAAATAGCAGCAAAACATTGTCTGATATTGTGCCAGAAGATGAACCCCTCAGATTGGAAAACACTCAAAATCTGACTGGGGAAGAGCTACCTCCTCAAAGTAGAGTTCACCTTAATAATGTGGATGGAGTCATGTTTTGGGGATCTGTATTTATGGCACAATTCAGAATAAGAAGAAATAACTGCAAACATCTATTAATAAATTAATTGAACATAGCATGTATAGAGTATGAATCAAGAAAAATTGGAAGTTGTCAAAAATGAAATGGAATGCTTGGCGATCTATACCGTAGGCATTAGTGAACTGAAAAAGACTGATATTGACTAGCCTTTTGAATCAGACAATCCCCAGATCTGTCACAAGGAGAGACAGCATTGTACGTATCCTCAAAAAGAACATTTCAAAATTTATCTTGAAATACAATTTTGTCAGTAATAGGATAATATCCATACACCTACAAGAAAGACTAATTAGTACAACTGTTATTCAATTTATGTACCAACAACTAATGTCAAAGATATACAAAGGGTTGTTTTGTGGGGGTTTTTGTTTTGTTTTGTTTTTTTTATCAACTGTAGCATTCTGAAATTGGTCAAACATGCAATCAAATTGCATTGATAATTACTGGTGATTGGAATTCAAAAGTTGGAAACTAAGATGGCTCAATCTTTGGAAAATGTGGCCTTGGTGATAGAAACAACACTGATTGCAAAACCAATGACTATTCATTGGAAATATCTTTTTTCAACAACATAGATGGTAACTGTACACTTGGGCCTCTCTGATGGAGCATACAGGAATCAAACTGACAACATCTGTGGAAAGAGATAGTGAAGAGGTTCAACCAGTCAAAACAAGGCTAGGGGCTGACTGTGGAACAGACTAGCAATTACTCACCACGCAAGTTCAGGCTAAACCTAAGGAAAATTCAAGCAAGTCCACAAAAGCCCAAATAGAGCCCACCTGAATTTAGAGACCATCTCAAGAATAGATTTGATACGTTTGACACTATTGATCCAAGACCAGAGGAATTGTGGGATGGCATCAAGAACATTGTTTATGAAGAAAGCAAAAAGTCATTAAAAAGACAGGGAAGGAAGGAAGAAAGGCTCTAAGTGGAGGTCAGAAGAAACTCTGAAACTAAAGCCACTGAAAGAAAGGATGACATAAAAGAGCTGAACAGAAGACTTCAAAAGGTTTCTGGAGAAGACAAAGTAAAATATTATGATTTCTTCAAAAGAGTAAAAAGAGATCCCATAGACTGGGAACAATTTTGGTAATGACATATCAGACAAGGAACTTCTAAGATTTATATAACACTTAAACAGCTCAACAAGAAGAAACCAAATAATCTAGTTTAAAAATGAACAGAGGATATGAACAGACACTTCACCAAAGAAGATATTCAGGGGGCCAACAAACGTATGAGGAAATGCTCAGGATCATTAGCCACTGTTGCTGATGTTGTTAAGTTTTATAGCAACCCTGTATATGGTTTCTGAGGCTTTAAATCTTCATGGAAGCAGAAAGCCTTATCTTTTTTCCTACAGAGTGACTGGTGGACCCAAACCATAGACCTTGTAGTTCGCAGTCTTGTTGTTGTTGTTAAGTGCCATCGAGTCGGTTCTGACCCATAGCAACCCTATATAGGGTTTCCGAGGAGTTGCTGGTAAGTTTGAACTGCCAACCTTGCAGTTCAAATGGCTTTGAAGTCTGGCACATTAACCCACAACACCACACCAGGAGTCCAGTTCTCAGTCTAGTGCTTATCATATGGAGCCACTGTGCCCTAAAATAAACGTGCAATAGTTACATGTATGAAGAATTTGAGAAGACCAATGCCAAAGTTAAGAAGGTCACACTAACTTTTCACTCTCCAAAGACCTCCTTTCTTTTGCTAAGTGGAATATGATTTATTTGGTAGTCTGCCTAATGCAAGAAGGTTCCATGGCCAATAGCTTCATGTTAAAATAGGATTATGTGGCTCAATAAAGAGAACCTTTCATAGCAGCAATAGCTCCCATTAGTAGCAGGAGGTCTGCTAACACTCAGCCTTAATTAAACTGATTCCTTGATGAATCTAGTATGACAGAGACCAACACTGTTAACACGAAAGTGCTCACAAGCTTTCCCTTGGCAAATCGTTGGAGAAATAGTGGAATAGAGAGGTTGGAGAAATCTTTCTTCTTGGATAAATCTCTGGTCTTCTGTTTGTATAGTGGATTTAGGTAATAGGAGAAGTGAAAGTTAACATAACCCGGAGAGATTAAACTGATAGGGATCTTTAAAGAACTTGGAAAGATGGCAGTAAAAGAAAAATGAGTTCAGAAGAAGAAGGGACCAGTCCCTGAAGAAGGACATCATGGTTGGGAAAGTGGAGGGTCAGTGAAAAAGTGTGGCTCAACACACTGGCTGCAACAAGGGACTCAAACATAACAATAGTGAGGATGGCGCAGTATCGGGCAGTGGGTCATTCTATTGTACGTAGGGTCACTATGAGTTGTGAGGATGGCGCAGTATCGGGCAGTGGGTCAGTCTATTGTACGTAGGGTCACTATGAGTTGGCACTAACTTGACAGCAACAACAAATCAGGGAGTGTTTTGTTTTGTTTTTGAGGATGTTGCCTTGGAGTCATGAGAAGTCCAAAGAACCTAAGGTTTGGAGCAAATTGGGAAGGAAAGGAGCATTTTGAGACCTGTTGCTGAGATTATTCAATGGGTCTCCCTTAATGGTTTTGTGATGATGTAAGTCAAGAGTCAAATTACTTTCTATTAGTTTTGGCTGATTGATTGTGCTTCTTTGAATATGATCCACATCAGTACTACGTAGGGAACCTTTTTCTGTCAAAATTTATAACTTCATTTGAGGGCCATACAAAACTATCAACTTAAAATTTAGCTTGTTATACTATGGATGAAGCTTCCCCAAATTCCCCAAATAGGGAAAGATGCTTCAGATGCTTCATATAAGGAAGGATCAAGCATGTCTCCTCAGTACCCTGGGTGGATAGGCACAGGCAGCTTAGACTTTGGCTACCAAAATTGGGGGGCTATGAAAGCACGAAGTGACTGATTTACAAGCTTTCATGAGGGTGCTTAGTGACAGAAGAGGGGACTAAGAATCCCTACTGAACAGTTTTCCTCTTGTCCAGATGGGTCTGGGGATGAGGGGGACAGGATTCTTTGATTCAATTGTGAGTGCCTATTTTCAGGTCTAATGGCAATTGTCACAACTGGAAATGTAGAAGAGCTGCTACTAAAAAAGGGGAGCAGTTAATCTGTCATCTCAGGAATAGAGGACTCTAGGACCATCAAGAGGGAAGAACATGAGAGGAGTAAGGAATCCTGACCAGAAAAGCAGCAACAAAAGAGATGGTGACAGAGGCGATGGCATAGAGAGACAGAGCAGCAGAGGACTATAAGCCCAGGGACTGAGAAAGGCTGTGTGCCTGTGGGCAGGAGGCTGCCTTACAAAGTGTGCTCTTTGGACATTTAAATGAATATATATTTACAATATGGTGTGTGTACATCAAAAAAAATAAAATAAAAAGATAATAGAGGTAAATACTGTTGGCTGAGGGTACATGGAGGGGATTGTAATCCTACAACGGTTTGCTGAATGTAAAACTGGTGATCTGCTCTGTAAGATTCACTCACTCAATATACAATAAAAGCTTTAAAAAAAAAAAAATAGTCTGCTCTATTTGGTCAAATATTTAATGAACTCACCCCTAATGTGATGTCTGGAGTCCTGGTGTGGTGTTGTGTGTTCATGCACTAGACTGCAAAATCTATTTGAACCACAAGGTCAGAGGTTCGAGCTCACCAGCTGCTCCTCAGAAACACTATACAGAGTCGCTCTGGGTCAAACCCGACTTGATGGCACTTAATGGCAGCAACTACAAAGTGATGGCTGGAACTGTGGTTGCCTTGGCAGGGCCAGACCAAATGATTCTGTGGACCTGACATATTTGAGTCACACTCTTTTATAAAATTTGGCCACCAAACCAGTGGTTGTTGTTAAGTACCTGACCATGCACAGAGTTTCCGAAGCTGCAAATCTTTACAGGAGCAGAAAGCCTCATCTTTCTCCCATGAAATAGCTGGTAGTTTTGAACTGCCAACTTTGAGGTTAGTAGCCCCATTCATAACCACTACGCTATCAGAGTTCCAGTGGTAGCTGCTTCTTTTAAGGTGTATAACCTACAGGTTTGGGACTCTCAGAGGGGTAGAAAGTAGGGGAAATTTTCACAAGTCACTTCTGCCTTCATTTTTTCACCGTTCTGCAGGAGAAAGATGAGGCTTTCTACTCCCGTAAGGATTTACAGCCTCAGAAACCCTGTACAGGGTCGCTATGGGTCGGAACTGACTCGACGGCACTTAACAACAACAACAATTATACATAGATTCAATGCAGAATGTGTCTCAAACACATATAATATGCACAATTTTTCTTATGTTCATTAAAAAATTTTAAATTATATAAAGGGGCTTCAAAATGTTCATGGAAACATGTCATTATGTCTTCATTTCATTTTTCCACCAACTTTTGGAAGCCCCCTCATACATTGCTCATTACAAACATTCAAGCATTACCATCTCTTCATCACACCCTCACTTAAAAGAGCACATTTTGTGTGTTACAGACACTGTTCTGTGCTGTACACTTAGGAACATATAGTCTCCTCCAGACAATCCTGGATTCAGCACTGGACTGCGAACCACAGGTTGACAGTTCAAACCCACCAGCTATTCCTTGGAAATAGGGTCGCTATGAATCAGAACCGACTCGAAATCACTAAACAACAACAATAGCCAGACAATCCTAGAGGCTGGTACTGTGATGATGAACGTTTTACAAATTAAAAGCTGGAGGCACAGCGAGATCAAGAACTTGCTTGAGGTTGCACAGTGTGTCAAAACCAGAATTTGAACCCGGACTGTCTGACTTCAGAGCCCATGCTCCTAACCACCATAATATGCTGATTTTAATCCCATCCTCCTTTCCCCAGAGACAAACTCTGTGATGCTTCTCAGATATGTTTCTTCAGGTTTCTATACATAGGAAAAGATATAGAAGGATTTATTTTAATGGTTATGCACCTTCGGTATGGATTACATATCAATGTAAAGAAAACAAAAATCCTCACCACTGGACCAATAAACAATATTCTTATCAACGGAGAAAAGATTGAAGTTGTCAAGGACTTCATTCTTCTTGGATCAACTATCAACATTCACAGAAGCAGCAGTCAAGAAATCAAACAATGTGTTGCATTACACAAAATTTGCTGCACAAGACCTTTTTAAAGTGTTGAAGAGCAGAGATGTCAGCTTGAGGACTAAGGTGTGTCTGACCCAAGCCATGATATTCTCAATAACCTCATATGCATGTGAAAGCTGGATAATGAATAAGGAAGACCATAGAAGAATGGATGCATTTAAGTTATGGTGTTGGAGGAGAACATTGAAAGCGCCATGGGCTGCCAAAGGAACCAACAGATCTGTGCTGAAAGAAGTGCAGCCAGAATGCTCCTTGGAGGCCAGGATGGCCAAACTTCTTCTCTCATACTTTGGACATATTGTCAACAGGGACCAGTCACTGGAGAAGGATATCATGTTTTGTAAGGTGGAGGGTCAGAGGAAAAAGAGGAAGACCCCCAAAGAGATGGATTGGCCAAGTGGTAGAATCGATGGGTTCAAGTGTAGCAATAGTAGTGAGGTTGGCCCAGGATTGGGCAGTATTTTGTTCTGCTGTGCATAAGGTCACTATGCGTTGGTACCGACTCGATGGCACCTAACAACAACAACAGATACACAAATATGTCCCCAGCAGAGAGACAAGGAAATCACTGTGATTTCCAGGTGGAAAGAAATGCAGAGCTCCCTGTATCCTCCAGGTAAGCAAGGATTTGTGAAACCCTATGAAAATACCTCCTGAAGCAGAGCTTTGAACCGCCAAGTTTTTGACACAGAGGAAGCACCTTCCATAAAGGAACTTCTGATTCATATGGACAGCTTCAAGGCCACTCCCAGGGGAGCAGGAAAGCAATTCTCCTGGACAGGTACTTGGGCTCCACCCACCCCACCACCACAGGAGCCCCAGAGGACCTGGGGGACACACCTGACTGCTGGTGATGGATTGCCCCCAATTTCATTTAATTACCCAAATTTCTCACATCTGGCGAGCCTTTCATAGTTTACAGCACACCCACTAATTTGCTTTTGCCTCAAAACAATCCCATAGGGTAAGAATTGTTTGGGTCCCCACTTTATAAATGGGCAATTGGGAGACTCAGTGGTAGCATGCAGCCTTCCCATGAACACCCCAAGTCCTGCGGTTTCCTTCCTCGTCCACCTGTAATTGGGCTTCCTAGATGTGGTCTGTAGAACTTGCTCTTTCCATGGAGACAAATTTCAAGATTGCCTGCTAGACATCACAAAAGCTTCCTGCCATTGCAAAATCCATATGCCGTTTCAAAATCTATAAGCGTCATCTCCAGGACAACACCTGAGCTATCCCTGGAGCTGATGCCAGCTCTACACTTCTTCCAACATATCACCTGAATTATATACCTGGAGCAGATGCCTTGTTTATGCTTCTTCTAAGACAACACCTGAGATTTACTTGCAGCAGATGTTATGTCCTACATGAGATTTTGCCCTCTAAACTATACGCTCATTGAGTCAGACATTTTGGCTAGGTCCCTTTTACTTTTTCCTACACTTTGCCCCACAAAGGACCGAGAAAACGTTCATCCTGATTCCGTTGTGACAACATTCCTCCTAAAATAATCCCTTTGCAATTATCAAATATTAGTTTGCATGTCTATCTCTTTTAATTTTTTAATTTTTAAGTTGTGATTTGGTTTAAGGTTTACAGAGTATACTTGGTTTTCCATTGAACAATTCATACACATTTTGTTTTATGACATCGATTGCAATCCGCACAATATAGCAGCCATCTTGCTTTGTCCTCCCTGTCTTTCCTCTTTGCATTCATCACACATTCTATCCTGTCGTCCTGCCTTGTGAGCTTTCTCCTGGGGTAATTGCTGCCCTTTTGATCATGCGTTGTTCTAAGAAGTACACACTTCCCTAGTGTTACTGTTCACGTTATAGACCTCACTATTGTCTGACATTGAGGTCAGTCCCAGGCTTGAAAGGGCCATAATCTCAGGCCCCTTCAGTCTCTTTCTGACCCGTAAATCCAATTTATTTTTATAATCTTGTGTTTTGTTCCACATTTTTCGTCCACTCTATCCAGGACCTTGTATTGCGATCTTTCTCAAAGTGGTCAGTAGTGGTAACCAGACGCCATCTCTCGTGTTCTCTAGGTCCTGGAGGCTGAGGTTTCGATGGTCCATTAGTTCTCTGGACTAATTGCTCCCACGCATCTTTGATTTTTTTCAAAATTCTTCTTTGCTTCAGATGTTGTTGTTGAGTGCCATTGAGTCGGTTCCGACCCATAGTGGCCCTGTATAGGGTTTCTGAGGAGCTGCTGGTGAGCTTGAACCACTGACTTTGCAGTTCAAACAACTTTGGAGTCCAGTGCACTAACCCACAGCGCCACACCAGGACTCCAGATGGGGTTGGGCCCAATAGTTGCCCCTTCAATGGCAGCTCATAAACTTTTAAGATCTCAGTTGCTACTCACCAGAGTAGGATGTAAAACACTGTTTTTATGACTACTGCTATGCTGATTGACCTTAGTGTCCTTCAGGCCCAGTGACTCAGTCCCTCAGAGAGTTTGGTTACATCTAAGAAATGTTCATAACTTCGCCCCTTGTAAATTCTATGTGGGTTATTTGCAGCACATGAGAGGGAGCTTCAAACAGTTCATGCAAAAATCCTATTATCTTTCAACTCCATTTTTCCAGGAACTTTTTGAAACCCCCTCTTACAAATGCATACAAGAATGTAGAAATGTCCTCTGTCAAACTATATATATTCATGGGAATAGTACCATTGGCCTTACCAAACCTGTTTAGCTTGTATTGTTGTTGTTAAATACTGTCAAGTTGATTCTGACTGGTTTCTGAGGAGTGACTGGTTATATATATTCATGGGAATAGCACCATTGGCCTTACCAAACCTGTTTAGCTTGTGTTGTTGTTGTTAAATACTGTCAAGTTGATTCTGACTGGTTTCTGAGGAGTGACTGGTGAGTTTGAACCACTGACCTTATGGTTCCAAGTGACCTTGCGGTCCAGTGCTTATCCTACAGCACCACACCAGGCCTCCTTAGCTTATGTGTCTGTGTCTATATGTGTATCTACTCATGGGCTATGGCTATTACTATTATTACTGTTATTGCCTGATCATGAATGCAAAAGTTGTTGTTGTTAAATGCTGTAGAGTCGCTTCTGACTCATAGCGACCCTGCACAGAGTTTCCAAGGTTGTAAATCTTTACAGGAGCAGAAAGCCTCATCTTTCTCCCACAAAACAGCTGGTAGTTACAAACTGCTAACCTTGAGGTTAGCAGCCCGTTTTGTAATCTCTATGCTACCAGAGCTCCTGAATGCTATAGTAGTGACCTTGAACTCTTGTGTTCCTCCCAGTGTCTTCCTTTGCCTTGATCATTATGTGCTGACCTCCCCCTGAGTGGAGACAGCTCATCCCTTCACCCACGTTAATACCTATCTACTCTCTAGTTACAGATTTATCTTCCCTGGCTCTCCCACCCCTGGTAAACTTCAAAGAATATTTCTTCCTGTATGTAAACCTTTTTTTGGCTTTTTATAGTAGTGGTTTCATATAGTATCTGTCCTTTTGTGTCCAGGTATAGCAACATAGGGTAAGCACTCGACCTCTAGGTCAGTTTGAACTGTAAAGTCGGTAGTTCAAACTCACCAGCCACTCCTCAGAAATCTTATTCTGGGTTGCTATGAATCAGAACCGACTCAACAAACTTAACGACAACAACAACAATTTCACTTGGAGTCCTGGCATGATGCTGCAGGATAATGTACTGGACCACAAGGACTCAAGATCAGCAGTTCAAATCCACCAGCCACTCCTAGGAAACCCTAGCTAGGGTCACTATGAGTCAGAACCCACTACACGACACTTAACAGTAACAACAGTAACAACATCATTTAGCAAAATGCCCTTTAAGTTCATCTATGTTATGAAATGTTTCAAAGATTTATCATTATTCATTAACACTGTGATATCTTCCACTGTGTGTATGTAACCGGAGTTCATTCATTCATCTGTTGATGGGCATTCACTTAAGTTGTTTCCTTCTTTTTGCTGTTGTGAATAACAGCTGTGATGATCATGGGATCTGTTTGTGTCCTGGCACTGTAGGATGTATACCTGGTAGTGGGGTCCCTGGATCATAGGTATTTCTGGGAACACAGGAGCTCCACACAATAATTACTGGACTGTGAACCACAAAGTTCATGGGAGCAAGATGAGGCTTTCTGCTCCCGCAACGATTTAAAGTCGACAGAATCGACTTCTCGGGACTTAACAACAACAATGGTATTTCTATTTCCAACATTGTAAGGCAGTGCCATGTTGTTTTCCACAGTGGTTGCACAATTGTACAGTCCCAGCAGGAGTGTTTTAAGGTCCCGAACTCTCCACACCCTCTCCCGTATTTGTTTTGTTGTTTTCATTTGAACTTTGCTACTAATGCTGGCGTGAGATGCTATCTCATTGTTGTTTTGATTTGCATCTCTCTAATGGGGAAGGATTCCTGGTGGTACCTTGAGTTAAACATTGGGCTCCTAACTGCAAGGTCAGCCATTCAAACCCACCAGTCACTGTCCTTTAGGGTAACAACTTGGCAGCAGTGGGCTTGGTGTGGGGTCTTAACGGCTGGCAGCTGTGTGCAGCTGGCATTTCTTGAGCACAGACGACTGTTAGGGTCTGGGCTTGACTCTATTTGCATCATCTGACACAGCCATCTAACGTTTGTTGTCAGACAACTAGTTATCCACCAAAGAATAGCCTCCCCTCTTCCGTAGGAAGAGAGCTGTAACTGGGCAGACGGCGGCCCAGCTTCCTACGTAGGTATATTGTTCACGTGACTCCATGGAACTCAGTGGATGCTTTGCTCATAACGTGCACAACTTGGTTTTGGTTTTTGGTTTTGCTTGTAACTCCAAGGACAAGCCTCTTACTGTGATCTGTGTGTGTGTGTGTGTGTATATCTATATCTATATAGATATTGATATAGATATAGATTTTTTTTTTAAATCCAGCAAATTGGTTTTAGACTCCCCTGAACTTTCCTCATGAGTGAGTAGAGAGAGAAAGAGACTCAGGAAACAGGCAAGTGGTACCATGCTCGTAGCCAAACTTTAAGTTAGCAGCTGTGCACGTTAACTGTCTGCCCCATGCAGAGATTTCGGAGAGCAGATGTCCACTTTGTTGTTGTTACTGTTGCTGCTCTTGTTGTTAAGTGTTGTTGAGTTGGTTCAGACTCACAGCCAACCCGTCGGTGTAGGGTTTCCAAGGATGTATCTTTTTTTTTCTTTTTTTAAGTTTTTATTGTGAATTATATGATAGTTTACATGGGAGAACATTATCTTTACATTCATCCTTTCGTATTTCGTTCCATTGCAATGATTACAATCCCCTCCATGTATCATCAACCAACCAAAGGGTACACGTCACGCACCTTCCCCCCGGCCGTTAGCACACAGCTCCTCTCCCTCCCTAAGTCTAGAGTCCCCAGCTGTTCCTTCTCTCCATGTCATCATCTCTGCCTTCATCTCTGGCATCACTGCTTCTCTGGATAGGGTTCTGCTTTTCTCCCTTGATGGTTCCAGGGACCTCTGTTCCTAGAATGCAAAATCAATCACTCCCCTCCTTTTGTTACAAACCGTCTACCTTTACTTTTCCAACACTCACAATCAGTCCTGATAGCAATCGTTCACTATTGAGCCACAAGAGTCGTATCCCCATCACCTTCTACCAACCCCATCCAGACAGGTTGGAAAAAATCAGTGGAGATTCTACCTTTCCCCATACCCTCTGGAACTAGGTTCCCTATTGAAAGCTTGTAAGCCAGTCACTTTTTTGCCTTTGTAAACCCCCCCATTTTGGGTAGCCAATGTCTAAGTTACCCATCCTTGTCGGCCCCGTGTACCAAGGGAGTGGGAATGATCTTCACTGTAAAGACCAAGGCTGTATCTTTGCAAGAGCAGAAAATCTCATCTTTCTCCCGAGAAGCAGCTAGTAGACTTGAACCACTTATGGTTCACAGTCCAGTGCTTATTGTGCAAGTTCATGTTGTTAGACACCATCAAGTCAGTTTCAACTCATAGCAACCGTGTCTGCAACAGAATGAAGCACTGCCCAGTCCTACATCATCCTCACAATTATTCTATGCTTGAGCCCATTATTGTAACCATTGTGTCAATCCATCCATCTCAGCCCGAGTTGTCTTCTATTTCACTGGCCCTCCACCTTTCCAAACATGATCTCTTCTCCAGGGACTAGCCCGTCCTGATAATATGTCCAAATTACGTGAGACAAAATGTCTCCATCTTCACTTCCACAAAGCATCTGGGCTGTAATTCTTCCAACACAGATTTGTTAGTTCTGACAGTCCACGATATAGTCAACATTCTTCCCCAACACCATCATTCAGAGGACTCAATTCTCTGGTCTTTCTTATTCATCGTCCAGCTTTCACAAACATATGAAGCTATGTCATACCATGGCTTGCATCAGGCACCTCTTTAGTCCTCAAAGTGACATCTTTGCTTTTTTAAAAGTCTTTTGCAACAGATTTGCCCAATGCAATATTTGCTTGATTTCTTGATTGCTGTTTTCATGCTTGTTGATTGTGAATCCAAGCAAAATGAAAGTTGGCCAATGTCAATCTTTTCTCCATCTCTCCAGATATGGTGTATTGGCTCAGTTGTGAGGGTCACAAGGAGAAAACGCATTGTTACCAAGGTTTGAAGGGGACTTTTCATACGTTTAATGACAGCTTAGTTTTGGGGTGAAGATTTTGCTCTTAGATGTTCTCCATGCCCACAATCCCAGAGAAGAGCCTGCCTTCCAGGTCCTATTAGAAAGGGGATTGTAACTATATTCAGGAAGAGCTTTCGGCCCAGGTTCCAAGAGCCAGAATCTTCAGAAAGTTACTACTGAGATCAAGTAAAGCAAGTTCCGCCTCTTGAGGCCGAATCTGACAAGCCCATAAAGGCTGCCTAATGCCTCTGAACCCATGTGCTTTTGATATCATGTCTCATTTTCTGCATGAATGAGAGGCTCGACTGATCTGAAGAAATCTTCCGTTTTCATTCACAGCACATGAAACCTCGCTCACCTGCTGTCAACTGCACTGAGGCAAGTGTGGCTGGTGACCTTCGTCATCGATGCCAACAGCCTCATCTGGAAAACACAAGAGTGGGTTTCACAAGTGTTTACTCATCAATTTACTGTAAAATGTGAAATTCCATTTTCCTCCTGAGAAAGGTTTTAGGGGGAACTCGGAGTGAATGGAGTACCCAGATGCAGTTGCTTTGTTGTTGTTAAGTGTCGCCGAGTTGGTTCTAGCTTAAAGGGTTTCCGAGGAGTGGTTGGTGAGCTTGCACCACCAACCTTGTGGTTCAAATTGACCTTGCGGTAGAGTGCTCATCCTACAGTGCCAGTTGCTTTGGAGGAGAAAAGAACTCCAGGGCCATCCATGAGGTCAGTCGTGGGAACTCGGTTGAGTATGCGGCTGCTAATCCCGACCAGGACTTCTCCCCTACCTCAGTGACACTCCATTCTTGTTCCCTCCAGAGAGGGGAGGAGACACTTAACACCTACAGTTGCCAGGCTGCGTACCAGTCTTGTCATCTCTGATCTTTCTTTAACCATTATCCCCATTTGACAGATGGGAATACTAAATCAAACAACCAATATGTATCAGAGGCAGGTTTCTCATCCAACCCAGAGCCCCTTAGGAAGGCAGCAGCCCCTGGGCTATCCTACCTTCTACCTTCATTCTCGCGAGAAAGGCTCAGAGAACAGGCATTGGCTTCTCAGTGCAGAGTTCTGGGACTTGCCTGGGGCAGACGTGGCCACGATCTGGTAGGAAGAAGGTTGGGGTGCTGCTTTGAAGGTACCTGTTGACATGTGGTCAGAAGATCTTCACTGACCATGTCCATCCCAAGACCTCGCACACTGTTCTGTACTGATCATTTGGTATTCTTCCCACAACTATACCAGGTGAAATCTCCCTGGCTCAGGCTGCATTTGATTTTGGAGGGGCTTTTGGAAGTGGTTCTGGTGGAGGTGATGGGGGACTAAAGAGTGCTTGAAAGCAGAGGGTCCTGAAGTTGCTCTCCCCCTAAGTAAATAGCTATACACACCTCAGTCCTGGGCATGGACCTTGTCTCAGCCTCGGATCCCCTTTTGGCTTCAGTGAGAGGTGCATGTCACAAAAATGAGTTACAGGTGACCCTCTGTGCTGGAGGAGACATCAGAGATATGGGATATGCAGGCCACACTAGAAGACCTGACCTGGTCAGTCCCCTGGGAAGGAAGCTAATGCCACCTTGGCCTGGGTCCCTGGACTCCTGCTGCTCCATCAGAGGGACCCTGTCTGAATGCCTCTGCATGGGGCAGGGCAGAGCCCGCTAGCCTATGTTCCGGCACTGGGTGGGAGAGGCCAATGTGCAAACCGTCTTCCTCTGGTTTCTCCTACACTCTTCTAGGAGACTTGGGGTTCTCGGTGAGAATAAAGGAAGATGCTGAAAATCAACGTGCATCTTCATAGGAGCCTCCACTGACTGGTCACCCTCACCATCCCTCCTTCTACCCACCTCTTCTCAGTCCCAGGGCCTTCAGATCCAGCAAGGCCTGTTTGATTCTGGGACAGTCAGGAAAGAAAAGGGACAAGTTAGCAACCCTCCTGGGTGGTGGAACAAATGGTTTGCATTTGACTGATAACCTACAGGTTGGAAGTTTGAGTCCAAAACCAGAGGTGCTATGGAAGAAAGTCTTGGTGATGCACCTCCATAACTCCTGAAAACCCTCAGGAGTAAAGTTCTCCTCTGACACATGTGAGGTGACCATGAGTTGGCAGTGACCACATGGCAGTGGGTTTGGTTTGCTAGCAGCCACCCATGTAGCAGACACAGCAAGTTACCGCCAATGATCCATTCTCCCCTTCTTCTATACTAATAAAATCTCAATTTTCTTCAGGATTGCAATGGGCCCAGCTAGAAAACTCCACTTCCCAGCTACTTCTGCAACTATGGGTGACCATGTGATCCTGTTCTGGCCAATGAAACATAAATGAAAATTGATAGGCAGGATTTAGAGCCAAGTTCTGTGATAAAAGGGGTCCACTCAACCAACTTACAGCTATAGCTCTTTGCTCTACCCTCTCTTCCAGCCTGAACGCAGGAAATACCCCAAGACGTGGGACAGTCATCTTGAGACACAAGTGCAACTTGAGGACAAAACACCAATGCTCAGGATGGTTGGACCCATGTCCCTGAGGAGGTCACAGAGGTCCCATCCAGTCCTGACTGCCTGGCCCAGACTTCTTGGTATGTAAGAAACACAAACACCACACTTGCTTCTTGTTGTTGTTAAGTGTCGTTGAGTCGATTCCGACCCATAGAGACCCTATATAGGGTTTCCAAGGAGCTCTGGTGAGTTTGAGCTACCAACTTTGCAGTTCAAATGACTTTGCAGTCTGACGCATTAACCCACAACGCCAGGACACTTGCTTAAGCAAGTATATTTCAGATTCTTAGTTACTCCGAACCAAAGACAACCCTAGCAAGGCAGCTCTCCCACACCAATCACATACAAACACTGCTAATCTTAGTTCTGCTTCATTCTAAGTCCTTCTCTGTGTAGAATCACACTGCCGGTCATTGATTTCTGATTCTTTTATTTAGCAGACAGGTCACTTAGGCAAGTTAACCTTTGTTGTTGTCAGTAGGTGCCATCGAGTCAATTCAGACACATTGCAACCTTAGGTAATGCGCAGTCCTGAGCCATCTTACCAGTTGTTAATTACATTTTCCGCTGCCACTGTGTCAATACATCTAGCTGGGGGTCTTCCACTTTTTCACTGACTTTCCACTTTACTGAACACGATGTCTTTCTCCAGGGACTGATTCCTCCTGATAACATGTCTAAAGTATAAGAGACCAAGTCTTGCCATCTTGGCTTCTAAGGAGCACTCTGGTTGTACTTCCAACACCGATTTGTTTGTTCTTCTGGCAGTCCATGATACTTTCAATATTCTTCTCCAAACACATAACTCAACTGCATCAATTCTTCTATGGTCTTCTTTAGTCATTGTTCAACTTTCACATGCACATGAAGCTATTGAAAATGACATAACTGTGCCAGGTGTACCTTACTCCTCAAACTGATATCTTTGTTCTTGAACATTTTAAAGAGGTCTTGTGCAGCAGATTTGTTTAATGTGATATGTCATTTAATTTCTTGACTGCTGCTTCCATGAGTGCTGATTGTGGATCCAAGAGATATGAAATCTTTGATAACTTCTGTCATGATGTTATTTAATAGTTTAACTGTGAGGATTTTTGTTTTCTTTACATTGAGGTGCAATCCAGACTGAAGGCTATAGTCTTTGATGTTCATCAATAAATATTTTAAATCCTCCTCGCTTTCAGAAGCAATGTTGTATCATCTGCATGTCACAGTTGCTAATGAGTTTTCCTCCAATCCTGATGCCTGGTCTTTCTTCATATAATCCAGTTTCTCAGATGATTTGCTCAGCACACAAATTGAATAAGTATGGTGAAAGGATGCAACCCTGGTACACACCGTTCCTGATTTTAAAACATTCAACATCCCTTGTTTTGTTCAAACAACTGCCTCTTGGTCTATTTACAGGTTCCTCATGAGCACAATGAAGTGTTCTGGAAAACCCGTTCTTCACAATGTTATTTATAGTTTATCATGATCCATACAGTCAAAAGCTTTTGCATAGTCATTAAATACAAGTAAATATCTTTCAGGTATTCTCTGCTTTCAGCCAAGATCCATTGATGTCAACAATGATATTGCCAGTTCCACATACTATTCTGAGTCTGGTTTGAATTTCTGGAAGTTCTCTGTCAATGTTGGTTGCCGCCATTTTTTAATTATCTTCAGCAAAATTTTACTTGCATGTGATATTAATGATCTCTCCATTCTGTTGGGTCACCTCTTTTTTGAATGGGCACAAATATGGATCTCTTCCAGTCAGTTGGCCAAGTAGCTAGCTTCCAAATTTCTTGACATAGATGAGTGAGTGCCTCCAGTGCTGCATCAGTTTGCTGAGAGACTTCAAGTTGTATTCCATCAATTCATGGAGCCTTGTTTTTTTGTAAATGCCTTCAGGGCATTTCTTTTAGTCTTCTTTAAGTACCATTGGTTCTGATCATACACTTCCTCTTGAAATATTTGAATATCGACCATTTCTTTGGGGTACAGTGACTTTGTGTATTCCTTCCATCTCCTTTTGATGTTTTCTGCATCATTCAGTATTTTGCCCATGGAACCCTTCAGTATTGTAAGTTGAGGCTTGAATTTTTCTTCAGTTCTTTCAGCTTGAGAAATGCTGAGCATGTTCGTCCCTTTTGGTTTTCTAACTCCAGGTCTTTGCACGTTTCATTGTAATACTTGACTGTATCTTCTTGAGCTGCCCTTTGAAATGTTCTGTTGAGCTCATTGACTTCCTCATTTCCTCCATTTGCTTTAGCATGCCTATGCTGGAGGATAATTTTCAGTCTCTTCTGACAATCATTTTGGTCTTTTCTTTCTTTCTTTCTTCCCTGTGTTTTTAACGACCTTTTGCTTTCTTCTGTATGAAGTTCTTCTTAATGACATCCCACAGCTATCTGATCTTTAGTCTTAAGTGTCTAATGCATCAAATCTGTTCTTGAGATGGTCTCTAAATTCAGGTGGGATGTGCTCAAAGTCATATTTTGGCTCTCATGAACTTGTTTTAATTTTCTTCAGTTTCAACCTGAACTTGCATATGAGCAATTGATAATCTATTCCACCCTGCCCTGGCCTTATTTTGACTGATGCTATGGAGCTTTTCCATCATGTCTTCCCACAGATGTAATTGATTGGATTCCTGTGATTCCATTTGGTGAGCTCCATGAGAATAGTTGTTTTAAAAAAGATGTTTGTTAAGAAGTCATTCGTCTTGCAAATTTCTGTCATGTGATCTCCAGCATCATTTCTATCATCAAGGCCGTAGTTTCCAACTACTAATCCTTCCTCTTTATTTCCAACTTTCACATTCAAATCACCAGTAATTATTAATGCATCTTGAGTACATGTTTGATCGATTTCACTCTGAATAAGTTGGTAGCATTCTTAGGTTTCATCATCACTGACTTTAGTGGTTGGTGCATAAATTTGAACAATAGTTGCATTAACAGGGCTTCCTAATGGTGGAATGGATATAACCTTATCATAGACAGCATTGTGCTCCAAGATAGATCTTGAAATGTTCTTTTTGACAATGAATGCAATGTCATTCCTCTTGAATTGACTGTGCCTGACATAGTAAGAAATATGATTTTCTGATTCAAAATGGCCAATACTAGTCCATCTCAGCTTACTAATGACTAGGAAATATATCTTGATGTGTTCCATTTCATTTTTTTTACAACTTCCAGTTTTCCTAACTTCATACATTGTACATTCCATGTTCCAATTATTAATTGATGTTTACAGCTGTTTCTCCTGATTATTTTTAGGACCAGAAATGAAGGTCCTACTTAATTAGCATCATCATGACCAACTCTACTTTAAGGAGGCAGGTCTTCTCCAGTCATATTTGAATGTCTTTCAACCTTTCTGCATTATATCTTACTATGGTGGTGGTGGTGTGCTGTGGAATTGGTTCTGACTCATAGCGACACTGTATAGGATTTCTGAGGCTGTAAATCTTTACAGGAGCAGAAAGCTTCATCTTTCTCCTGCAGAATGGCTAGTAGTTTCAAACTATTGACCATGAGGTTAGCAGCCTGACTTGTAATCACTATGCTGCTAGAGCTCCTTATAACTTACTATATTCTAGTGCTATTCATAATGTTTTCATATTCCAGCACTATATCTGACAATATTCCACTGCTATTCATTCGGTTTCCATTGATTTATCATTTGTAAGTATGATAAACCTCTCCTTCTTCCTAGTCTGTCTTCATCTAGAAGCTCCGCTGAAATCTGCCCACCAAGGGTGACCCTACTGGTATTTCAAACACCAGTGGCATAGCTCCCAGCATCACAGCAACACACAAGCCACCACAGTGCCATAAACTGAAAGATGAGTGGTGGAGACAAACTACCTATCTCTATTCATGCTGTAAAAAAATAATACAGTACTATCACATGTAGATGCTTTTAAGTTATGGTGTTGGAAGAGAATATTGAAAGTGCCATGGGCTGTCAAAAGAACAAACAAATCTGTGTTGGAAGAAGTGCAGCCAGAGTGCTCCTTGGAGGCCAAGATAGCCAGACTTCATCTCTCATACCTTGGACATACTGTCAGGAGGGACCAGTCCCTGGAGAAGGATATGATGTTTGGTAAGGTGGAGGGTCAGAGAAAAAGAGGAAGACCCCCAGTGAGCTGGATTGGTGGTATGGCAGCATCAATGGGCTCAAGCGTGGCAACAATAGTGAGGTTGTCCCAGGATTGGGCAGTGTTTTGTTTTGCTGAGTGGCTACCCACTTGGTGGCACCTAACAACAACATCACACTGGGTTGTTAACTGCAAGGTCGACAGTGCTAATTGACCAGCGGCTCCAAGGGAGAAAGATGAGGCTCTCTGGTCCCATAAAGATTTACAGCCTCAGAAACCTATACAGTGTTGCTATGAGTCAGAACCGATTTGACAAGCAGTAGCAACAGTAGCTTCCTCAGAGTTTTATGATGTCTCAATGAAATGATACATAAAGTGATAAGCATAGGACCTAGAATTGAGTATGTGCTTAATAAATACTTATTATTAATAATGTTAACTTTTCATATTCCGTTTTCTCACTTGACAGTAAAGCATATACATTGCCCCCTCATTTTAAGAAGTCCTCGTAAACATCATTTTAACCTTAGAACTTCATATGAACTTTATCCAATGCTAGTTAGCATTATCCATATCAAAATTTCTTATCCTCCTTTATTTCTTAACATTATCCCTTACACATTCTTCCATGACAATATAAAGTCCTTGTTAACATCATTTTAAATGTTTGCCTAGCATTCTTTCATGGAATCCTGGTGTGGTGATGTAAGATAAGTATTGGACGGCAAGGTCAGTTTGAACCAAAAGGTTGATAGTTCAAATCCACCAGCCACTCCTCGGAAACCCTATACAGGGTCCCTATGGGTTGGAACTGACTCGATGGCACTTAATAACAACAAGAAGCATTATTTCATATGGGTAGATCGAGGGTCAATAAACCTTTTATTAAAGAGTCAGATATGAAATAGTTTAGCCTTTCTGGGTCACCTGGTCCCTGTCACCGCTATGCCACTCCTCCCATTGCAGTGTGACAGCAGCCACAGACAATAATTAAAGAACTATGCATGATGGCTTTCCAATAAAACTTATTTATAAAAACTGTAGGTGAACTGGATTTCCTCCTTAGGGCCGTAGTGTGCTGAGCCCTGGGTTAGGCATGTTCCCAGTTTGGGGACGATCTTGCTGCTAAATTCTTTGACCCTATTTCTGATTATCTCCTTCAGACAGTTTTTCAGAAGAAGTATAGTTTTAAGGATCTTGAGTCACACTGACAAATTCAGCAAACATTATTCATTTTGTTTCTCCTGACCAGGCCGTGTATTTGGACATGTTCATGTGCCACCATTATTTTCCAGATGTTTCCTCGGTAGGACGAGAATCAAGAGTCTGCTCTTCCATCAGACTTCCACTTCCTCGTGGGAAATAGGTGACACATTCTACTACAATTGTGGAAGTCTTGCCCTTCAAGTTTGCTATCTCCCATCCCGCCACACACCGCCACAATCCCCACTGAGTCTGCACACAGGATGTGCAGGAGAAACAGGCTGAACTAATGATTCTCATTTAATTGTCCCGTTTAAAACCCCAGGAAAGCACTGCCACACTCACATGACCAAGCACTGAGACTTGAATGTAGGAGCCTTGCATAAGCAAAGTGATAAATAAACAACCCTTTCCCAAACAACTCGTAGACTTTGTTCCAAAGCCCCGTGTCTCTCTTTGTTTGTTCAGGATCTGGTACCACCACTGTGCCACTCCATTCCCAGGAAAGCCTTGGAGAGACATGGATGGGTACATCTAGAACATTCCACATCTCCTCTTCTACCTCTTCCACCACCCTCTACTTCTCTCCTAGTCCGGCTCCATGGTGGTCAATCTCACCACGTAGAGAGGTTGAAGAGAGCTGACGTCTCTGCCAAACCTAGCTCATCAAATGCCTCCTACATTTCTTTTTACCTTAAATTTTTCATGAAACCAAATGGCAGTTTCCAAAGGTGAAAAACTGTTATTTTCCCAGGCAAATTCCTGTGAAGTGAAAATTGCTGGTTTCACAGAACTCTTCCCCTGACAACTATGATTTCTGAGGCTGTTAGATTAGCACAATTTGATCAGGAAACTGAACCCTGCGCCCTGCTCCCACCAGGCCTTCAACATTCCTGAGGCCAGGCCATCAGAGACATGCTCACCATCACCTTACCATGGTATAGCCTCCTACCAAACATGTCCAAGATCCAGAATGTGCTTCTCTTCCTCCAACGGTGGGGAAGCGCTCCTTGAGAGACTGTAGCGTCTCCTCTGTAAAGAGCATGGGCTCAGAGAGGAGACATCGAAGGTCTGTGGTTTTAGAGCAGGATAAACAGAATTCCATAAAATGGTGCCCTGTGTCGGCAGCTGTCCCACACATCCCCGACCCAGCCTTCTTATCATAGCTTAGTGGAGTGCTGCGGTATTCCAGCATTCAAGAAGGGAGGACTTTTAGGGTTAATCGGGTCAGTAGTTTTCAAATTGTGTTTTATGGAGCCCTTAAAAAAATAAAATCACACTGCTGTCCAATTCACAGTGACCCTGTAGGGCAGGGTACAACAGTTCCATAGGGTTTCCAAGAATGTAAATCTTTATAGGAGCAGACAGCATTGTCTTTCTCTTGTGGGTGTGGCTGATGGGTTGAAACCACTGAGTATGTAGGTAGCCGACCAATGCTCAATCCACTGCACCACCAGTGTTCCTACAGAGCCCTTGTTGTGGTGGTGGTTATGTGCCGTGGAGTCTGTTCCAACTCATAGCCATCCTGTACAGGGTTTCCAAGGCTATAAGTCTTTATAGGAGCAGAAAGCCTCTTCTTTCTTCTGTGGAACAGCTGGTAGTTTCAAATTGCTGACCCTGAGGTTAGTAGCCCAATTCAGAACCGCTACGCTACCAGAGATTGTTAGGATTCCCCAAAATGACCTAGAGAGTTTCTGTCACTGGAAAAGAGGGAAGAAATTGGGAATCTGGGACCCCACTCTGTTTTAACCAAACCAGCTTGGCTTTTATCTGACCTATATGGAAGTTCCATTTAAGATTTTATTTGATCAATGGGTTTTTTGCTTAACAAAATGTTTTTAACTCTCAGGGTTTTTTTCTTTCAAATAGCCAGCTTACAGACCAGAGAGGTGAAGACATTTGCCTGGGACCACACAGCTACTAGAACTTAGCCCTGAAGTTCTGGTTTTGAGTTCTTTCTAGTACTCTTCTTGGTGAGAAATCAAGATCCACCATACAAGAATATCAGTTGTGCCAAAAGGAGAGGATGACGTTGGGAGTCAGATGCAAAGTTAAATGCATGTGTGGCACTGCGCGTTAATGCACTAGACTAGAAAGTAGGTTTAAACTGCAGGTCAGCAGTTCAAGCTCATCAACCACTCCTTGGAAACCCTATACAGGGTGGTTATGAATCGGAACTGATTTGATGGCACTTAACTACAACAACCAAAGGAAGAGTTTTGGTGTGGTCCTGTGGGTTAATGTGCTGGACTGCAAGGTCGATTTGAAGTGCAAGGTCGGGGGTTTAAGCTCACCAGCTGTTTCTTGGAAACCCTATACAGAGTTGCTATGGATTGAAACCGACTCGAGAGCATTTAACCACCACAATAGCATCACATAGCACCATCTGAGAAGCGTGGCCACGTGGATCTGGGATACAACATTGGTCAGGCTGACATCACTATCCTGACGTCAGATATTGTTTGGAAAGGTTCACTTTGAATGGGAAGGAAACCTTGCTCCCATTTTGATGCATTTGGGTTTCTTGCTCTGTGCTGAGAAGTGACAAATATCTTTGGTGACAAGCCATGGATCACTGTACTTGCACGCTTTCCTGGGTGTCTGACTGTCAACAACCAAGGTGAAGATGAGAAAGAGGCATCAACTTATTCTTCAAAAAAATAATTAATCTAAAGTCCAACATACTGAATTCACATCAGAGCATGAGTTTTGTCTCATGGACATTTCTGAAGAAGTGCCCTACTGCACTTTGAAAAGCAAAGTGATTCTTTCAGTAGAGAGAATTAGGGTAGGAGCCGGTTTTGAGGGTGAGAGAAAATGTCACGGTCCCTGGCTGTACCTGGGAGCAACATTTACAGGGCATCACATTTGGTCAGCTCTGGAATTCCTGAACTGGATGGACGTTGGAGTACAGGAACCAGGGTCGAATGGGCTTTCCTAGGTCCAGGGGTAAATTAGGTGAATGAAATGGAAGTCTTGCCCTAAACTCAATGGGATGTTGCTTCTCTAAACACCTTCCTCTTTTAAATGATTATTTTCTGGTCGTTGTTACTACTGTATGCCTCTAGTAAATTCCAACTCATGGCAACTCTTTGGACAAAGTAGAACCACCCCATAGGCTAGAACTTTTGTAAACGCAGATCACCAAGTTTTTCTCCTGGAGAGCCTCTGTTGTGGTTGTCTAGTGCTGACTGCCAAGGCAGTTCCGACTCATAGCGACCCCGCACAGGGTTTCCGAGGCTGTAAATCTTTATGGGAGCAGAAAGCCTCACCTTTCTCCCATGGAACAGCTGGTAATTTTGAACTGCTGACCTTGAGATTTGCAGCCTGATTCATAATCAGAGCTCCTTGGAGAGCTTCTAGGTGGGCTCAAACTGACAACCTTTCAGTTAATGGGCAAGCACTCAATCATTCTGCCATCAAGTCTCCTTTATTGTATGATAAAATGTGCATGTATACACACACACACACTAGGATGAGTCAAGAAGTATTGCTACTGGGTGTCCAGTTCATACATGCACTGATGTATTCAACAAAACCTGTTTAAACGTGTTTCTGTGATGGCTGCAGACAAGTTCTGTCAGTAATACTCTTGTCTGAGTCTTGTTAGGGCATCTTCAAACACACAAAAAGGTTCATTCAGGACTTTGGTTTCGGAGGGGATCTGCTGGACTTGATCCCCTTGGAAGTTACTGTTAAATTCAAGATAAAGAGATCAAGTCAGAAAGTTATTGCTGTTGTTAAGTGCTGTCGAGTGGGTTTCAATGAATAGCAACTCTGTAGAGGGCCTGCGGAACCGCTGGTAATTTCAAACTGCTGACTTTCAGATTAGCAACCTGACTCATAACCACTACGCTACCAGAGCACCTTCATTTTCATAGTATACTCCAATAAAGTTTGTAAAGAATGGTCTTACTAAAGTTCACTTCAAGGGTTTATTCTGAGTATAGTGAGAGAGAGAAAGCAGCCTGTGGGAGTTACACTGGGGAATAGCAGACTCACCATCAAGATGTCGTCAGCATAGACAGAGAAAAGATCCAAATGTGGTCAGTCTCACTGTGACTAGGAGTTGGATTGGCTAGTCAGGGGTCCTGAACACCCGCCTTGTGTTTTGCATACATCTGTCAGTTCTATGAGGCTGGCATCTGTATTACAAATGAAAAGATGGTAGTTACTGACCCAAGCACTCTGGGAAATAATTGGACACTCTCACATTAAGTTGAATATTCTTATTCCCTGAGACCCAGCAGGCCCACTTCTCAATCGTTTTAGTCTACAGGAACTCCAACATGTATAGAAGGAGGCATATACTAAAATGTTCATAGCAATGGTATCTATAATTGATAAACAAACTTGACACAACCCAAATCTTCATCAAAAGGAGACTGGATAAACCAATTGTGGTGTATTCAAACAATGAGTATTCTCCAGCTGAGAAGTGGATGAGATAAATTCTCACCCAACAATGAGACTGAATCTCAGAAATGAAATTTAAGAAGGCAAAAGAACAGTCACAGAAGCTCTTACAAAATATGATACAACTTTTATTAAAAAAAAAAAAAAAAAAAACCCAGAAGCAACATATTTAGGGATGCAGGCATAGATACTTTTTTTATAGGTTTTTATTTTATTTTAAGGAAGGGAACAGCAGTAGACGCATGTTATATTTCAGGATCTTGGACACCTGTCAGAGGGAGGCAGAGATGGGAAGGACCAAGATGTTGCCTAGCTCTGCACCTCGTCTGTGGTCTTTCATGTGCTCGAGCCCATTGTTCCAGCCCCTGTGTCAGCACGACTATTGAGAGATTCCCTTGTTTTCACTGACCCTCTACTTTTCCAAACATGGTGTATGTCTCTAGAGATTGGCCATTCCAAATGGTAAGCAAGATGAAATCTCACCATCCTCATCTCTCAGGAGCATTCGCTAATACAGTAATTGGCAGTACTGGGGTTTGAATCCAGGCAGTTGGCTACAGAGCCCACACAAACCACTTGGTGTGTGGGAGACTGACCTCAGGAGCATTAGTATTCACAGCATGACTCAGAGGAGGAAGAAGGCTGATGTTAGTCAACAATCCCTTGCCAGGAAGGGACGCCCTAGGTAGGTGCTGGCCTAGTCTCTTCACCAAGCTGGGTGGGGACACACAGTGACCCCCTGCTCAGTCTTTCCATGGAGCCAAGGCTCACAAAGGCACTCAGGTGTAAGATTACCTGCATGTGCTCTGAGGGCAGGCTCTGTACTTTTCTCATAAATCTATGAAATAAGGAAGGAAACCAGAAAGCAGGAAAGTGACGGAATCAGTTGGATTTTAGAGCCTCACTCTGGTTCCGAAAGTCCCTCACGGGGAGTTTAAAAAGACCTTGCTTGTTGGATAAAAAGTCCGGTGATGCCATGGGTTATGCGTGGGCTGCTAACTGAAAGATGGGAGACCGGAACCCACCAGTGGCTCCATGGGAGAAAGATGCTTCCTATAGGTAGTTCTGCTCTGCCGTGTAGGGTTGTTGGGAGTCAGAATTGACTTGGCAGCGTTGGGTTGGGATTGGGGTTTGCTTTGGGCTAACATATTCACAATTGTTCAAGATGTCAACCCTCTTGAGTCTTCCTAATACTCTGCTTGGTGAAAACAGCTATATGATATCTCTCCCCTCTCACGGTAGAAAGCTGATGCCCAGGAAGGCAAGCAGATTGCCCAAAGCCCATGCCCTTCTCTGGGCTTCCATTTGCTTATCTGTAAAGTGCTGGGACTAGCCCAGGTGAGTGGTAAAGTCTCTCCCAGTTCTAAACTCCACAGAGTTCAGGAGGCAAAACCAGAGGACATCTGGTCTTCTAGTTGAGCTGAAAGTTCTGGAAGGAGTTATCTACTCTAGCCCATCCGCACTGCTGGTGGACTCAAAGGGAAAACTCAAAAAAGACAAGAAAGAGGAAGGAGAATTTTCAAAAGCAAACAATCCCTTCTTTTTTGTTGTTGTTGTTGTTGTTGTTAAATTATTTGGGCCAAATTCCGAAACACTCCAGAGCTGTTTGGATTTCTTTTGCATTGCATGTCTTGGATTGCAAGCCGCCTCTCACAAAGCAAACAGAAAGGGGAGCAGAGCAAAAACTGGGCTGTGGGCTGCATGGCCAGCCACGTGCACAGACAATAGGCATCGGGTGAGTTGCCCTGCGGCCTCCCAAACTGTACTGGAAGCAAAATCAGATGTCTTCTTCCCAGAAAGTGGAAGAGGAAAATATCAATCTGTTTTGGGGAAAGTTACGAATTGCGTGCGCCTGGAACACTTGATATATGGCTGTAGCCTGGTGAGCAACAAGTGATTCTTGCTGTTGCATTTGATCTCGGGATAGTAATGTGTTCTCCTGACATCATCCAAATGGGGAATGACTGAGGATGTTTTATATAAGATGGTTGCAAACTTCAAAGGCCTCTCTTAACCCCGCACCACCCCCGCCTGCCTCTCTTTCTTTCTCCCTTCCCTCAGCAAATTGTTTCCGGGCCAAAAGCGATTGTCCGATGATCAAGAATCAAGGCAGTTGTGGCAGGTGGTACCACCTGTGTCTGGCCAACACCACACAGACCTCATCTGCTCCCCAGTTGTGGAGCAGGGAGGGGGGCTGCCTGAGAAGGATTCTCAGCCAGACCCCGCTGGGAGGGGAGCTGGCAGGAGGCTGATCCCATCGCCCTCCAGCTTGAAAGATGAAGGAAGGCTCCCTGGAGACTCAGCAAGCTCCGTAATCTGAGTGTGAGCCTGCAGTGTCTGGCCAGGCCCCCACATTTCACAAGGAGAAAGCCCGCTGCACACTAGGTGAACTGGCCATCTGAATCTGACAACAGTAAGCCCTGGGGCAGAAGTAGGACCCAGGCACCTCAACTTCCAGCCTGAACTCTCCTGCTGGACAGCCTGTTCCACGTCTCCCCACCCTACTCCTTGAATTAGTGGGAACAAACATCCTTACCTCCCACGTGGAAGACTTGGTTTCATTCTGGCTTGTGCACCTGACGTACAGCCACTGCCCCTCGGTCAGTGGAAGCTTGGGTTTATTGCTACAATGATGAACAGATTTCAGCAGAACTTCCAGACAAAGAAGGACTAGGAAGAAAGCCTGATTCACTTCCAAAAATCTGCCATTGAAAACATTATGGATCACAGTGCCCCAAACACCAACCAATCATGGGAACGGTGCAGGATCAGGCGTGGGGTTGGTAGGAACCAGAGGATGACAACAACATTTATCCAGGGCTTACGATGGGCCTAAGCACTTTGTGCTAACTCATTCAACCCCACATTAAGGAGCCCTGGTAGTTCAGTGATAAAGCACTTAGCTGTTAACTCAACATTGGTGGTTCAAACCCACCAATTGCTCCATGGAAGAAGGCTATGGCAATCTGCTTCCATAGAGACTGAGAGCCTTGCAAACCCAATGGGGCAGTCCCACTCTGTCCAATAGGGTCACTGTGCGGCAACGTCAACTTGATGGCAACAGGTTTGTGTTTTGGTTACTCACAAATTAACCCAATGGTTCTCAACCAGGACAATTATTCCCTCTTGTTGTTGTTAAGTGCCGTCGAGTCAGTTCCAACCCATAGCAACCCTGTACTGGCTTTCCAAGGAGCAGTGGGTGAGCTTGAACCGCCGGCTTTGCAGTTCAAACCAACTTTACAGTCCAGCGCAGTAACCAACAATGCTGTACCAGGACTCCATTTTGCCCTCTAGGGGACATTTTTTGTCACAACTGGCAAGGGAGTGCTGGTGGCATATGATGGGTCCAGGCTAGAGAGACAAGAAAGCCTCACCCCCACCATACCCCTCAACAAAGAATCGTCTGTCTCAAGATGCCAACAGTGCGGAGCTTGTGAAATCCTGCCCCGACTCTTTGAGCTATGTATTATTATTATATTATGTTGTTGTTGAGCTGGTTACTCTTATTTTACAGATGTGGAAGCAGAGATGAAATGGCTTGCCTGGGGTCACACGCTCATAAAGGGCAGAGGCAGGATGCAAGCCAGCAGTTGAATTCCTCAGGCCCCTGCTCTAACTTCCTCTATTATGTAGAGAATGCAGGAAAACAGTGTCATCGAAAAAGTCCCAGAAATAAAGATCAAGCCAAACAACCCCTTGGCCTTCACCCAATTTACTTCCCCTGTGCAGCCTGCACATGCCTATATCCGAATGCAAGAACTCTGTAGTCCCATATGGATATTGATGTTGCTAAGTGCTCGTAAGCCGGTTCCAACTCATAGCAACCCTATAAAGGGTTTCCAAGGAGAGGCTGGTGAGTTTGAACTGTCAATCTTGTGGTTCAAACTGACCTTGAAATTGAGTGCTTATCATATGGTACCATACCAGGACTCCAAGATGGTGGTTAGGGAGCCTTTAAATGAAACTGTTCTGTACTGAGGTTTTTTTAATTGTTTTTCTTACTTAACCACTATCTTAGAATCCATTTCATATTCGGACATGCCGGCATACATCACTCTAAGCAGTTATTTAATATTCCATAGTTTGAACGTCTCATGTCACCATTCTCCCTTTGATAAACACTTGGTTGCTTTCTGTTTGGGATTCTTTGGGAATCAAGAGCAGGGGTTCTGGAATCATACAAACTTAGATTTGAATTCTGGTCTAGCTGTGTGAGCTTGTAAGAGTTCCCCAATGTCTCTCAGCCTTAGATTCCTTTTCTGTCTAATGGGAACCTTGTAGGATTAATACATTTCCAGTGTCATTGTATGAAAGGGAATGAATACAAACTGGCACGTAGGCGGCACTCAGAAGTGGTAGCATTTGCCATTAGTATTGTT
>NW_006408521.1:47388457-47424659 GCF_000296735.1 Chrysochloris asiatica | reverse complement strand
CTGTGCTCTTTCATCTTCGTAAGTAAATGTTTCAAGTCCTCTTCAGTTTCAGCAAGCAAGGTTGTATCATCGGCATATCACAGGTTGTTAATGAGTCTTCCTCCAATCCTGACGCCACGTTCTTCTTCATAGAACCCACCAAACATCAATTTAACATACTAGTCCTGGTGTGGCACCATAGGATAAGCACCAGACTGCTAACCACAAGGTTGGTGGTTCAAACCCACCAGCTGCTCCTAGGAAACCCTATACAGGGTTGCTATGAGTTAGAACCAACTCAACGGCACATAACAACAACAAAAATTATTACTTATATGATTGTTATAAACCCTATTTGTCAGTAATCTGCCCAAGCCAACTCGTCCAGCAAAGCTAGTTGAAAATCCTTTGAGAAGAGAAGGTCAGATGACGGAGAAGCTTATGTTTAAAGACTTGAACTACTTTGCCAGCATTAACTAACTAACTGCAGGTTCCCCGTCAGGATCCTGGAGGACCAGAGGGGTTCTTGTTACTAAAGTTGGTTTCATGTGGACCATCTTTCATCTTGACCAATAGAGAAATGTCAGTGTCCAAGGGAAGACTGGCCAATGAGCGCATGCTTCAAAACCAACAGAGAAGCCAGGGGAGCTCTGTGCTCATCAGAACCCCAAGTCACTCTAGATTATGACATCATTCTTGAGAATTTAGCTCATAACAAAGAAGACTTTGGATGACCAGGGGTCCTGAGTGAGCAGAAACCCAAACCCCACCATCCAGAGGAGAAAATGTCTAGGGAAGGAATGATACCTGCTGATGTTGGTCTCAGGGCTGAATTTTGCACACAGTATACCATCTGGCTCCTTCTGCAGTGTTACCCTCAAACTGCACCTTCTCAGTCCATCAGAAATGGGGGGATATCCCTTTTAGTGTCCTGAAGCAGGGATCCTGGAAGAGAAGCTGTGCCAAGGCGTTTGTAAATTGTGACAACAGTGAGAACCCTACCATCTAGCTACTGTAACCGCCATGTCCAAGGTAGGAGGGCTGGAGAACAAGCAGAGGCCCGCTGTTGGGAGCACCTGCTGTTTCCCTGGATGAGAGAGTGAAATCATACCCTGGAGTGGGGGGTTGGGATGGGCCAATCACAGCAGAGTTACAGCTAGAAACAATGATTAGTCCAGGGATGAACCATGACTCAGATTAGCCAATCAGAGTCTTCCTCCTTCATTATTTCCATACCCAGAGTAATCACTTTCCTTCCTAAGACAATAAACCATGCACATTTGTCTCTAGAGTTGCTGGCAACACAGAGGTGTCTGAGAGCACAAGAGCCATCCATGGGGAGGTGGGAAGAGAAGCCAGAAGTTTCTCAAATCCTGGGAAGCAAGCCTCTTCATCCTCTTGGCTACCTAAACCAATTGACTTCTCTTTTGCTTAAATTCATTTGAGTTGTGTTTCTGTCATTTGCAAACAAAGGGATTGTGAGAATCCAGCACCCCAAATCTGATAAGACAGTGCTGTAACTTGGTCTGGATAAAGTAGGCATGGATAACACCTCAGGGACATAGATTAGTAATTCTGAAAAGGTCCTTGTTGATTATCAAGCCCAGTGTTCCCCTCAAACCATCACCACTTTCCAAAGATGTGAGAATCCGGAGACCTCCTAGATTGATGAGGATAACCATGAATGGAAGTGGATGGCTCATCCTGGAGACAATGGGGGGGTGGGGGGCTGGAAACTCTCCCATGCCATATCTCATGTGCTTCTTTGCTTGTAGCCTTTCTGGTTATAATAAATGAGTAACAGTGAGTAACTGTAAGTAATAAATGAGTAACTGTAAGTAATGGCTGTGTGCTGCTGTGGGCTAATGTGTCAGACTGCAAAGTCAGTTTGAACCGCGAGGGCGGTGGTTCAAGCTCACCAGCCACTCCTTGGAAACCCTATACGGGGTCGTTATGAGTCAGAACCAACTTGACAGCACTTAACAATAACAACAAGTATATTTAAAAAAAAAAAAAAAAAGATGGGAGGCTTCCTTGACCCCAAGCAAGAAGCAGAGTTGTGTGTCTTTGAGGTAGGGCCCTGCCTGGGGTGCTCAGTGAGCAGCAGTAGACATCTGAGGGAGAAAGTTGGCAGGAAAGACTCTCAAGCTCACAGCTGGTCTAAGGAAGGGCACAAAAGTCCAAAGAGGAAAACAAATCCTCAGCAGGGAAACAGATGTTAGCCTGAGGAAATAAGAAAAGAGAAGCTCCTAAAGTAACAGAATCAAGAGAGAGGGAGAAGCGTCGCCTAGGGCTGAGGAAACAGGACCAAGAAGCATTTGCCCAACATCCTGGGACACTTGGTGGCAGAACTGTCTGGGTTCCAGATCTCAACAGGTCCAACTTTCTAGAACTTATACGCGGGCACTCACCAGGACAGCAGTGGTTCCTGGTCACCTGCAGGGCTCAGACCCCAACTGGCTATGTGGCTGAAAGAAGGACACATGTAGTCACACATGTGTGTACACATGCATGTGCAAATATGAGTGCATGCACACAGGAACCGAGTGGAAACTGAGAAGGGTCCCAGCCATTCTGTGTGTGTGTGTTAGGTAAGAGGTGCATGGTGTTTGGACATCCAGTGAGTGGTCTGGGTTTCTGTGAGTGGAACAGAGGAGGGCATGTGAGTCAGAAGCATGTGAAGAGTGGAGTAAGAAGTGGATTACAGGTTGATGAGTGTGTATGTGGGGTGTCGGTACACACACACACGCATGTACAAGACAGAACAGGCCACGCAAACAGAATGGAACTTGTGGAGTAGAAGCGGGGTCTATCTGGGGGTGTGACAAGGGCATGTGAGTGAGGCATGGGTGGGGGGGCTTGTGAGTGAAGGGAGGTTTTCCTGCCACCACCCTCTCTCTGGATATGACAGAATGGTGGGCCACACATCAGCCCCCCACCCCAGGGAAGGCAATGGTACCCACTGGGAAGGCCCAGTCAACAGGCCTGCCCAAATCAGCTGTCCCGACAAGAGAAACAAAGCTGATTTCCTCCCCTCTCCCTGTGTGCCAATACCTCTTGTGTTTGCACCCCTGAGGACCAAGCACTAATTTGCTTTTCCAGCCCTGAGGAGAGGGAGCGGTGAGTAAACCTAACTCCGCACTCATCTGTCTGCTGGGGGCTCTCTCCTGGGGCTGCTGAACTCTTGCCCTAACCTTTAGGGGGGCAGGCAGTCCTGCCTTTAATAGCTAAGAAATGAGATTTTGTGGAAACAAATGTCCACCCCAAATATGCCCACCACATGGGAGCGACTATGTGGAGGAAACTGTGAAGAGGAGACTTGTGGGAACCGATGGTACCAGCCAAGCTCACCTCAAGAAAACCAGCCACCGCCACCACCCCCCAAGAAATCAGGGCCACTTTTCTCCTGGCTGAGGCCTTGAACCCCAAGGCTTCACTTGGCACAGGCCTCCCCTCAGTCACATTTCCCCTTCCAGTCTGGTACACCAAGCTGGAGGAAACACTGGGTCCTTTCTTGTCCATCTTCTCTGTCCCTACCCCAGCCCGCCACATCTAGGCCTTTTCCTCCCAAACTAAAGGATGCTCATCTCCGGGGACCGCCAGGGTCAGTGGCCACCACGGGGTGGGCTGCACTCAGGTTTCACAGGAAGACTCCCCGGGAGCCCCCTGAGCGCCGTGCATGACCCACGCCCTAGTCTTTCCTCTCTCCCTCCCTCCCAGATGATGAAATCGTAGCCTCGCTCTGGACCTGTTCATGCCACAAGATAAATTGTCAAAATGTTTTGATCTAATTGGGTCTTTTTCAAGTCAGCTGAAAACCATCAAGCAGGGAGCCAGATGGAACCCGTGATTAATGAGGGACATTTGGTCGCTTCTCTACATCCATCATAGACTCTCGTTTGGGCGGGAGCGTTCTAATCCTCCGCTGAAAATGGGTATGCAGGGCAGATCACTGAGGCCACACTTCCGGGTTGTAAAGTGTGACTATTCTCCTGAAGGTTCCGGAGACCCCCACCCTGCTCAGATGACAGCCTCTTGCCCCCACGCCTGAGCCCTGTCTGAGGGCCATGTATGATGGTTGGCATGTTTCAGGTAGATATAATGCACACAGGTGGAGAGATAGAGGTCGTTTCTGTGCACCCCAGGGCTTCCTCCTGCCCGCACTGCACACAGACTCTCCTCAGATCTGGAAGCCAGAGATCCCAGATCCAGCCACTGTTTTCTCTGAAAGACCCCTTGCTGTAGGTGGAAGGCTGATGGGTTTCAAGAGAAGGTCTCCTTGCACAGGAAAACAGCTTATTTCAGTTTTCCAGAGGCCTGGCTGCTAGTCCCGTTGGGCCTCTGATTTGCTGTGTGACCTTATGAAGGCATTTGCCCCTCTCTGGGCTGTCTCCTGGGTAAAATGAGAGTGGGAGCCAATCATCTGGGTCTCCGGCTGTAGCTAGAGCTATGTCCTCATTCATTCCAGCTAGGAAGCCCTGTAGCAATACTGGTGGTTCGTTCCACCCCACCCACTGAATCATTGTCTCTGAGGGTGGGGACTGGACATTGGTATTTCTCAGAGGTCCTCGGGTGATCCTAGTGTACAGCCAAGTGCGGAACTCAAGGCCAGCAAGGAGTCATGTTCTCAGCCCAGCTGAGCCCCACGGACACCCTGAACATGGAGCGCCCACCCTACTCCTCAAATAATGAGCTCCTTGAATCCCAGTGCCTGTGTGGTTTGAATCCCCAGTTCATAGTAAATGATGAGCCAGTTATCAACAATCAAAAGAACGGAGGCCGGTTATGATGGTACGCAAGTTCCTTAGCATGCATGGAATGGAGGAGAGCAGCAAGTGATACAAGGCTGGCCTTCACCCCAGCAGAAGGCCTGGCTGAGCCTGGCTTTATACAGCCTGCTAACCCTGTTGCCAAAGGAGCTCTGGTAGCGTAGTGGTTACAAATCCGGCTGCTAACCTCAAGGTCGGCAGTTCAAAACTACCAGCTGTTCTATGGGAGAAAGATGAGGCGTTCTGCTCCCGTACAGATTTACAGCCCAGGAAACCCTGTGCAGGGGCACTATGAGTCAGAACTGATTCCACGGTACTTAACAACAACAACCCTGCTGCCAGGAGCTGAGAGGTGACAGCTCAGGGTCCTGCTAGTAATTCTGGGAAGCCGGCTATACACCACCCTGCAGGTGACTGGGAACAGGAAGAAGGAAGGCAGTTCATTCCTCAAAGAGAAACTCAATATTGGCTCTTCACCTTGCACGGTGACTGCATCTCCTTACTCCTGTTGGTGGATCCTCTGCCGTTTCAGCTGGAGCATTGTGGCCCTGACTCACTGCTGCAAGTCTCCCCAGCTGAATGGCTTGGGTTAAAATTTCACACTCACCCTGAAGTGGTTCCCAAGACCCAGGATTTGTTTTCCCTGATGATCCTTTGCTTTGATCAATGAGACTCAGCGAACTGGAATTTACTGTGTAATTTATTTGAGATAGTTGGGAAATTGTCTCTTTTCTAAGTGATGATGGGTCTCTCCTTCCCCAGACGCTAGTTCATAGGAGCGTGGCCACTCTGCTCAATCAGGGCCCAGCCCTAGAATGGGGAGAAGGAGAATGTCATTGGGAAGGGGTTCGTTATCAGCAGATCTGGCTTCCAGTCCTGCCACTGACATTTCCTACCTGTATGACCTTGGGCAGGTATATCTACTGTCAGACAAACTCAGTTTCCACATCCGTAAACGAAATTATCTCAACTACCCTTCAAGGTTCTTATGAAGTTCAGTTAAGACAATAAGAAAGCCCTTTGTTTTTATAACATAGATTTCCTTTGTGTGAGTTGCTGTTTTTATTTTGTGACTTCATCCAAGGGGAATAGAATGGTTGCCCCTTTACCCCTCTTCCCCAAATTAATGTGCCCCCTTCATCTCTGAAATTCCTTTAGTGCAAGTTTCTCAACATCAACACTGTTGAGATTTTTGACCAAATAATTCTTGGTTGTGAGGGGCTGTCATGAACATTGTAGGGTGTTTAGTAGCATCCTTGACCTCTGGCCCCACTAGATGCCAGTATCCTTCCCCCTGAAATTGTGACAATCAAAAATGTCCCAGCTTCACACCATGTTCTCTGGTGGGCAAGGTCACCCCTGGTTGAGAATGCCTAGTTGAGTAGAACACAGTCTTTCTGGTGAAGATTGAAAATCTGGAACCCTGTGGAGACGGGCCTGGTAGCTCTTGTGTGCTAAAAGGTCCAACTGAAGCTCTGTCCTTCAGCCCAATGTCAGGACTGCTATCCCAAAGAGACAGACTGTGGAGCTCCCACCCCTTCACCTGAGCAGCCTTGGAGTCCTACATCCTAAACCTTTCCTGGTCTCTGTCCCAAAATGCAGCCTCCCTGTTTTCAGGAAGAAGAAACCAAGAGCAAGTACTGTGTGCCAGGCTTCCAACTGTTTCTTCTGGAGAGGCTCTGGTGAGGAGAGTACGCAAAAAACCGTGAGCAAGTCTCTTGCCAGACACCCAACCAAACAAGCCTTCAATAAACACTCGTTGAAATGAAACAGAAACAGAAATGGACATTTAATTTCCCAAACAAGCTTGTAGAGTTCATAATGCAAATCATAATAGTTGTTATTCTTATTTTGACACTATGTCTGTGTGTTACAGTCAGCACCTCATTACCTGTCACAATAATCCTAAGAGATAAACCAGTTCCATGGGGTAGATTCCCATGCATGTCAGAGAAGAGTTCTCAGTGGCTGATTTTTTGGAAATGACTCTCTAGGGTTTTTTCCCATAGTGCCTTTGTTATTGTTGTTGCTGTTAAGTGCTGTCAAGTCGGTTCTGACCCACAGCGACCCTGTATAGGGTTTCCAAGGAGCAATTGGTGAGCTTGAACCACCAGCCTTTCAATTCAAATCAACTTGGCAGTCCAGCGCATTAGGCCATAGCACCATGCCAGGCTCCATGATGTCGAGCTCATTGGTTGGCAGTAAGTGCATCATCTGTTTGTATCACTCAAGTTTTATTAGCCTCATTTTACAGGCTTCTGTATTGTCTTACAAAAGACAATACGCACGGAACACGGTGGCTCTGTAGGATAAGCACTGGCTGTGAATCGACAAGGTCGGCGGTACGAACCCACCAGTCACTCCATAAGAGAAAATGAGGCCTCTGCTCCCAAGAAGATTTACAGCCTCGGAAACCTTATATAGGGTCACTATGAGTCGGAACCAACTCAATGGCACTTAAAAACAACATACTGTCTTCCAAGGAGCCCTGGGTTAAGCATAGGGCTGTCATCTGAAAAGTTGGTGGTTTGAATCTACCAACCACTCCAAGGAAGAAAAATGAGGCAATTTGCTTCTGTAAAGAGTCCCAACCTTGGAAATTTCATGAGGCAGCTCTACGCTGCCCTATAGGGGTCGCTGTGAGTTGGAACTGACACACTGAACGTGGTTTTGGTTTATACTGTCTTCCAGTCAAGTCCTGAGCACTTTTATTAGGTTTTCAGCAAGAAATTTCTGTAGATAATATTTTAACTGAAAGACATCTGTTTTGCAGTAAAATGTCAAACATCCAACCACTGTGTGGGTAGGGTAGGTAAGCTAAAGCTTAAGGCAAAAACACTGTCACCAGTAGAAAGTCTTGGATTCTAATTCTAGGTGATCTCAGCTCTGTGTGACCTCAGGTCTCTTGACTGGTGCATTCTAAATCTCAGTTTATACATCTGTAAAATGGGAATGAAGCCTACCTCATTGTTGAAAGAATCAGAGTGGGAAAGTGGGACAATGAATACGGATTCCATGTCGTAAAAGAAAGTGAACAGAGAGAAACAGAACAAGTTTCCTTAAAAACAAAACAAAACATGTCTTGGTGTTCCAATTTTATTGAGCCCTGTTCCAATCAGAGAGAGATTCCCCCTTGATTTATGTGTCTGATAATAAAAGAGGTGCCAATGACATGACTTTTACTACCGTTGATTAGTTCTGTGTTGCTGGAAACTGGGTATGTCGAAAAGATAAACCGACACCATGTAATTTCCACATGGCTCTGCCACATTCCTTTTCAGTTTTCCTTGCTCTTCTCAAAAGAAAAATGAAATATACCCAAAGCCTCTGGGGCCTAGCAATTCCCCACGCTCATCCCAGGACAGAGTTGAAAGGTGGCGCCTCCATATTTGAAAACTTTTCCTGTACGCCAAGTCTCATCCGCGTCTTCACTACTTTCCCTCCTGCAAATCGACGTGGGGCTGTTTTAGAAAGCTTTTGCCACCACAGTCTCTGTGCACTAATGAATATGACTTCAGAAGAGAATTTCCATTACTAAGTTGTTATGTGCCATGGAGTCGGTTCCGACTCATAGTGACCCTGCACAGGGTTTCTAAGCCCGTAAATCTTTACGGGAGCAGAAAGCTTCATCTTTCTCCCGTGGAACAGCTGGTAGTTTCAAACTGCAGCCTGATTCATAATCACTATGCTACCAGAGCTCCTTCCATTACTAGGTAACAGAGAAGGGAAAAAAACCAAATGCCCTCAGAATCTTATAAGCAATATTGGATCTGTATCTCCTAACAATAAACAATGTTCTTATCAATGGAGAAAAGATAGAAGTTGTCAAGGACTTCATTCTTCTTGGATCAACTATCAACACGGAAGCAGCAGTCAAGAAATGAAACAACGTATTGCATTAGGCAAATCTGCTGCACAAGACCTTTTTAAGTGATGTAGAACAAAAATGTCAGCTTGAGGACTAAGGTGCGCCTGACCCAAGCCATGGTATTTTCAATAACCTCATATGCATGTGAAAGCTGGACAGTAAACAAGGAAGACCATAGAAGAATTGATGCTTTTGAGTTATGGTGTTGGAAGAAGTGCAGCCAGGTTGCTCTTTGGAGGCCAAGATGACCAAACTTCATCTCTCATACTTTGGACATATTGTCAGGAGGGACCAGTCCCTGGAGAAGGATATCATGTTTTATAAGGTGGAGGGTCAGAGAAAAAGAGGAAGACCCCCAATGAGATGGATTGGCGCAGTGGCAGCATCGATGGGCTCAAGCATGGCAACAATTGTGAGGTTGGCCTAGGATTGGGCAGTGTTTCTTTCTGTTGTGCATGGGGTCTCTATGAGTCGGTACCAACTCGATGGCACCTAACAACATCTCCTAACAATGTCCAATGTGTTGAAGTCCAACTCTACCCAACACAAAAGTTCAAAACGAAAAATGCTTTGGGATTGTATGCTTCATCCAGCATTTATATCTTGAGTACCTACTACGTGCCGGACATTGGTCTGGGTAATGCTAAGAACACATATGGAGAAGGATATGTCTCCTACTCTCCCAGGACCAACAGTGGAATGTGGACAAAGAAGGAAGAGCAATATGGATTTGTGAGATCCTGGAAGGAAAAAAGCAACTGGGGTGAGCTTTGTTGTTTTTGTTAATTGCTGTCCAGTCAGTTCCGACTTATAGTGACCCTGTATAGGACTTCCGAGGAGCAGCTGGTGAGTTTAAACTGCTGACTTCGTAGTTCAAACTGACCGTGTGGTTCAGTGCTTATCCTGCAGCACCACACCAGGAAGATAATAATACAGAACATCACACTTGCTGTTACTGTTGTTGGTAGGTGCCATTGAGTCGTTACCAACTCTTAGCGACCCTATGCACAACAGAACGAAACACGGCCCAATCCTGGGCCAACCTCACTACTGTTGCCACACTTGAGTCCATCGATGCTGCCACTTGGCTAATCCATCTCACTGGGGGTCTTCCTCTTTTTTCTGACCCTCCACCTTACCAAACATGATATCCTTCTCCAGCGACTGATCCCTCCTGACAATATGTCAGAAATATGAGAGACGAAGGTTGGCCATCCTGGCCTCCAGGGAGCACTCTGGCTGCACTTCTTCCACGGCAGATCTGTTTGTTCTGTTGGCAGCCCATGGCACTTTCAATATTCTCCTCCAATACCATAACTCAAAAGCATCAATTCTTCTACGGTCTTCCTTATTCACCATCCAGCTTTCACATCCATATGAGGTTATTGGAAATACCATGGCTTGGGTCAGGAGCACCTTAGTCCTCAAGCTGACATCTTTGCTCTTCAACATTTTAAAAATGAATACAAATAGCAGAGAAACATCCCACTATCTGGGCTCAAATTCCATGTCTACCATTTACCAGCTGTGTGGCCTAGGGCAAGTTACTTAACTTCTCTGTGTGCCTTTTTAAAATGGGGATTAAAAGAGTACCAGTTTTCATTGTGTGCTATAAGGATTAACTGAGTTAATACACATAGAGTACAGCATCTGCCACATAGTAAGTGCTCAGTAAAAGCTAGCTATTATTATCTGCTAAATGAGATCTGGTGGGGCAACTGGTTTGGAATCACCTGCTAATTTATAGGTTGGTGGCTCAAATGCACCGAGCAGCTCCATGGTAGAACAGTCTGGCAACTGCGTCCTTAAAAATCACAGTCAAGAAAAGCCCTATGGAGAAATTCTACTCTGTAGAACACATGAGGTTGTCATGCGTCAGAATGAAGTTAATAGGCAACCGGTTTATTTTTATCTGTTAAATGGGGCTAATAATAGGCCTTATATTGCTGTGAGGATAAAGAGGAGATAATTTGGGTAAAACACTTAGCACATGGGGAGTACCTGATAATGCTATTTATTATATGACTGTTGCTGTTGTTGGCAGCAGGGACAAGGGACAAGGGACAGGGAAGTGCAGGGCAGTCAGGGCAAAGCATTAATTAGATCCCCCTCCTCTCTTTCCAGGTCCCAGGCCCTCCTTTTGGCCCCACGCCCTGGGCTGCCAAGTGTCCTCTCTGGCTGGCCAGCCATGAATCCCCCGGAAGCCGAACCAAAGGGAAGACTGGTTTCCCTGAGCTCCTCTGTTCTCAATCAAATGTATCGCTTTTCTGCCTGGCTTCACACATTGTAAAAGGCAGCCGAGTGCGGATTGCTCAGTGTCCACACATAGGGCTCCTCCTGACCTGCTGTTCGCCCGCTGATGGATCCGAAGCCCATTATTGTAATGGATTTGCTGTTGGGAAGGAGAAGGGGTCATCCGCCTAATAAATCCCAGCCCCAGTGGGTCATACCCATCAGGCCAGCCTCCACATATTACTTCTTATTCTAACAGATTTGTTTAGTGATTTCTGAAAGACAGATGCATTCTAATGGGTGCCCTGAAATATAATAAGACAGAGAAGGAAAAACAGAAGATTTTGTTGGAGATAAAAGTTGGGTGTTGGTGCTTTACTTCAATTTGTGTTTTGAGGTTTTTTTTCAGTCTGCCTTCTGAAAGTGTTGTAATAACTGGCTTGCTGTTAGATTAAAAAAAATTAAAATAAAAAGTCCTGGTAATGAAATGCATAGAAAAGTAAAAACATGTCATACAAATTAAATATCATTGGAGATTGGAAAACTTGTTTGAATGGCTAATTAAGAAGCCATTTAAAATAATTAATAATAATCTGCTTTTCCAAAATTATTTCCAGTTCAGAAATGACACGATTATTTCGGTTTTTAAAAACACATATGTGTAAGTAGTAGGTCTAATGTTTACCTGGAAATGTTTTCTAAACTTTTCATGATTTTTATTTTTTTACATATAAATTCCATTTGTTCCCTTCCTTCTGTTTTCTTTTCTCGCGCTCTTTTTTTTTTTTGCCTGTGTTGGTTCGTGGTACAGATTGCTCCCTAACTTAAGCAAATGCTCCATCGAAGGAGTGATTCTAAAGTCGCACTGGGAAAAAAATTGTTGTGAGTTACAGGAAATTAAAAAATTCCTGCAATACCAACCCACTTCTCAAAGTCAATCTGTGGTATCCCAGAATCCACCCGACTCTGAAGTCAGGCCAGCGTGATTTCTGAAGAGTAATTTCCAGCCTTCTAAAGGGTCACAGTGTGGATTGAAGCCATATTTGCTTCTGTGTTTTGTAAATTTCGAACTCATTACTAAACCTTTGCCTCTTCTACCCTGTGTCTGGCTCTTGCCTCATGCTCATCAATCTGGGCCTTAAAAATCTAATGAAAAATGCCGAAACACATTCTGCATGTGAAAATGTGAAAAAAACACAAATTGTTATGAACTTGAGGAGCTGGCTTTCAAGGATGGGGTGCAAGGCATGCATGCCACTGTTTCCTAGAACCAGCTTTCTCCTCAATCTCAGCAAATCCCCGGAATGAAGAGAAACAAATGGGAATTTCTCACTCTCCTTTGAGATAAAGCCACAGGTGGCATCAGGGCCACCTGATTCTAAACTGTGCATGCTTTACATGCCAGCAGCAGTGTATGGCATTATCCTTCCAGAAGGTATGTCTCCGAGGTCTCTGTGCTGCTATGGAATGATATTGGCCTTTCTGCCTTTGTTCTAAGATTAGCTCAGGTAAGCTGCAATCACCTTGAGAAATTCTTATGGTACCTTGCTTACGACAGATAAATTCCGTCACTGTGTCCTGTGATTTTCTCCAAAGAAGTCCACAGGGGATTGAATGGTAGGTGCTCTTGGTCTTCACCATTGATCGTTGTTGTTGTTAAGTGCCGTCGAGTTGGTTCCAACCCATAGCGACCCTGTATAGGGTTTCCAAGGAGCAGCTGGTGAGCTTGAACTGCGGCGGACCTTGCAGTTCAAACAGCTTTGCAGTCTGGCGCATTAACCCACAGCGCCATACCAGGGCTCCCCATTGATTGTAGTCATCAACATTAAGTAGTTGTTAAAAGCTATGGGACCTTCTCCCAAACACACACATACATGTCACAGTCTCTCTCTCTGTGTCATTTTAAAGAGTTCAGATTAAGACCCTTCGATACAGATATCGAATTCTCTTTCCCTAAGTAAATGAGACTGAGCTTGGAGAAGTGGAGAGCACATGAACTCAAAGACAGGCCCACTTAGGTTTGCAACCCAGCTTTCCATTTTCTAGCTGCGTGGCCTTGAACAGGTCACTTAACCCTCCTGTGCTTTGATTTCCTCACACGCCAAATGGAGATATTATTGTTGTTGTTAAGTGCCGTCGAGTCAGTTCTGACCCATAGCGACCTTATGTAGGGTTTCTAAGGAGCTTGAGCTGCCGATCTTACAGTTTAAAGCAACTTTGCAGTCAGTACATTTACCCATAGCATCACACCAGGACTCCAAGTGGAGATAATAATACCAACTTTTAAGAAAGCGTGATGAAGATGGACAAAAACATGGGCAAAGGACCTGGCATTAATGCTGGCATATGTTCAGACTCAGTACCTGGAAGGTAATGTTTGTTCCTTACAATCTGGGCTCTGATTTGGAAAGGGGGTAGAGTTCCAGGAAGACACTTGCTGGGAAATCACTAAGTGCTGCCCTAAAAACTTTAGATTCAGGGATGGACCGGTTGTTCTTTAACACCCAACCTGACACCTCCTAATGAAATGTAAATGAGGGTTCTAACAAGCCTGGCATATGTGTGAGCAGATGGTCACAGAGTGGCCTTTGGATGAGCCTTCTATCTGCAATGGGGCTAGGCTATGGAGAGAGGAGTTTGGCTTGCTTCTCAGAGGCCACCCTCAAGTGAAGATGTTTATTGCAACTCTCCTCTGTGCAAGTTGAGTTCAGCCTTTCTCTGGTACATGTGTCCTCTTGGCTTTCCCATGGATCACTGTGATGGTTGAAGGGCCTGCTGACCTGGCCAGGAAGTGGACACATCCCAGCTTTGGGGCCTTAGGCCCACCCTCTTTGCTCCTACCTGCCTTCGGACCACCTGGAGAGAACACATGGAAAGTTGTGAAGATGCTCATCTTGAGGGAAAGGTCAGGAGGCATTCATTGTCTGGTAGCAGATGATCTTCAAACTCAACTCAAGAGACCATGTGCAGAAAAAGCATGGTGGGGGAGGAGGTGCCTGACGTGGCCCTGCCTCTAAACCACCTGTGTGGCATTGAGCAAGTGACTTGCTTCTGCTGCTGCAATTTCCTCTTCTGTAAAATATGGAGGTATAACAGAGTAGGGTCTTAGATTTCACTCCCCATCAAACCTTCTGAGACTGGCTTCACATGGGGGGGACTCAGAACTCACTCAGCCCCTCCAACCCTCCCTCTTGTAACCCCAAAGACCCTTCACATGAACCTGTCTCCCCAGCCCATCAGGAGGTCCTCAGTTGACCCACACTCCCAGGAAATTAACTCATTAATGGAATTTAACACCTGTGTGTGTCTTAAAGATGGGATTTTCCAAGCTGGAGAGCCTTCCTCCATCCTGTAGAGGGTAGGGAGTTCAGAAGTGCCTCAGGCGCTAGTGGCTGGGACAGAGTGTCAACACAACGGATGCCCAGTGACCAGGACAGCTGTGTCTCCATGGAGCTAGCCCCTCCAGCAGGTTTCCCCAGAAGACAGGACAAAGAGCCTGGGGAAGGAAGGGCAGCAGGCTGAAGATCGAGGAAGCCCCACACACACACACACACAAAGCAGTGCAAGAACACTCAACAACGTCTTTAAAAAGCCCCCATCATCAGGACTTTAGCAGGGACCCAGAAAGTGCTGCTGGATTTGGCTAATTTGACCATATGACCTGTTGGCCTATGACAGTAAGAGAAAGAAGTCTTCAGTGGTGGGCACAGCTGGTCCCCACCTAGCACTGTCTTTCACTGTGTTCTAGGTTTCTTGGCATGTCCTGGAATTGAAGAAATATCCCAGGAAAGAGATCCAAAAGTAGAAGCGAGAGGAGTAACAACTCTTAAAACACATTTAACCCCATATGTGTGGGCTCATCTAAGGTCCAAAGGCATTGGGTGAAGTTGACTGATTCTGTGAGAGAAACCGTCTGCTTTAGGAGTTGGGCTTTTGAATTTGAGGATTACCAGAAATTGCCTAACAATGAATAAGAAAGATTGTGGCAATGTGGGTTAATGCAATACACTGCAAGGTCACTTTAAACCACAAGGCTGGTGGTTCAAGCTCATCAGATGCTCCTTGGAAACCCTAATAGAGTTACTATGAGTCGGTACCGATTTGACAGCACTTAACAACAACAACAACAACAAAGCGGAAACGACACATTTGGCTTATTGCATTGTTGTTGTTAAGTACCACGGAGTCAGTTCTGACCCATAACAACCCTGCACAGGGTTTCCAAGGCTGTAAATCTTACGGGAGCAGATAGCCTCATCTTTCTCCCACAGAGCAGCTGGTAGTTTCAAACTGCTGACCTTGAGGTTCACAGCCCGATTCATAACCACTACACTACCAGAGCTAAGAATAATGAATATATGCCATGGCTTCCAGAACAACCAATCTGTCTTGGAGAAAGTACAGTCAGAATGCTCCTTAGAAGTGAGCATGGGGCGATATTGTCTTCCTGACCCTGGACATATTATCAGGAGGGACCAGTCTCTAGAGAAGGACATCATGCTTGGTAAACCAGAGGGTGGGTGAAAAAAAGGAAGACCCTCAATGAGATGGTTTGACACAATGGCTGCAGCAGTGGTCTAAAACATAGCAACAATTGTGAGGCTAACAACGCAGGACCAGGCAGTGTTTCATTCTGTTGTAAGTAGAGTCAAAGCTAACGTTGACCTAACTTTTGTCACCGAACAACGATTTCAGGAACCAGCTGATTTTACACCTATAGAATGGAGGGAAAACACTGTGTTTCCTTAGGATATACAGTGGACTTTGAACCCCAAGGTCAGTGGTTTGAGCCCACCAGCCACTGTGCACCTAAGAAAGATGAGACTTTCTGCTCCCGCCTGGGTTTAAAGTCTTGGAAACCCTATACAGGGTCATTATGGATCAAAACCAACTCAACAGCACTTAACAACAATAATATAATGGAAGGGATTGAAACTTTTTTAGATGTTTCCTCAGCACTTAGCACAGAACAGGTGGCCAATGAGTTGTCTTCAATGAATGAATGAGTGACAATTCATTACGCAGAAGAAAAGCCGGGTCAGCTTAGTCTGGGGTGGGCTCTAGTAGATGTCTCCCCAGGTCCCTGTACCCCTCCTCACTCCAGAAACCCTACAGTCTCTTCTTGGCCCCTAGATGCCTCAGCCTTCCAGGGTCCCTTCTCCAGCCACAGCCTGGCCCCCAGCGAGCCAGGGCCTGGGCAGCTACATCCAGGTCTTCACGGGTCAGGCGTATGGACTCTGCTCCATCACCACCCAGCCTGGCCTTTGCAGACCCCTCTCCTCACGAAGGAAGGCTCAGCTCCCCCACTCACAGGCTCACCTCTCTCCCCACCCAGACCTCAAGTAGCACCTCCTTCTCAGTGCCCCAGGAAAGACGGCTCACATCCAAAAAGCCTTCAGTGCATGATCCACATGATCCGCAAACGTGCTCATTTTGATCTTCCCCATCACCTCTGAACTGCTTTGGAGGAGATGATGGGAACAGCTCTCCAGGGAGTCCTTCGGGCCTAATGCATCACAGGTGCTGAGAGAGGCCAGCTCCAAGGACGTTTACAGCTCAGCTCCCAGGCCTCTCCGGACTTCCATGCCCTTACACCTCTCTAAGCCCCCATAACCTGGTGGGATGCTGGGCAAGGAGGACCCAAGGGCTCAGCCTCCAGCTGCCCCAAGACTGGGGGACAGGTCAGGGCAAGTTGGTTGGGCATTCCAACCTCCTACACAGAGTAGCCTGTCTTCCCAACTTTCAAACCCATATGAGTGGAGATGTTAATGGTGTTATAGCGCCAATGACTTAACACAAAGCACTCAGCCATTGAGTTCAATTCAAAACCATATTCTTAATAATCCACAACTTCAGTCCTTACTATTTAGCCAGGTACCCTGCAAAGCTGGGTTAGAGGCACGAGTTGTCAGTTTGTCCAGTCACTGACTATGTGTCAGGCCCTGGAAGTCACAGAGGTCTGGTAGGGTGTGTTAGCCTTGGGGGTATGCAGTGGGTGAAGGAGGGGGGAAGATCAGCATTCAAGTTAGGAAGCCATCCCTACCCCCCCTATCCTCACCATCTAGGACAGATCAGCTGTGTGACCTGAGGCCAGTTAGCTAACCTCTCTGCCTTCATACCATTTTCATCAAATGAGATGGTGGATGTAGAATACCTGGGATGGCTGAGGCACTCGGCACATGGGAAACATGTACACTAAATGGTCACTCCATCCCACTTCTCTTCAACTCTGAGTGGTTCTGGTCACCATCAGCAACTCAGTCACCATCTTGGACTCCACCAGACTTATTTGGAACCTATGATGGGAGAAGGAAAGGACTTAGGTCTAAGAGGGTCTATGGGTGGGTCCATGCGTCTCTGTTAAAAGTGACCCTCAGAAATCATCCTTAACTCTTAAACAAAAATGTTCCCTGAAGTCTTCTTAAATCCAAACAATGTTGGCATTATTGTTGTTGTTAAGTATTGTTGAGTTGGTCCCCAATTATAAAGAGCCTATATAGGATTTCCAAGGAGCAGCTGGTGAGCCTTGCAATCAGCAGTCCAGAGCTTATCCTGTAGTGCCACAAGACTCCCTACAATCATTTACCTTAAATACTAAAGAGCATCTGCCTTGAACACTGTGCGCTTTTAAAGAACTTTCTATATGGAATGGATCAAATTGACAATAACAACTTGAAAGATTAGTCAGGAAGTGTAGGGGGCAGTGGGTTTATGTTGGTGAGAGAGGAACAACTCAGAAAAGGAAGGTGAGAATGGGAATCTCCCTTCCTAGGCCTCTGAGTTTCCACCCCTATCCTGACCCCATCTCACCTCTCTGGAGTGGTGGGCCCACTTCTCCAGTTTTTGCAAAATGGGCCCCAACCCATCAGTCAATTTGGAGAAGTCCTTTGAGGAGCTGTGGAATCATCCCCTTCCTTTATTCTCACTGGTCAGGACCCCATCCATGGCCAAATGGTCCAGTGACAGTATATGAAACACACTCCAAGCCCAGATGCCCACCTTCCCACTTCCCACCCCCAGAACCCAGTGCGGAGGGCCAAACGTGGTTTTCTCTATGGAGACCGTGACCAGATTCAGCTTGAAGCGACTAGAACATTCTGGAAACTGAGTTCCAGCCTGTTTCCAGACATGACCAGGCTCTGGGAAGGTGGAGCCAGGAAAGCAAGCTGCAAAACTCCAGGGCACTTTGAGGCAATGGAAAAGCTGGAGGTGGCTTCCTGTTCTACCACATAGTGTCCACTGGCTCTGGCAGAGCTGAACTCACCTTCTGGGGCCTTAGTGTCCTCATCTGTGAAGTAGGGCTCATACGCTTACTTCCTGGGGTTCAGTGACATAAGCAGAGACAAACTGTTAACAATGGTGTGTTCCACCAAGGGCAAGATGCAGATGCATCCCAGAGTCTCTCAGCCACCACTTCTCCCTGTGCCCCTGACACCTGCAACCCATGATGAAGGCAGGTGAAGACTCGGGAGGGATGCAAGAGTTAAAGGGAATAGAGGTTAATACTACTAGTCACAAAATCCTGCAAAACTGTGATCTATGGGTAGATACGGCGTCCTAGTGTGTCCCTGTAGGATAAGCACTGGACTGCAACGTCCGTTTGACCCGTAAGGTCGGCAGGGTCAAACCCACCAGTTGCTATGTGTTGGAACTGATTTGACAGCAGGTGTCAACAATGAAAACAAGCTAAAAGTGTGTGGGAAGGAGAGTGATAGGTTTGAGAGAGGATATTTGTTCATGGGTATTTGACTTTGCTGCAAACATATCCAAAATGTGGTGGAGCATGCTGTTGTTGTTGTTGAGTGCCGTCGAGTCGCTTCTGACCCATAGTGACCCTGAACAGGGTTTCCAGGGCTGTAAATCTTTATGGGAGCAGAAAGCCTCATCTTTCTCCTGCGGAGCAGCTGGTAGTTTTGAACTACTGACCTTGCAATTCGCAGCCCAATTCATAACCATTATGTTACCAGAGCTCCTTGGTGGAGCACACACGGGACAAGATTATGAAAGTATCTTAGCCATTACCAAACAACCTTGAGGGAATGAGTTCTTAGGCCTGGGGGCTTAGACCAGTCTCAGGGTCAACTAGTATAACATAGACCACAAAGACAATGTTCTATAGCCTACTTTTGAGTAGCAACTGAGATCTTAAAAGTTCATAAATAACTTGACCTATACTTATGAATGCAGTAGCTTAAAAGAGCGAATGAATCTTTGAACAGCAAGGATCATTCCCACCCCGTCTGTACACAGCGTTGACAGGGACGGGCAATTTAGACATTGGTTACCCAAATTGGGATGGGGGGGAGGATGGAGAAACAAAGGCATGAAGTGACTGGCTTACAAGTTTTCAAGAGGGAGCTTAGTTTCAGAAGGTGCGGGAAGGTAGAATCTCCATTGAGTGGTTTCCAACCTGTCTAGACGAGACTGGTAAAAGGAGATGGGGTTAAGACTCTTGTGATTCAATAGTGAATAATTGCTATCAGGACTGATTGTGAGTGTTGCAAATATAAAAGTAGACATTGTGTAACAAAAGGAGGGGAGTGGTTGATCTTGCAGAGGACCCTGGGACCATCAAGGGAGAAGAGCGGAGCATGGGACCATATCCAGAGAAGCAGCGACACCAGAAATGGAGGCAGAGAAGATTATGCTGAGAGACAGAGTGGCTGGGGACTCTAGACTCAAGGAGGGAGAGGTGCTGTGTACAGGCTTGCAGAGTATGTCTTTGGGTTGTTTGAATGGTTATATTCCTGAGTGCTTTGGTGTACATTAAAAAAAACAAAAAACAAAAGAGGAATTAGAAGCAAATGCTGTTGAATGATGATGCATGGAAGGGATTGTAATCATTGTAATGAAATGAAATATGATAGGATGAATGTAAAGCTGATGTTCTCCCATGTAAACTATCACTCAATTCACAATAAAAATTTTAGAAAGAAAAATAAAAGTTCATGAATAACTGTCTAAGGTTTAACTATTGGTGCATCTATTTCTGGAGGAAAGAAAAGTGATGAAAATTGAGGACACTTGGAAACAATTAGTCCAATGAACTAATAGACCCATGAACATCAGTCTCTATGATGTTGAGACCAGAAGAACTAGATGATGACCAGCTACCATGATCAGCTGCTCTTTAAAGGAATAATATTAGAAGGTCCTGGGTAGAGAGGGAGAAAACGTGGAACAAAATTCAACAATATAGAAAAGACAATGCTTACTGATCAGAAAGAGACTGGAGGAACCCAATATTATGGCCTTTGGGCATCCTTCAATCTGAAACTGAACTCAACCCTTGTGGCTCAGTTTTCAGCCAAGTAGTAGATAGATATATGGGGGGACAACACTAGTGAGATAGGCACACCGTGGAATGGTTAATCATTCAAGATTCAAAGGGCAGCAGTTATCTAAAGACAAAATACAGAAGGATTGGGAAAGACGGTGGAATGGAGACAAGAATCACAGGGAGGAAGTGGGACAACTGATATTACACTGAGGGGACTGAAATCATTGAAATGAAACGATGTATATGATTTGTTGGAATGTAAAACTGGTAATCTGCTTTCAAAACCTTTATTGAATTCACAATAAAAAAGTTAAAGTAGGGTTGAAGCCATACTGCTCTGGATTAGAATCCCAGCTTCATCACTCACAGTTGCTGTTGTTGTTAAAGTGCCTTTGAGTCAGTTCTGACTCATAGTGACCCTGTATAGGGTTTCCGAGGTGCGGTGAGTGAGCTTGAACTGCTGACTGCGATTCAAACCGACCTTGGAGTCTAGCACATTAGCCCGCAGCACCACACCAGGACAGCATCACTTACTAGCTGTGTAATATTGTGTAATATTGGACTACTTACTCAAGTAGTCTCTGACCCTTAGTTTCTTTATCTGTAAAATCAAGGGAAAGGCATAACTGTTTCTTAGAGCTGACCTGCTTAGAAGCAAGGATGGTGAGAATGTGTCTTGCTTACTTTGGACACTTTATCAAGAGGGACCAATCCCTGGAGAAGGATATCAGGTTTGTAGAGGGTCAACAACAAAGAGGAAGACCCTCAACGACATGGACTGACACAGTTACTACAACAATGTCTCAAACATAGCAATGATTGGGAAGGATGTGCAGGCCCCTGGCGTTTGGTTCTGCTGTATGGAGTCACTATGTGATGATGTCTCATCGACACATGCTGTCCCCGGCCCTACACCACTGCTGAGCCCATCTTCCCTCAGCACTCTGAGGACCCCTAAACAGACCCTCCTTCTTGTCCTTCACACAATCAGACACACTCCAGCCCTTTCCTACCACAGGAAGAACACTGGCTATTCCTCCCTCTACTGTTTCCATGATCAGTTCTGGCCAAGTGTTGTCTCTATCTCAACCCTGCATGCTTATTGTCACGTGACCTCTGCATCGTGGGACATGAGTCAGCAGAAGCCTTTAGCTTGCTACCTGACCTGCAGATTTTGGGCTCGTTCAGATCTTGCACCCACTATAATTTGTAACGAAGTCTTCAACCTAACTTCCAACCAATGGATTTGGGACTAGTCAGCCCCAACAATTGTCTGAGCCATTTCCTTGAATAAAAGTGTATTTGTTGTTGCTGTTAGATGCCATCAAGTCAATTCCAACTCATAGGGATCCTATGCATGACAGAACAAAACATGGCCCGGGTCTGCGATAGCCTCACAATGACTCTTACGTTTGAGCCCATTGTTGCTGCCACTATGTCCATTTGTTTCGTTGGGGTCTTCCTCTTTTATCAAGCATGTTTTCCTTCTCTGTGTTTCTCTATGTGGTGTTCCATTCTATCCTATCCTATCCTGTTCTATCCTATATATGTCACTGGATTTGTTCATCCAGAGAACACAGACAAAGACAGACCCAGCATAGATGCCCCCTCTTCAGAGGGCCTTCTCAAACTCTAGTGGTGGTGGTTATGTGACGTGGAGCCGGTTCTGACATCTAGTGACCCTGTATAGGGTTTCCGAGACTGTAAATCTTTACAGGAGCAGAAAGCCTCATCTTTCTCCTGCAGAACAACTGGTAGTTTCAAACTGCTGCCCTTGAGGTTAGCAGCCCAATTTGTTATCAGAGCTCTTGAACTCTAGATGGGCAGATTTCCTTCTCATGCCCTGGCATCTGAAAGTGTGTTCCTGTTTTGTGCATTGGACCTGTTGCATTAGAGGCATGCAACGATCTCCTCTGCACCTGGCACACTACCTGGCACTTAGTGGGGACCTCAATTCATAATGTCAAATGAATGTTGAATAAATACGCTGTTCTTCCTATACAGGGTCGTTATGAGTCAGAACTGACTCGATGGCACTTAACAACAATGACTTCCATTGTGCAGGAGCAGGGAAAAGGTGTATAAATTTGCAGCCAAAACCACACCCCAGCAGATGTCGGTGAGCCCCCTCCTTTCCCTGAAGCCTCAGCAAAGCTACACCTGGCTGCCTGAAGCCCCGGTGCTCAGAATCACCTCACCAGAGACAAATTGGAGGGAGTTCAGAGGAGCGGGCCAGGCAGGATTAAGTGGAGAGAGAAGGTGATTTATAAAGAAATATAAAAAGGCCCAGCTTCATAAGGCTGGACTGCAGGATTATTTCGCTAACAGCCTCCAAATGTTCGCAAGGTGCGTGCACCAGGGGGGCGGGAAAGACTCCTCACAGAGGTGCAGAGGTGCCACCTGGGAGAGGTAAGGCTATCTCAGCTGAGTCGGGGTCCTGAGGCCCAGCAGGAACTAACAGCATCAAGGGAGAGGTCTAGGCTCAGAACCTCACCGCCTCACTCACCAGGCAGCCAGGAGATCATCTTCCAGCACCTCTATGAGTTTATGCCAGGACACGGTTCCAGGGTGGAATTCTCACCTTCCAGGCAGGAGGCCCAAGTTCGATTCCTAGCCAATGCCCTCACACACACCACCACTATTGCTAAACAGGTGCTTACAGACTAAAATAGGCTAGGAAGAAAGATCTGGGAATCTACTTCCAAATGTCAGCCAATAAAAACCCTGTGGACGACAACAGTGCAATCTTCAACAAATCACGGAGCCAGGACGACACAAGATTAGACTGCATTTGGTCCTTTGTGTGGGGGGGGTCACTGTCCTACTTAACAGCAGGTAACAATGACAGCAATGACTTCTGCATCAGAAGCAGGGGGTCATTTTGAGAAACCAGAGGAAGAGCTCTGTTGCCTCACAGTGATTAATTTACCAAATATGTAAGAAGGAGGCGATTCCAGCAGTCTTTCCAACCAGGAGTCAGCATACTGTGGGCTGCAAGCCAAATCTGGCCCATTGCCCATGTTTGTAAATAAAGTTTTATTGAAACACAGCCATACTCATTTCATTTACATTGTCTGTGTCTGTTTGTGCCTACAGTTTCAGGGCTGAGGAGTTGTGACAGAGATTATATGACTCAGAAATCCTGAAATATTTACTACCTGGATCTTTACAGGCAGAGTTTGAAGCCCCTGTTTTAATTGATTCTTAAGCTTAAGTAATGCACACATCTTTTTGAAAATGAAAACAAAAATGTCCTCTAGGGATCAGCTTTGACTTAATTTATTTTTATTATAGCCTTATTTAAGAACATGCATACATAAAATTAGGTATAAGCATCTTCTGAAAAATCAAAATCTATGTATGGATTCAATGCCAACAAAATGACAAAAGCATTCAAATTAACAGCATTAAAGTAATGCCGTGGATGCTGGTTTTTGCTACAAGGCACTGTTGTTCACAGCTTGGGCGGCACACTGCTAGGTTGTAGATTTGCTTGCTTTTGGCAAGGCCAATATGAACTCGGTGCTAAGTGATGACTCAATTCTCCCACTCAGTTCTTCTCATCTCACTATTGCAAAAGCTCTCATTCACAGAAAGCCCCCTTCGGGTGGATACCAAATCTCACTCCGCCATGCCCGATCTTTCTGCCTCTATCCCTGGAGAATTAAAGTGCATAGGTCTGATTGGCCCAACGTCTTCATGAACACAGTGAAATTTCAGGCTCAACTAAAATCTTATAGTCATTCCAGGCACAAGGTGAGCAGCCAGACCATGCAGAATATATTTGCATCCATGTTTTTGTTGTTGTTAAGTGTGCCATAAAGTAGGCTCTGACTCCTAGTGACCCTGTTTAGGGTTTCCAAGGAGCAGCTGGTGGGTTAGCCCTGCTGATTATGTGGTTCTCAGTCTAGTACTGATCCTACAGTGCCACATCAAGAATAAATTTTTCAGAATTTTTTTAAGCATTGAGGGTTCACAGGGTTGAAGGGTCTAATTTGAAGAAGCACAGCTCTAACCCACAGGTTGCCTTTTCTAAATGGGGAACCTGAGTCCCACAGAAGGAATGTGACTTGTCAAGAATACCATGGGGCTGGGCTAAAGCCAGATTTGGAAGTGAGTGTGCTGACTCAGTCAGTCCAGAACTATCCTTCTCATCCCAAGGATAAGTCCACAAGTGCCCTCAAGGGCAGCTGGCCAGAGCTGCCATCTGGGTATCAAAATTTACTCATTGGAACCCAGATGTGTATGGCGTCCTCTGGCAGCCCTGACCACGGCTACACTGAGGTCAAAATGCCCCCTTGCTCAATACTATTAACTGATGAAGCCAGGACCCAGAAGGCACAAACAGAGGTCCATGGGCAAAACCATGGTAAGAGCCTGCTTCGGCGCTTCAGGCGTCCCTGCAACAACGATGGAGGCCTCTTACTTATCCCAAAGAGGTAACCCACCTGGGACCCACAAGAGTTCAGAAAGGACCAGGCCATCTGAGTCTCAAAAGTTAGGCCAAGTCTTCTCCGCCCCAGAGAGCTGCCCATGCAAGGGGATCATGTGGCTGCTATCTGAGCAGCTGGAGGCCAGCAGAGGCCCAAACATGGCTGTGGCAGCTGACCAGCCATGTGAAGAATTCAGCTGCTGGGAGCCAGGCCTGGGCTGAGGTATGTGAGGGCTGGCGCAGTACGGCCACCAGCTTGCAGGGACTCTGCGATCAGTGGGAGAAGCCATGAGCAACAATGGCAGCTTCTCAGAATGAAACAAGCGGCATGCATACGAGTATGTCTGCCGTTGTTGTTGTTAAGTGCCATCGAGTCGGTTCTGACTCATAGTGACTCTGCATAGGATTTCTGAGGCTGTAAACCTTTGAGGGAGCAGAAAGCCTCAGTTTTCTCTTGATAAGCAGCTGGCGGACTCCAACCGCCAACCTTGTAGTTTCCAGTCCAGTGCTTACCCTACAGAGCCACCGCATTCTCCATATCTCCTGTTGTTATTGTTGTTGTTAAGTGCTGTCAAGTTGTAGCTGATACTTATTTAAAAGTTCCTGATTGGCTGGTTCCAACTCAATGAGCATGTAGATGTATTTATAACAAGAGTCAGCAAGCTTGCTCTGTAAAGCGCTGTGAAGATTTTAGGCTTTGCAGACTATTTAGAGTTTCTGTTGCATATTATTTTGGGGGGTTAGGAGGAGCTGGTTTGGGGAAGTTGTTAATTTGTGTTGAGTTTCTTACAAATACAGCAGCAATTTTGACTCTCACACTGTGCGCATACAGACTGAAGGCTGAGTTCAGCCCACAGAGAGGAGTTTCCTGAATCTTGTTCTAGAATATCGCTAACTTGAGGCAATCCGTACAAGATCTCTGTGGTCTACCCCATATAAGTCTACACACTGAGGGGCTGAGTCTCCTATCCTCGTATGCACACATGAGCACCCGCACCCATGTGCTCCTCTCCACACACACAGACACACACACGTGCTCCCATCCTCACATACAAGGTCAGCAGTTCAAACCCACCGGCCACTCCTCAGAAACCCAGGGTTGCTATGAGTCGGAACAGACTCCATGGCATATAACAACAACAAAAAAACAAACAGTAAGCATGGTTAATTAAATGAAATTCAACCAGAGACCAGTTGTCCAACAAGTTAACTCATGGCATCCCAATCTGCTTTGTAGGAGAACAAAGCTCCGTAGAATGTCCGGAAGCACACTGCTGGGTCTTTTGTCCAAGGGGTCTCTGGGTGGATGCAAGCCACCAAACGTTCAGTTAGTAACAGAAAATTTACTTGTGTGTGCCTGCCAGGGACTCCTAAACTCACGACAAGTACTTGGCCACTCCTTGGGATCCAAATCCTGGCCTACCAATAGCTATCCTGTTCTCCAGGTTTTAGACAGCCCTTGACAAATCCTGCTTTTTTTTTTTAATCTCATGAATTTATTTATGGACTCCTGGTGTGGCACTGTAGAATTGGCATTGGACTGAGGACCACAAGGTCAGCCGTCCAAGCCCAATTAATTGCTCCTCAGAAACCCTATACACAGTTGTTACTGTCAGAACCGACTCAATGACACTTAACAACAACAACAACACATTCCAAAAGGAGTCTGGGTATGATGCTATAGGATAAGCATTGGACCCAAAAGTTGGTTTGGACCACAAGGTCAGTGGTTCAAACTCATCAGCTGCTCCTCGGAAAACCTGGACAGGATCATTATGAGTCGGAACCGACTTGACTGCACTTAACTACAACCAAAAGGGGTCCTGGTGTGGTGCTGTAGGATCAACACTGGACTGCTAACTTCAAGACCAGTGGTTCAAACCCACCAACTGCTCCTTGGAAGCCCTATACAGATTCACTTTGAGTCAGAATGTCTCTCTAGCACTTAGCAACAATATTTCAAAAAGTAATTGACGTGACTTTTAGAACTGCATTGTTGTTGCTGTAAAGTGTCATCGAGTTGGTTCCAACTCATAGCGACCCTATCTAGGGTTTCCCAGGAGTGGCTGATCTTCTAGTCCAGTGCATTAGCCTGCAGTGCCACAGCAGGACTCCTAGAAATGCATAGAGTACAATAAGATTTAAAACTAGATCAAGAAATTCAAAGGAAAAAAAATCAGACTAGAATACTAAGATGAGCCAGAGGAAAAGTTAGGACGTGAACATTCAGATTAAAAAGACCTGCACATCTTTGACTGGTTAGGAGAGATCTTAGAGTTAGGAAAATTCACGGGAGCCAAATATGAAATATCCCTCCGCTAAGAAAAAGAAATCCTGGTGTGGCACTGTAGGATAATGCACTGGATAAAACCACAAGGTTGGCGGTTCAAATCCACCAGCTGCTCCTCGGAAACCCTATACAGGATCGCTATAAGTCAGAGCCAACTCAGTGGCACTTAACAACAACAAGAAGAAAAAGGCGGCTTGGTAGCTTAGTGGTGGATTACAAGCTGAGCTGCAAACCTCAAGATCAGCAATTCAAATCCATCAGTCAGTCTTCAGGAGAAAGATGATGCTTTCTGCTCCCATAAAAATTTGCAGTCTTGGAAACGTTATAGAGTGTTGCTATGAGTCACAACTGACTCCATGGCACATAACCACCACCACCATCACCTCCTCTAAGACCTGAAAAGGAGTCCTGGTGTGGCACTATGGGATAACCTCTAGACTACTGACCACAAGTTCGGCGGTTCAAACCCACCAGTCACTTCTCAGAAACTCTATACAGGGTCACTATGCTGACTCAGTGAAAATTAACAACAATTAGACAATAGCTGAAAAACAATGAACATTAGACAACAAAATAGCAGTAAGCAAAGAAGACACCCAGAGTCTTCAAAATAGCCCCAGCCTAGGAAACAAACAAAAATGATAGACCAGAGCAAAGCAGGCCTCTCAGTGGAGTCAGATGTCCAGCCCTGCTCCCATCCCCCAGAAGTCATTCTGGCAGCTTAACAAGAGCCCAGCAGCTGTCCCTACTGCCCAAAGATCTGGAGCAAAGCCAACCAAGTGGGAAGCCAGAGCCACCCCCCCATCCCACACACCCCCGACACACACATACCCAAAATGCTGCTATGGAGAAATAGGACAAGTGAAAGTTCTGGTGCTACATAAAAGATTTGAGGAAATAATCTAAAGCCAAGACTATCTTCATGAATGTTCTACAGCCCCTGAGTGCTGTGAACTCAAGAGAGGTCATTTAATGAAGTGACAGAAATGGGAATCTCATATAGACACGTGTTTTATTGCAGCTATTCAGGACAACACATGTACACACATACACACAAAATGTCTACAGTGTGCAACACCAGTCCTCAAAATGTATCAAAAGATATGAACGCCATGCAAAAGTTCTTTGCAGATGTTCAGTAAAGCTTTCTTTATAATCACCCAATACTGGAAATGTACATCAAGTGGCTAATGGGTAAATAAGTTGTGGAGCAGCCGTAAAATGGGATGGTTGTTATTTACTATTGAGTCAGTTCCCACTCATAGTGACCTTATAAAGGGTTTCCTAGGAGCAGCTGGTGGGTTTGAACTGTGAAACTTGCCGTTAGTAATCCAGTGCTAACCTTAAATCACCATGCCAAGACTCCGTAAAATGGAATAATACTGCCATTCCTATAGTCTCGCCTCTTCCAGAATGAAATACAAATAGAATCCTACAGGTTGTAGTTTTCAATCTGATCACTTAGCAGAATGTTTTTGAGTTTTATCCATGTTGTTACACAAATCAATAGTTTGTTTTAAATTGCTGAATAAAATGGGATAATACTCAGCAATTTTAAAAATGAGCTATTGATATGTGCAACAACTTAGATGAAACTCAAAAGCAAGAACCTAAGTGATCAGGTTCCAAAACTACATCCTGTATCTTTCCATTCACATGCCATTCTGGAGGAGGTAGAATTATAGGAACACTAAGTTTCAGGGGGGTTAATATACAACAAAAGTTCACTATATGATTGGTCCAGTAGCCCAGAAGGAGTCAGGAGACTGCCTCTCCCTCACTATGGGACCTTTGACAAGTCACTGAATTTTTCTTGTCCCTAGTTTCTTGCACTATGAAATGAGGATAGTCAAATAAACACCCTCATGATGTGGAGCCATAAGATAAGCACTCGCCCTTGCTATTGGTTTAAAGTACAAGGTCAATGGTTCAAACTCACCAGCCTCTCCTCAGAAACCCTGTACAGGGTCACTATGAGTGGGAAGCAGCTTGACAGCACTTAACAACAACAACAACAACAAAAGTCTCCCTTATGGCACTGTAGGATAAGCACTGGAGTGCTAACTGTAAGGTTGGTGGCTCTAACCCACCAGTCACTCTTGGAAACTCTATAAAGGGTCACTATGAGTCAGAACTGACTCGACGGCACTTAACAACAACAACAAAGGCTCACTGATAGTGCAGTGGCTCTGTAGATAAAGCACTAGACTGTGAACCACAAAGTCCATGATTCCAGCCCACCAGCTGCCCCATAAGAGAAGGGTGAGACTTTCTGCTTCCACAAAGATTTACAGCCTTAGAAACCTTACGCAGGATCACTATGAGTCGAAACCAACTTGACACACTCAACAAAAGACTTCTTTAAACACCATATAAGGAGTCCTTGTGTGGTGCTGTAGAATCAGCACTGAACTGAGCACCATAGGTCAGCAGTTCAAATCCACCAGTTACTCCTCAAAAACCCTATACAGGGTCACTGTGAGTCGGAAACAATTCGATGGCACTTAACAACAACCCTGTACAGGGTCACTAGGAGTTGGAACTGACTCCATCGTACTTGGGAACAACGACAATTATATTTCCTTCTGTGATTCTAAATCTTACTAACAAATAGCGTAATTCTGTCTATGAACCAAGCTGAGTTGTAGCTGAATGTCTGAGGTTTTCTTCCCTCACGGCAAACTTCTGAGATTCAGTTACCTGATATGTAAGTAAAATCATAAAACACTCTTGGGATTTTCTAATGATCTTGTTGGATTTTAGACTAAAGCATGGAATTGTAGAAAACTGGGTAGAAAAAAACTGTAACTGATCTTGGAGTGTGAAGAAAGGAAATGATCGTCAACCTCTAAATCCAGAAAGAGCTTTCTGCTGGAATGTGAGCTCTTCAAAAGACGCAGAAGCAGAGCTGCAACTAGATTTTCTAGAAAAGAAAATTCCCAGATTTAAACAGGAAGAAAAAGGTTAATGAACTTCAAGAATTTGCTGAACCCGCAAATGCATACTTTTACCTAACTGGAAACTGACTCAACATTTTCTTTTTCCCCCAGAGTCACCTGGATAAATAAATTGAAGCAGGAACAGAGACGTGCTCCCTTAAGTGATTGAATCAGATGAAAATGAGCATCAACATGTGCTCGGAACAGAACTGAGCGCTCATTCTGCTGCGTCTCTGGACCCGGGAGTAGATGTGATATCAAGTAGACATCGTCCGAGAGTGCTTTTGTTTCTCTAATTCAGAATCCATGCTCAGGAAGACCCAAAGATGATGTTGCTGGGGCATCTGGGAGTACGTTTTGGGGGCCAAGGATATTTCTAGAAACAAATCATTAACACAAGTTAAGGGGGAACATCTGAACCCCTAGGGTGTGTGCTCTAGAGCCCACAAGCCTATAGGAGCCACTCAATATGTCTTCTAGGAACATACCTTTTACTAAAAGAGAAGTTTTTGGAAGAAGATATTATTTATTGTCACAAACTATTTATCGTCACACAAAAACAAACTTGGAGAGTTTTGTGGGGTTTTTTTTAGAGACTTCTTGTCATGAATTGAGTAAAGGCTTACAGAGCACATCCTTAGCTTTAAATTCAACAAATCACACACTTGGTCTCATTTCAAATCATTGAAATGAGACCAAGTGTGTGATTTGTTGAATCCCCTCCCTGCAACAACAGTGATCCCGCTTCCCACCTGTGCTTCCTGTCTTCATTCCACCCTCTTTCCCAGCCCTTCTGAACTTTGTCCTTAGGTAACTATTGCCCTGATGATTTTGAATGGTTGTTCATTCTATTCCATTGAATGCTTGAAGTTTTCTCTATAACTTTGGATCTTCAATGCTTGAACATACCTTATCAGTGTTGTTCCATTTAGGTACCTGCCTTGTGCTTGGCTGAAAATTAGACCACAAAGGTGAGTTCTGTTCCAGACCTGAACGGTGCCCAAGGGCCATAGTCTCAAGTTTCTAAAGTTCCTCTAACCTGTAAGCACTGTCTTTTTTTATTCTTTTGAGTTTTGCTCTACATTTTCTCCCACTCTCTCCAGAATCTTCTAATGTGATCCCTTTCAGAGAAGTTGGTAACAGCAGCTGGGCACCATCTAGTTCTTTTGGTCCCAGGGTTGTGGAGACTGATGTTCATGTGCTCACTTCATTCCAAGCATCCTCAATTCTCATCACTCTTTTTCCTCCACACATGGAGAGACCAATACGTATACCTCAGAGAGATGCTCATGAGTTTGAAGATCCCAGTCACTACTCACAAAAGTCCGACATAGCACATTGTCTCTAGGGACTATATTGTGTCAGGTGAACATGGTGTTCCCTGAGACTACAGTTCTGAGTCCCCAAGATCAGCAACTCACTGTCTCAAGGTGTTTGGTAATGTTCAAGAAATTTGCATCCTTTTGCCCTCCTCAGAAACCCTATACATGTTTGCTATGAGTCGAAACTGACTTGACAGCACTTAACAACAATATACTCCACTCCCACAAGATTGGCCATTCAAACCTACCCAATGCCCCTTGGAAATCCTATACAGGGTCCTTTTGAGTTGGACTCATTGGCACTTAACAGCAAAAACATACTCTACCATGCTTACAGTTAAGTTTGCAGTAAAGATAAATGCCTGAGATAAATATAGCTGTCTAACTCTTATATAATTGTGGGTGTACTCACATAGATACAGTTTTGAAGTCAAATGCAGAAGCACTTTAATTTTTCCAGTAAACATCTAAGAAGTGCCCTGCTTCTAGCATATCTTTTCAGGGGCACATGATTGCTTTCCTCGGCCCTTGGCATCCCCACATGGCTCAGTGTGAGAAACCTAACAGTGGGCCATTTCCAGGAGCTGAAATAACCCCAAACCACTTTCCAATGACAGCCTTTTCCTGAGTAAACTGGTCAGAGATCTGCATTCTCTTAGCAGTGGTCTGGTGGCAAAATATTGATTCCTCACCTACATCTTCCAGCCATGAGAAGTCAGTCTCCAAGAGACAGGCCTGAACAAATGCCGTGTTCACACACGTGACAGCAACAACCACCTTCTCAGGCTGGAACAGAGCACAACTCTGGTAAAGGATCTCTATGTGGAAGTTACAGATAACAGCATCCCCTTCTCCCAGAACTTCTACTTCAGCTGAGCTCCCCCAAACTGGTCCTCACCTCCCTCTCACACACACAACTCAGGGGAATGTCAACTTTTCTAAAACGCCTGCATCAAGGGGACAAGCCCTTCCTCCCCTGTAGCCTGGCTCTTGCATTCATCTTCTTCTTGTTGTCATTGTTGTTAGCTGCTGTTGACTGGGCTCAAATTCATGGCAACCGTATGTGTGAGAGAACAAAACGTTGCCAAGTCTTGCTCCATTTTCATAATCTTTGATGTGTCTGAGTTGGTCTTATGTCAGGTCATATCACTGACTATTGTATCAATGTGAGAGAAATACAACCAGATGTTACAGATGTATCTTAGAAGCAAGGGTGGACTTTGACTCACATAGTGGGACATGGCATCAGGAAAGACTAACTACTAGAAAAAGATATCATGTTTGGTCAGTGAAAACAAATGACTTTCTCCGGAAGATGGGCTCATCTTATTAAATAACAGCAAGGAAACAAATTTCAATAAAGCACCAAACTATGAGTTTGTGATCTTAAGCCTCGCAGATCACAGAGCTGAGATGACTCTCCTGAGTCCCTCTCCCCCAGCTCTTCACAATGTATTTTTGTTCCACAAACTTTTGACCAAGTTGTAACTCTGACTCAGGCCAGCCCTGGGCACTGACATCTCAGAGGGCTGTCCTTGTACAGCTGATGTCCAGTGCTGGAAACCACATGAAACAAATATGAGGGGACTTCAAAACATTCGTGGTAAACTTCTATTATTCAGTTCTATTGTGCCACAAGCTTTGTTTTTTTGTTTGTTTTATATATAACTTTTTATTGTGAATTGAGGGAAGGTTTACAGAACAGATCATCAGTTTTGCATTCAACACATCATATGTTCTTGTGTAAGGGCCACCAAGTCGGTTCCAACTCATAGAGATCCTGTTTAGGGTTTCCAAGGATCAACTACTGGATTTGAACCATTGACCTTGTGGTTAGCAGATCAATACTTAGTCTAGCTGGACCTGGTACATGATAAGCAAATAATCAAAGAGAGAGGACTATACAAAGAAGAACTCCACATCAGGATTAAAGGAAAATACGACCTTGCTTGCTGAAAGTGAAGATGACTTGAAGCACTTAGTGTTGATGACTATAGACTTCAGTATAGATTATACCTTAGTGTAAAGTAACAAAAATCTTCACAACTAGATAAACAAAAAAATCATGGTTAACAGACAAGATTTAAGTTTCCCAGGATTCCATTTTACTTAGATTCTCAACCAACATCCATCCATCAAATCAGCAATTAAGAAATCAAATGACATTTTGCATTTAGCAAATCTTCTGCAAGAGGTCTCTTTAAAGAAATAAAGAACAAAGATGTCACTTTGAGGACTAAGATGTGCCTGACCTAAGCCATGGTATTTTAATCATCTCATATACATACCAAAGGTGGACAATGAATAAGGAAGATCAGATAAGAATGGATATTTGAATTACGGGCAGAATGAGAAAATCTATCTTGGGAAAAGTACAGACAGAATGCACCTTAGAAGCTAGGATGGTGAGACTTCATCTCTGTTGTTGTTGTTGTTGTTGTTGTTGTTGTTGTTGTTAGGTGCCATCGAGTCGGTACCAACTCATAGCAACCCCATGAACAACAGAACCAAACACTGCCCAGTCCTGGGCCACCTCACTATCATTGCCACGCTTGAACACATTGATGCTGTCACTCGGCCAATCCATCTCACTGGGGGTCTTCTTCTTTTTCTCTGACCCTCCACCTTACCAAACCTGACACTCTTCTCCAGTGACTGGTCCCTTCTGACAATATATCCAAAGTATGAGAAATGAAATTTGGCCATCCTGGCTCCAAGGAGCACTCTGGCTGCACTTCTTCCAAAACAGATCTGTTGTATTTCGTCTCATGTACTTTGGGCATATTATCAGGAAAGACAAGTTCTTGGAGAAGGATATCCAGCTTGGTCATTAAAAAGAGAGATGGGCTGAGACAGTGGCTACAACAACAAGTAGGCTTTGTAGTTGTTGCCAGGTGTCATGGAGTAGATTCTGACCCAGAGCGATGCTGTGCACAACAAAACGACACACTACTCAGTCCTGCACCAGCCTCCCAACTGTTATGTTTGAGTCCATTGCTACTACCACTGGGTCAATCCATCTCATTGGGGATCGTCCTCTTTTCCGTTGACCCTCCTGAGCAAGATGTTTTTTTACTGAGCAAGATGTTTTTCATCTAATCCCTTCTGATAACATGTCTAAAGTATGAGAGATGAAGTCTTGTTACCCTGGTTTCTAAGGAGTATTCTAGTTGTACTTCTTCCAACACAGATTTATTTATTCATCAGCAGTCCAGGGTACTGTCAATATTCTCCAACACCGAGATTAAATTGTATTGATTCTTCTCTGGTATTCCTTACTCACTGTCCAACTTTCCCAAACCTATAAGGCAATTGAAAATATCATGGCTTGAATCAGGTGAACCTTAGTCCTTAAATTGATTTTTTTGCTCTTTAACACTTAAAAGATGTCTTGTACATCAGATGTGCCTAATGCAATGCATCTTTGGATTTCTTGACTGCTGCTTCCATGAGTGTTGATTATGGATCTAAGCAAAGTGATGTCTTTAACAATTTCACCTTTTTCTCTGTTTATCATGATGTTATTTATTGGTCCAATTGTGAGGATTTTTGTTTCCTTTACACTGAGGTATAATCATTGGTCTTACAAAATTCTATCATGCAATTTCCAGATCATTTCTATCACCAAAAACATATATTCCATTGATCCTTCCTCTTTCTTTCCAACTTTCAAATTCCAATCACCAGTACTTATCAATTATTGACAGCATTTTATGTCAAGACAGATCTTGACATTTTTTTTGCAGATGAATGTGATAGCATTCCTCTTGAATTTGCCATTCCAAGCATAGTAAACCATACGATTATCAGATTTAAAATGGCCAATACCAGTCCATTTCAGCTTACTAATGCCCAGGATATTGATCTTTATGTGTTCCATTTCATTTTTGACAACTTCCAATTTTCCTAGATTGATAGTTTGTACATTTTGTGTTATGTATTACTAATGGATATTTGCAGATATTTCTCCTAATTTTGAGTTGTGCCCCATCAGCAAACGAAGGTCTCATTTGCTCCAGTCACATCATTGAAGTCAACTCTACTGATAGGAGGCAGATCTTTCCCAGTCAAATTTTGAATGCCTTCTAACCTGAAGGGCTCATCTCCTGGTACTTTATCTGACAATATTCTGGTACTATCCATAATGTTTTCATCTTCTGGCACTCTATCTGACAATGTCCTACTGCTATTCATAAAGTTTTTAGTGGCTAAGCATTCACCACTCATCTGTCAGTTTGTCGTACAGAAGGCTTATGAGTTGCTGTGACTCTGGAAGCTATGCCACCAGTATTTTAAATACCAGCAGGGTCACCCATGTGGACAGGTTTCGGATGAGCTTCCAGACGAAGACAGACTAGGAAGAAGGAGTGACAAACTACTTCCAAATCTTTAATCACTGAAAACCTTATGAATAGCAGAGAAATACTGTCAGATATAGTGCCAGAAAATGAGCCCCTCAGGTTGGAAAGCACTTAAAATGCAACTGGGGAGGAGCTGCCTCCTCAAAGTAGAGTTGAGCGTGATGCCGTGAATGGAGTAAAGCCTGTGGGAGTAAAGCCCATGAGACCTTTATTTGCTGCTAGGGCACAACTCAAAATGAAGAGAAGCAGCTGTAAACATCCATTAATAATAGTAACATGGAATGTACAAAGTATGAATCTGGGAAAATTGGAAGTTAGCAAAATGAATAGGCACACAAAAATATTGCTATCTTAGGCATTAGTGAGCCAAAATGGACTGGTATTGGCCATTTTGAATCTGATGACCACATGTTTTACTATGCCAGAAATGACAAATTGAAGAGGAATGGGGTTGCATTCATTGTCAAAAAGAACATATCCAGACCAGTCATGAGGTACAACACTGTATGTGATAGGATAATATCCATGCGCCTACAGGGAAACCCAGTTAATACCGTAATTATTCAAATTTATGTACCAACCACTAAAGCCAGTGAGTATGAAATAGATGAATTCTACCAACTTCTTCAACCTGAAATCGATCAACCATTCAATCAAGATGTATTGATCATTGCTGGTGATTGGAATGCAAAGGTTGGGAGCAAAGAGGAAGGATCAGTAGTGGGAAAAC
>NW_006408521.1:47362318-47386177 GCF_000296735.1 Chrysochloris asiatica | reverse complement strand
TCCATCTCTCCTTCTTCCTAGTCTGTCTTAGTCTGGAAGCTCTGCTGAAGCCTGCCCACCATGGGTGACTCTGCTGGTATATTTAAAACACTGGTGGCATAGCTTCTAGCATGACAGCAACATACAAGCGACCACAGACTGACACACGGACAAACAAATGGTGGATAATGAGCTGAAACAGAGGAAATAGGATGAGGATGGCGCAGGATGGGGCAGTGTTTTGCTCTGTTATGAGTCAGAACTGACTTGTTCCCTAACAACAACAACTGAGGCTAGGATTTTTAGGACAGAGTACCTGTGGGCTCTGGTAGTGTAGTGGTTACGAATCGGGTTACAAACCTCAAGGTCAGCAGTTCGAAACTACCAGCTGTTCCACGGAAGAAAGATGAAGCCTTCTGCTCCCGTAAAGATTTAGAGCCTTGGAAATCCTGTACAGGGTCGCTATGAGTCGGAACCAACTCCACGGCACATAATAACAACAACCCGTGTGCAGGACAGAAAGAAGAAGATTTCTGAGAAAATACTCCAGAGATCTGCTAGCTCTGAGTCTTCAGCTGAGGATTGATCTTGGTGTGCGTATGAGAATGCTATTCAAGAACAGACCATGAGCCTGTGGAAGGGGAACACCAGAGAGAGCTAGTCAGAGCAATAACTGGGTCTTACCCTAGGCTCCCACCAGCTGGAGTGAGGGAACGTCATAATACAATGGGTAACTGCTCAGAAGGGTATTGTTTCAGCGGTAGAGAAAGATTCATCTGGGACCATTCTAGTCCCACCTAACGAAAGTTTTAAAGCAAATGATCTAATGGTTTCTAAATAGTTTAACTGTGTCCAAGACAAAATCAAGAATACTTAAAGGGAAAATAAAAAATATTGAGTGCCCAACAAGGTAAAATTCTCAATATCTAGCATCCAACCAAAAGTGAACTGGCATGCAGAGAAGCAGGAAAATACCATCTATAAGGAGAAAAATCAATCCGTTAGGAAGAGACCTAAAAATGACCCAGAGGATAATTAGTAGGTGGGAGTCTTCATTCCGGTCTTACAAAGGGTTCTATGGTGGTGATCACTGTAGGGGAAGCTCTGCAGAGAAGCCAACAAATCAGAGTCGCTGGGAATGCTGGGAAAGAGCCACACACCATCCCACATAGTTCCTATCTCAACCCGGTTCTCCCAAAGCTCAGAGACACTCTTGTCAATAGAGACTGATGATTCTCTTCCAACTTTTAGACTCTAAAAAGTAGAACTTGTTTCAGTTATTTAACAATTTGAAATAAGGAGCTTCCTGGAGACATGAGGAAGGCACGAGTGAGTCTGAGCAAAGTCCATTAGAAAATCCATCTATTCAGCAGCCTTTAAAAAGTATTATTCAATCAAGCGCATTATCTGGCACTCAATCAGCATTACTTTTTATTAGAGAGATAGTACATTCTTGTTGAACCACAACTTTCTTACTCAAAACTCTGCCTCACTATCTGCTATCTATTCTGGCATCCATATCTGCTGTTCAAATCATGAGGGAAAATTAAATTATGTGAGAGGCAAGCATTCTTTGATAACTAAAGAATATTCCCTGTTGCAGTGATTATATTATTGCTGGGCTGGGTTAGCGTGTAAACGCTTTTCTTAAGTCAAGTGTAAGAACACAATGCTGGAAGCCAGCAATTTAAAAATGGGAAAATCTCATTACATATTCAAAATGACTAGTCTTAGGAATAATGTTTCCTATGATAGGAGTACAACTAATTCTGAAACGTCCTCTGATTGCCAAGTGGAAACCCAAAATCTAGTGACTTTTATTTCTCTATTCAAAAAAAAAAAGGATTGCAGAGTTCATGCAAGGGTGTGTAAGGAAAAGTTAATAATCTCCCCAATGACAGCCAAGGCTTGCACAAATGTGAGTTACACCCCAGATCCCCAAAGTTTTGGTTTGCCTTAATTTGTTTTGTTTTGAACTAAAATAGAATTTTATTTTTTTATTTTTTTTTTTTTTTAGTATTTCTCCAGAGTATGCTTTTGACATTTAATATGCCATGGACCTCTTCATATTAACGTTCTAATTTATTCATCCAATCCTGCTTTAATAGATTTTTCGGGTGTTTAGATTTTTCACCATTCAGATACTACTAGGAAAAGACATCCTTATGTCCACAGAGCTCTGGTAGCGTAGTGGTTATGAATCGGGCTGTGAACCATAAGGTCAGCAGTTCGAAACTACCAGCCGCTCCACGGGAGAAAGATGAGGCTTTCTGCTCCCGTAAAGATTTACAGCCTCGAAAACCCTGTTCAGGGTCGCTATGGGTCGGAACAGACTCAACAGCACTTAACAACAACAATATCCACAGAGCAGGAAATTCAGAGGTCAAATGGTCTACCGATTACATTCCCTAGAGAAGTATTGGAGGGGCTGAGGGTGTATGTCTATTTATTCTTAAAGGTAGTGTTAGATTACTTTTTTAAAAGAAAAAAAAAAAAAAAAGGATTGTAACAAAGCAACATCTGCCAGAATGTATGGACATGGCTGGATCCTTTCAACCTGGAGTCTGGAACTTTGAGAGGTTGGCATATGCTCCCTAAGCCTAAAAATAAAGATAATAATAAGCACGTGACTGGTACATGGTGATGGTGTTGTTAAGTGCCGTAGAGCTGATTCTGACTCAAAGCGAGCCTCTATAGGATTTCCAAGGAGAGGCAGGCAGGTTTGAATTGTTCACCTTGTGGTTTGCAGTCTAGGGCTCTAGTGCTGAACCTACAGCACCACACCAGGAGACAGGTACATGGTTGTTGTTAGGTGCCATTAAGTCGGTACCGACTCACAGTGACCCTATGCACAACAGAATGAAACACTGCCTGATCCTGGGCCAACCTCACTACTGTTGCCACACTTGAGACCATCGATGCTGCCACTTGGCCAATCCATCTCATTGAGGGTCTTCCTCTTTCTCTCTGACCCTCCACCTTACCAAACATGATATCCTTCTCCAGCAATTGGTCCCTCCTGACAATATGTCCGAAGTATGAGAGACGAAGCTTAGCCATCCTGGCCTTCAAGGAGCACTCTGGCTGCACTTCTTCCAAAACAGATCTGTTGGTTCTTTTGGCAGCCCATGGCACTTTCGATACTCTCCTCCAACACCATAACTCAAAAGCATCAATTCTACGGTCTTCCTTATTCACTGTCCAGCTTTCACATGCATCTATTATATGGTAGTTGTTGAAGGAATTATTATTGGGACTTTTAGTATTATCACATTTAATCTACATGTTCGAAGTTTTTTGAGTGAGGATTTTAAACGACAAGCAATGTCATGCTGAGGTAAAACAAACTGAGTTTATTTGAGGCATCCAGGAAAAAAATCGTACTGCCAGCAAAACAGTTTTGATAATGTTATAAAATACATTTTAAAATAGTATTGTTTTGAAGCCTTATATTAGAACAGTTCTTTCACAAGCTATTTATATTCCTAGGCTCCTGTCTCACATCTTAACCCCGTCTTAGATTTTTCACTGTCTGCCACTTAAGAAAATACATTGAAAATATTTTTTCAGGAAACCAATCCATGGTTGCAATTAGCATGCAGTGACCAGGAACTGCAACTGAAATTATACAAAGTGGACTGTTTTCTAGTTATTTATGCTGAGGAAGACTTGAGTCCCCAATTAACCCACCCAAGCCTTTGAGGTGGCAGCAACACCAACTCCCGTCCCTGTCACAGTATGACCTCAGGAAATGATTTCACTTTTCAGGGATTCAGTTTCCTCATCTGAAAAGTGGGGATGAAAAGGTCTTCTTCCCCAGCAGTGTTGATATGGATGTTTTCATAGAACATCTCTGTTCTTAGTTCTTAGTGCTGTTGTGACACAGGGAGGTGACTTAAAAGATCAGAATTTTATTTTCTCAGCGTCCAAAGGCTAAAAGTCCACTTCAGGATTTCATCGGCTGTGTAAATCTCTTCCTTCCATGTCACACACAATGCTGGGTGTGCTATGGTTCCTTGGAGTTTCTTGGTGCGTGACCATCCTCACATGGTCTCTGTCTTCCTCCCGACCCACGTGTATGTCTATATATCCATTTGGGTTTTTTTTATTCATTAGAAATCATTCGTTTTAAAGCCCACCCTACTCGGTATGGTGTATGGCCTAATTAGCATAACAAAGAAATCCTATTCCCAAACATGTTTACATATATATTTACAGTATAACACAGTTACTGTTGAGTCAAGCACATCTCATGTCAATCCCGTGTGTGTCAGAGTAGAACAGGTCTTCACAAGGTGTCCTATGGCTCCTTTTAAGGGCAAGTAGATTCCCAGGCCTTTCTTTCAAGGTATCTATGAACAGAATCAAACCTCGCACTTTTCAGTTAATAGTGGATGATTTAACCATTTGTGGTGCTATAGGATAAGCACTGGACTGCTAACCTGAAAGGTCAGAAATTCAAACCCTCAGGCAGCTCCTTGAAAACCCTATACAGGGTCTCTATGAGTCTGAACCAACTCAACAGTACTTAAATTAACAACAATAACAACCCCCACCCGAGGAATCCTTTTTTACAGGTGTTAACCAAACCACTTGCCTTTTAGTCAACACTAACTCCTGTTAAGCCCATGTGTTTGTTGTTGTTGTTGGTGGTGGTGGTGGTGGTGGTGGCTATGTGCCATGGAGTCAGTTCCGACCCATAGCCACCCTGTATAGGGTTTCTGAGGCTATAAATCTTTAAGAGAGCATCTTTCTCCCTCAGAACAGTGGGTAGTTTTGAACTTCTGAATTTGAGGTTAGCAGCCCAACTCGTAGCCACTACACTGCCAGAGTTCTTTGTTGTTGTCAGGTGCCATCAAGTCCATTCCAGCTCTTAGTGACCCTCTGCACAACAGAATGAAACCCAACCTGGTCCTATGCCATCCTCACAATTGTTGTTATGTTTGAGCCCATTGTTGTAGAAACTGTGTCAATCTATCTTGTTAGAGGTCTTCCTGTTTTTATGACCCTCCACTCTTCTAAGCATGATGCTTTTCTCCAAGGACTGAGCTCTCCTTTTAACAAGTCCTAAGTACAAAAGATGAATTCTCACCATCCTGGCTTCTAAGGAGCATTCTAGCTATACTCTTCCAACACAGATTTGTTTGTTCTTCTGGTAGTCCGTGGTACTTTCTGCAAAAAGTTGGTTTTCACCAACACCGTAACTTAAATGTATTAATTCTTCTATAGTATTCCTTATTCATTTGTCAACTCTCGTATGTATATGGGTGATTGAAAATACCATGGCTTGGGTCAGGCACACCTTAGCCCCAAACTGACACCTTTGCTCTTAAACACTTTTAAGAGGTCTTATGCAGCAGATTTGCCTAATGCAATATGTCACTAGATCTCTTGACTGCTGCTTCCATGAGTGTTGATTGTGGATCCAAGCAAAATGAAGTCTTTGACAACTTCAATCTTTTCTCCAATTATCATGATGTGATTTATTGGCCTAGTGGTGAGGATTTTTGTTTTCTTTACATTGAGTTGTAATCAGTACTGAAGGCTGTATTCTTTGATCTTCATCACTACATATTTTAACTCCTCTTGACTTCTAGCAAGCAAAGCTGTATCATCTGCATATTGAAAGTTGTTCATGAGTCTTCCTGATTAATTTGCTCAGCATACAGAGTGAATAAGTATGGTGAAAGAATGCAACCCTGGTACACACCTTTCCTGATTTTAAACCATTCAGTGTCCCCATGTTCTGTTCTAACAACTGCGTCTTGGTCTTGGTACAGGTTCCTGATGAACACAATTAAGTGTTCTGGAATAGGCATTCTTAGAGATGCTATGCATAGTTTGTTATGATCCACACAATCAAATGCATTTTCTGATAGTCTCTGCTTTCAACCAAGATCCATCTGGCATCAGCAATGATATCCTTTGTTCCACCTCCTCTTCTAAATTCTGCTTGAGTTTCTGGCAAGTTCCTGCAGTGTACTGCTACAACCATTTTTTAATTATCTTCAACAAAAATTTCCTTGCATATGATATTAATTATAATATTCAGTGATTTCTGCATTCCATTGGGCCATCTTTCTTTGGAATGGGCACAAGTATAAATCTCTTGCAATTGGTTGACCAGGTAGCCGGCTTCCAAATTTCCTGGCATAAATAAGTGTGAGTTTCCATTGCTGCCTCAGTTTGTTGAAACATTTCAATTTGTATTCTATCAATTCCTGAAGCCTGGTTTTTCACCAATGCCTTCAGTGCATTCTGGGCTTCTTCATTCAGTATAATTAGTTATTGAGCATATGCTATCTCTTTAAATGATTGAACATCAACCAATTCTTTTTGGTACAGTGACTCTGCGTATTCCTTTCATCTTGTTTTTCATCTTCTTTTTATGTTTCTTCATTATTCAATATTTTGCCCACATTTTTCTTGTTATTGTCAAGTGCTGCTGAGTTGGTTCTGACTGACAGAGATCCTGTATAGAGTTCCTGAGGCTTTAAGTTTGTACAGAAGCAGAAAGTCTTAATTTTCTCCTATGGAGCGGCTGGTAGGCGTGACCCGCCAACGTGGTGATTTATTGTCCAGTGCTTATGTTGTTGTTGTTGTTAAGTGCCATCGAGTCGGGTCCGACCCATAGCGACCCTGTACAGGGTTTCCGAGGGTGTAAATCTTTACGGGAGTAGAAAGCCTCATCTTTCTCCCGCGGAGCGGCTGGTAGTTTCGAACCGCTGACCTTAAGGTTCGCAGCCCGATTCGTAACCACTACGCTGCCAGTGCTTATAGAATCCTTCAATATTACACTCAAAGCTTGAATATTTTCTTCAGTTCTTTCATTTTGAGAAATGTTTTCCTTTTGGTTTCCTAACTCCAGATCTTTGTACATTGCATTGTAACATTTTACTTTGTCTTCTCAAGCTGCAATTTGAAATTTTCTGTTCAGTTGTTTTACTTCCACATTTCTTTCAATCACTTTAGCTTCTCTACCCTTCAAGAGCCAGTTTCAGAGTCTCTTCTGACATCCATTTGGGTCTTTTCTGTCTTTTTAATGACTTTTAGCTTTCTTCCAGTACAGTTCTTGATGTCATCCCACAATTCTTCTGGTCTTTGGTCATTGGTATATAATGCATGGAGTGTGTTCTTGAGATTTTTTCCAAATTCAAGTGGGATATATTCAAGGTCATATTTAGGCTCTCCTGGACTTACTTCAATTTTCTTCAACTTCAACATGAACTTGCATACGAGCAATTGATAGTCGATTCCACAGTTGGCCCCAGGCCTTGTTTTGACAGATGATACTGAGTTTTTCCACCATCTTTTTCCACAGAGGTAATCAATCTGATTCCTGTGTATTCCATCTGGTGAGGTACATGTGTAAGCCTCTTATGATGTTTACAAAAGGTATTTGCAATAAGTTGTTGGTCTTGCAAAATTCTACCAAGTGATCTCCAGCATCATTTCCATCACCAAGGCCATATTTTCCAACTATTGATCCTTCTCTGTTTTGAAACTTTGCATTCCAATCAGTAATTATCAATATATCGTGATTAAATGCTTGATCAATTTCACACTGAAAAAATTGATAGAATAATAGTGATATTAACTGGTCTTCCTTGTAGGCAATTGATATTATCCTATCACAGACAGTATTATACTTCAAAATAAATATTAAAATGTTCTTTTTGATGATGAATGTGATGTCATTTCTCTTTGATTTTTCATTCCTGGCATAATAAACCATATGATTCTATGATTCAAAATGGCCAATACCAGTCTGTTTCAGTTCCCTAATACCTAGGATATAGATCTTCTAATATTCCATTTCTTTCTGACAATTTCCAACGCTTCTTGATTCATTCTTCATACATTCCACATTCTGATTATTAATTTTGAATTGTGCCTCATTGGCAAATCAAGATGCTAAAAGCTTTACTCCATCTACCTTACTTAGGTCAACTCTACTTTGAGGAAGCAGCTCTTCCTCAGTCATATTTTGAGTGATTTCCAACCAGAGGGGTTTATCTTCCTGTACGATATTAGACAATTTTTGCAAGTCGATATGGGTTAGAACTGACTCGATGGCATTTAACAACAAAAACAACATTTGTAAGGTTTTCGGTGGGCTTTTTTTTTTTTTTTTTATCAAGTAGAACTCCAAGTCCTCAAAACCCTATACAGCGTCGCTATGAGTTGGAACTGATTCGACGGAACTTAACAACAACACATGGATTGCCATTCGTCTGTCCATTTGTCATACTCTGGTGGCTTGTGTGCTGCTGGAAGCTATGACATTAGTATTTTCAGTCCCACCAGGGTCACCCATGTCTGTCATAGTCGGGAAGCTCCATCATGGGTGATGCTGGTTGTGCTTGAAATACCGGTGTCATGTCTTCCAGCATCACAGCAACACAAGCCACCAGAGTGTGACAAACTGACAGATGAGTGGCAACCCATGTGTAGTTGTTGGTGCTTAAGTGCCGTCGAGTTAGTTCAGACTCATAGCAAACCCTGTATAGAGTTTCCAAGGAGTGTCTGGTGAATTAGGAACCTGAGATTCAATACAGATTTAGGGGGGACACATTTTAATCCATCACTATTCTCTATGGAAATTATCTGTAGGCAAAGCTGATGAACCCAGAGGCTGAGCTTCAGGAGAGCAGAGATGGGCTGCATGGCCAGAGGCCCACTGTCAGAGACTTGAAGGCCAGGAATGCTGCTAAAAGAGCTGAGGTCAAGATCTTCCATCTCTCCCTCAGCATTGTCAGCTCGGTTTTCTCACCTTCTGTTTTCCCAAACACAAATGTGGAGGCAGACAGGAAGAGGACAAGTCTATGTCGTAAGGTTGTGTTCGTTTGGTTGGTTTACAACAACGTAGGTCTGTTTGGGACTAGCCCCAGAGCCAAGAACACTCAGATGGAGACTCTGCTTCCCGGGATAGCCTGTCCAGCTCACACTCCAATGGGGGTCCCAGCCTGTGACCAGCTCCCGAGGAACTGTCTGAAATCTTGACCTTCTCTGTCCCTTCTGCTCCCTAGCAGATGACCAGGAAGCAGAGTCCCACACTGTAAAACCCTAGATCCCAAAATGGACCAGCAAATTATGTCTTTGGATTCCCCTCTCCTCCCCACCCCCAGACCCCAGTGCACCGGCAGGCCTTGTGAAGCCAAGAGCCATTCTTTTTCTGTGTCCCTGTTGTTGTTTCTAAGGAAACAGGAACCCTGCCTTTCTGTCAGTACACAACAGACTTGACCATTTTCTTATATTTTTATGATGCCTGGAACGGCCCATGGGTATCGTCCAAGAGGAAGGGGCCGCTGAGCGGGGAGAAAGGAAGACAGTTTCTATCCAAAAGGTCAGTCCTGTCTCGCTCACCTAAGAACACATGTTCTTCAGAGCTGAAGACTCAGAAAATTTCAAAACCAGTCTGGTTTAGCCCAGGCTACATTTTGCTCCCCAGAATTCTGCCATTAGCTAATAATAGCATTACCAATCCTGAAACAAAAAGAAGAGGAAAGAGTCCCCTAATACATCTTCTTAGCAGCTGATAATGTAAAACAGGGTGGCATTTTGAGGTCGAGGATGATGCCAGTCTCTGGGGAAAGAACGGTGTTAACTTCTAATAGCTTTTCAGTAATAGCCAAGCATCTGTAGTCTCCTCTTTAAAAAAAAAAAAATGGGGTTTTTAAAAATTAATAGCGCTGAATGTGCTTCACACTGAGGAGAATGCCAGATTAATAAGTGCATTTAGGGCTGCTTTGGATTGGAAATAATTATGGATGATGACAAGGAGCAGAGGAGGCGTGGATGGCACTTACAGGAATGCGCTTTAAAAAGCAGTTTAAAGAGCCTTCAGATGTTGGTATTATCCTGTGCGACCAAATTAAGAGTAAATGAGAAAAGTTTATCTGGCATTTTGGAGTACTGAAAGGACTTAGTGTTATAAATTATATAGTATGTGGATAGGAAATGGTGAGTAAATTCATGTTGAATATTATTGGCAGGTTAAATAGCATCTGCTTTATAGGGCATAAAATATTTTAATTTGGAATTAAAAGTACAGTTCACAACAGTCCTCCATTGCTGAAAATTTTTAAAATTGCTTCCATTATCTGTTTGCTGGTACAATAATTGGAAGTTGCCTTGATCAAAAACGAACCTCCATTGCGTCCAATTTGTGTCCTGCATCAACCAATGTTGCATAAATGTGGTTGGCCTAAGCCTTAGAATTGGTTTCGAATGCCTATAACAGGAAATGTCAAAATGCCCTTCCGATATCTTCATCTGTGGTTGGAAGAGCACGTGGTTGTCACAGCCTCTCATGGGTTTTATCAATATTTAATCCCATCACATGTTGAACTTTCCCTTGTGATAGAGCTGTTTGCAAGGAGAGCTGGTCAGACAGGAAACCAGGGTCAGGATTGTTGCTGTTGTTGTTAAGTGCCGTTGAGTTGGTTCCGACCCATAGCGACCCTGAACAGGGTTTCCAAGGGTCAGGATTAGGGATGCCTTATCTTGGAGTCCTGGTGTGGCACTGTTGGATAAGTACAGGACCTCATGGATGGTTTGAACCACAAGGTAGGTGCCAATCCTTGGAAATCCTATACTGGGTCACTATGAGTTGGAACTGACTCGATGGCACTTAATACCAAGCAACACCAAACAAATGCCTGTTCTGTGGTGAGAAATAATAATTCATGTCCAGGACGCAAGGTTTCCCAGAATCCCAAAAGCTGTAATCCACAAACATTTTCCTCTCTGCTGATGAGTGGGTGGGTTAATTTCCATTGCTTTTTTTAAAAAATAAAACCCATAAAAAGATGCACACCAAACTATCTGGCAGCTGGTATCATACTCTAAAGAACCTGCTCAGATACGGGCACAAAGATGTAGATACAGACATGTTGATTGCCTTTTTATTTATAATGGTGGTGGTGGTTATGTGCCATGGAGTTGGTTTTGACTCATAGTGACCCTGCATAGGGTTTCTAAGCCTGTAAATCTTTACAGGAGCAGAAAGCCTCATCGTTCTCCTGCGGAGCAGCTGATAGTTTTGAACTGCTGACCTTGAGGTTAGCAGCCCAACTCATTATCACTACACCATCCCAGCTCCTTTTGATTTATAGTAGCCAAACCAAACAAAAAGAAAAAGAAAAAGAAAACCACAAAAATTATGCACCCTATTAGTGGGTGTTTAGGTTATTCATGGTATTTTGTGTTGTTGGTTTTTTGTTTTTTCTTTTAATTTGTAATAGCTAAAACAAACAAAAACCCATGAGTAACCTAAATACCCACTAATAGGGTGCATAGTTTTAATGTGGCACAACACATCCATAAAATGAAATATACTGTAATTATTGCAAATTATTTTGTTAGTTTCTGGTTTCCACTCAGGAATGGAAAGAGCTGGAAGGAACATCATTCATACCCTTAGAAGAAGTGGGAATGGACAAGGTACAAGATTACTACATTTCCTGAAATCAACAGAGAGTTGAGATCATAAGACAACATAACAAACTCAAAATATGGAGAGAGACAGGTATCTGGAGGGAGAGACAGGACATGTTGTTGTTGTTAAGTGCCATTAAGTCAGTTCCAACTCCTAGCGACCCTGTGTACAATAGAACAATGTACTCCCTGTGCCAACCTCACAATTGCTGCTACACTTGAGTCCGTTGTTGTTGCCACTGTACAATCCATCTTGGTGGGGGGTCTCCTTTGTTTTTGCTGTCCCTCTACTTTATCAAGCATGATGTCCTTCTCCAGGGACTAGTCCCTTCTGATAACGTATCCAACGTATGAGAGACGAAGTCTGGCCATCTTGGCTTCTAACTGGGACAGACAGAGTTAAAAAGAAAGAATGAGACAAAAGAAATATATGAAAAATAAAGGTCAAGATTTTTTCAAATTTAATGACAGACATGAAACCACTAGCCCAAAAAGGTCAGAGAAGCAAGCAAAATAAATACAAAACAAAGCAGAAAACAACCTCCTAGGAAGAGCAAATTTAAACTACTGGGAGAAAAAAGTTCAGAGAAAAGACCCATTACTTGCAGAGGCGGAGGAAGATAATAATTATAGCAGATTTATTGTCAGAAACCATGCAGGCAAAAAGACAGTGGTGTTGTATCTTTTAGACATTAAGGAGGAAAACAAACTGCCAACCCAGAATTCGATAAACCAGCACAAATATTTTTCATGAGAAAAATAAAGCCTTTGTCTGGTAAATAAAAACAGAGAGAACCCATTGTTAGTGGACCTATGCTGTTGTTAAGTACTGTCCAGTCGGTTCCAACTCATAGTGACCCTGTGTAGGGTTTCAGAGGCTGTAAATCTTTGCAGGAACAGAAAGCCTCATCTTTCTTCCATGAAGCAGCTAGTGGTTAACAGTCCAGTGTTTAACCTACAGAGCCACAGTGCTCCTTATACTCCAAAAAGTGTTAAAGAAAGTCCTTCAAACAGAAGTATAATACAAGACAGACACTTAGCTCTAGACCAAAAACTATGAGCACCAAAAATAGAAAAGAGAATGCAAAATAAAATTCATTTTTATCCCTTTTAATTGTTCTACAAGATAACTGTATGTTTAAAGCAAACATAGTAACAATGTGTTGTGTGTTTATAAAATAAGCAAAACAGTACAGTAACACAAAGAATAGCAGAAGGAGTTGGTAACTTAGTTATGACATTCTTATGTTGAATGTGGTCGAGTTGATTACAACCCCTAGGATCCCTATGTGAACCACCCATTGGGTTTTCTTGTTAAGTTGTACAGAAACAGAACACCAGATCATTTGCCCAGGGAGAGGTATGTTGTTGTTGTTATGTGCTGTGGAGTCGGTTCCGACTCATAGTGACCCTGTACAGGGTTTCCGAGGCTGTAAATCTTTTCGGGAGCAGAAAGCCTCATCTTTCTCCTGCAGAATAGCTGGTAGTTTTGAACTGCTGACCCTGAGGTTAGCAGCCCGATTCATAACCACTTAAAACTTCCAATCTTTTGGTTAGCAATCAAGTACTTAACTGCTTGTGCAACCAGACTTTTTAAAGTCCTTAGAACTATATGTTAAATGATATATCATTTGAAGCTAGATGCTCTAATTAATTAAAGATCAATAATATCACAAACCCTTGGACAATTACTAGAACAATTTAAAAGAGTTGTAGACAATCAATCAAAGTTGTTGTTAAGTGCCATCGAGTCAGTTCTGACTCATGGTGACCCTGTATAGGGTTTCTGAGGAGCATCTGCGGGGGTTTGAACAGTCAACCTTGAAGTTAGCAATGCAGTGCTTATCTTACAGTGCCACACCAATTATTTGTTGTTGGTTGTTATGTGCCATGGAGTCAGTTCAATTCATAGTGACCGTGTATAGGGTTTCTGAGGCTGTAAATCTTTATGAGAGCAGAAAGTTTCATCTGTCCCCCACAGAGTGGTTGGTAGATTCGATCTGCTGATCTTGAGGTTAACAGCTCAGCTCAGAATCTACTACACTACCAGAGCTCCTTAATAAAATCCTTTAAAATGCCCAGTTAACCTGAGAGAAGGCAGCAAAAGAGAAAAGGAAGAGCTTTAAATAAGAAACCATTAATTAGATGGTAGATTTTATAACATTAAATGTGATGGTCCTGGCAAACTAATGCAAAGACAGAGACTGTCGGATCAGATTTTTTTTCAAAGCAAGATCCAACTATGCAATGTCTGCCAAAATCCACTTTCAATGGAATGATATCAACAGGTCAAAAACACAAAGTGGGGGAAAGACATGTCGTACAGGCACTAACCAAAACAAGGTGGAGTAGCTATCTTAATATCACAGGAAGATTTCAAAAGAAGGATTATCAGAGACAGTTTTAAAAAATAAAAAATAGTAATAACCATTTGTGATCAAATTCACTTTGATTCCTGATGCTCCCGTGTGTTTCCGAGTGGAACTGAGCTCCACAGGGTTCTCAATGCCTGTGACGTTTCAGAAGCAGATCACCAGGCCTTTCTTCTGACACTCCTCGGGGTAGGTTCTAACTGCCAACTTTTCAGTTAGTAGACAAGCACTTAAACTTCTGAGCCTTCCAGGGATTCCACATAATGATAAAGGTGTTGTTGTTGTGGTTAAGTGCCATAGAGTTGATTCCGACTCAAAGCAACCCTATATAGGGTTACCAAGGAGCTGTTGGTGAGCTTGAACTGCCGACTCTGTGGTTCAAACAATCTTATATTCTAATGCATTAACCTGCAATGCCACATTCTCCAAGGAGCCATAACAATTCTAAACAAGTATGCACCTAAAATAAAGCTTCAAAATACGTGAAACTGTTAGGACTAAAAAAAGAAATCTATAACCCAGAATTTTACTTGTAGATACAAACACACCTGTCTCAGTAGGTAGAGAATTAGTAAGAACATACAAAGCCTGAACAACATTATCAACCAAATTGACATGACTGCAACTAAAAATTTTCCCTCAGACAATTGTATTCTGCTGTTGTTGGTTGGAGTGTTTCATAAGTGTCTGTAACATGCTATCCAGTGCAATAAGACAAGAAAAAGAAATAAAAGGTGCAATGATTTTAAAACGTCAATGAATGTGTAACTATTCACAACAAATATAATGGTTTAGAAAATGGCAAAGAATATATTAAAGCTCTCCTAGAAAAAGTAAATGGAGTCCTGGTGTGGCACTGCAGAATAATGCATGAGATCGCAAGGTTGGTTTAAACAGCAAGGTTAGTGGTACCAATTCACCAGCTGCTCTTCAGAAACCCTAGACAGGGTCTATGTGAGTTGGAACCAACTTGAAGGTACTTAGCAACAACAACAACAACAGAACAAATAAGTTTAATAGGTTGGAGGATAAAGACAGTATGGCATTGTAGGATAAGCACTGGACTGCAAAGTCGGTTTGAACTGCAAGGTCTGTGGTTCAAACTCATCAACCGCTCCTCAGAAACCCTATACAGGGTCACTATGAGTTGGAACCAACTCAACAGCACTTAACAACAACAACATACAAAAATTAATTACATTTCTATATATTAAGAATTAATTATTAAAATTCTGAATTTTAAAAAGTACTATTTATAGAAGCACTGAAAATTTGAATATTTACATTAAATCATACAAAATATGTATAGAATCTGTGTACTGACAATTACAAAACCCAATTGAAGAAATGAAAGACGACCAAAATAAATAGAAAACTAGTTAATGGGTTGAAAGATTCAATGTTGTTACAAAGTTAGTTCTCCCCAAATTGATCTATAGATTTAATTGAATCTAAATCAAAATCCCAATCAAGCTTTTTTTATAGCTACAGTAGACTGGAATCCTGGTGTGGTGTTGTAGGATAAGCACTGGACTGCTAATCAAAATGTCTGTGGTTCAAACCCACTACTCACTCCTCAAAAATCTTATACAGGGTAACTATGAATCAGAACTGACTCAACAGCACTTAGAATAACAACATCAGTAGACTATATCTAACGTTTACATGGGAAGGTGAAGGAACTAGAATAACCATAACAATTTTAATTAAAAAATAAAAAGTTGAAGGACCCACACTCCTAGCATAAGACCTCTTATACTTACTAAGTAATCAAGACAGCACTGTATTGGCAAAGGATAGAAACATACATCAAGGAGACAAACTTAGAAGCAACAAAGAAAATGGAAAATTAGAAAACCACAATAATTGTTGCAATCAAGATTCATCAGTATTAGTAGGTGAACGTTTGAACAGAAACAGGACATCTATATAATCTCAAAGTATATCCACCGTGAAATATGCATTCGTTGCAAAAGGGGAAATAGTAGCTTTACAATGAAGGATTCCAGAAAGTGTCACTTTAACAAGGTGATCAAGGTTCACGTCATCACCAGTAACAAGACACTTCAACATTATGAATGATACACTGAAAACTCCACCTGCTTACCAAAAATGCAAAACCTCAATCTAATCATGAGAAAATAACAGGCAATTCCAAGTTGAGGGCTCTTCTGCAAAATGACTGACCAGTGCCTCTTCCAAAGTATTAAAGTCATGAAAACAAAGAAAGACTTGTTTCAAAGACGAAGAATCCATGTCAGCTCAGTGAACTATGGAACCCTGGATTGGATTGGATCCTGGGATGAAAAAGGGATATTAGTTAAAAGACTGGTAAACTCTAAATTAAGTCTGGAATTTAGTGCATGTTCATGTCTTAATTTTGACAAATTATTTATAAATAGGAAATGTGTAAGTATATGTTCCAATCCAAAAAGAAAATTGAGTCCTTCCATGAAAACTTTCTACAACCCAAGTACTCATCATCATCAGAGATCAGGTTTTTCCAGGGGTTGATAAATCATTTATTGTAGCCATTCTCTTTGGGAAATGACTGCCTGTTCTGATTTACAATACATTTCATCTTAGACTCAATATTCCAAGATTTCACAAGAGAAAGCAGATGGCAGAGAAGAAGGTGGGGCTTCCCCAGGATGGGAGAGGAGACAAAAAGGAGATCAAACACAATTAGAGCTGATTGTTCATTACATGGCTCCCAACACAGTGGACGCAAGCATTGGCCCCTCCAAATTTCAAGTCCAGCTTCGCAGAGATTTATTTTTCTTTGTGAAACAACTTCTGGCAGCTTTTGATCTTCTAAACTGAAAAAAAAAAAAAAAAATCAAAGAAATCTGTTTCTCTGGAGTATTAATAGCAAAGGAATTTCTGGATGCTGCAAAGTAGGAAAGGAATATACTAGCATCTCAGTTTTATTCATCTTCAAAGCAAACTAAATATATATATATTTTTTAAAGTAGAAGCAAAATACCCTACAGATTTTTCAACAGCTGGAATCGACCTCTTTGCACAAGAAAAAATGACATTGAAATCTATCTTGGATGACATTCTCTGGGCTTCATTCATTTAATACCTACAAGTGGGCTGTCAGAATGCTCTGCATTTTACATCAGAAGTAAACACATTTCATCATTTCAGGAACTCGCAAGTTCAATCATCTTTATCAATAATGGATATTGCCTCCCTTACACTGGACTATCAATACTATCTGGCCCTCCCAACCAAAGTACCGAACATACATGACAGACTACAGACTGTCCAGACTGGCATATATCTAGCCAACATGCCCAAAAAAAAACAAGAAGGACCTTTTTGTTCCCACAAGGCAAATTTGATCAACACTACCCTCGGAAACCCTGTACAGGGTCGCTATGGGTCGGAACCGACTCGACGGCACTTAACAACAACAACAACAACCCCAATCTGTTAGTTGTTGCTGTTAAGTGTTGTCGAGTTGGTGGAGTCAACTCAAGGTAACCCTGTATAGAGTTTCCTTGGAGTGACTGGTGAGTTACGAACTGCCGACCTTGCAGTTCAAACGGACCTTGTGGTCCAGTGCTTATCCTACAGCGCCACACCAGGACTCCAATCTGATAGTAAGCCTGAGGTAATAGCAGAGGGCATGTTTATATTCAGCCAGGGTGTGTAGGGCACACGTGTGTGGAGAAGACTGTGGCTAGTTGCCACTGAGTCAATACCAGCTCATAGTACCATTAAAACAAACCTCTAGGACAGAATGGGAGCACTGTGGCTCTGTAGGATGAGCACTGAACTGCTAATCACAGGTCGGAGGTCCAAGCCTACCAGCTGCTACTTGGGAGAAAGATGAGCCTTTTTGCTCCCGCAAAGATTTTCAAGCCTCTGAAACCATATACAGGGTCACTATGAGTCAGAAATGACTCACAGACACTTAACAAGAAAGGACCGAGTAGAACTGCCCCAGGGGCATTAACAGTGACCCTCTAGGACAGACTAGAACTGCCGCAGAGGGTTCCCAAGGCTGTAAATCATTACAAGGAAGCAGACTCCCATGTCTTTCTCCCTCTGTGTGGCTGGTGGGTTAGAACTACTGAACTGTTAGCACCTCAGCACTTAACCACTGCACCACCAGTGCTCCTTGATGAGCATGACAGGGGAGCATATTCATGTGTTCATTCAAAAAAAATTTTTTTTTATTGAGAAATTATGAGCCAGATGTTTTTCTAGGCACCGGGGCTACAGTCATGTCTGGAAAACAAACAAATATATCAGCTAATTTCTAACTATGACATGTGCTCTGAAAGAATTAAACAGGATGGGATGATGAAGAGTGCTAGGGGGTGGGTGCTAATTTAGAGACCATCTGTCTAAGGAAAAGACTCTGGGCTCTGAGGTATCAGCTTGTCAAAGAGCTAGGGGGAAGTTTGCTCCAAGTAGGAGGAACAGTACATGCAAAGGCCCTGGGCCCCTCCTATATGCCCTCAGCACTTACCTGTTTACAGGCAGCTTACAGTGCCTATTACAGGTAATCTCCACCTGAGGGGTCAGACCCTCAAGAACTAAGCAGGCAGAAGTACTGAGGGCCTTAATGCTTCAAGGAGCAACCTTCAGTCAATGCCGAATGGGAGTGCATGGATCAGCATCTCGGCTTCCTCACCCCTCAAGTGGAATACTCAGAATCATTAAAAAGGGCAGGGTCTAAAGCAATCATAGGTCATAATGGCCAAGTCCAGACTCCCTGTGCTGAGCACATGGTTCGAGCTCTGTCAGGAAACTCATTTGCTAAGACGGGGCACACTGAAAAGTCTGTGGTTCTCAGTGAACGCAGATTTGGAAGGAGAGGTCAGGATACAGCTTGACACCAGCTGCAGTAACTCCAGGGTGATTCATGAGCTGGTCTGGGTGGGAATGGTAAAATGGAGGCTTTCACTGAAGACTTGACATTGGAACTCAGCCGTACAGGGTGAGTTGGGTTACTCCAAGTTACCAAGGGGCAGAGGGAAGAGTCTGGGCATAGATCTGAATACAGGAGTGCTCAGAAACCGGAACATGGTGCCGTGGGACTAGACTATACGTAGACGTAGAAGTGAGCAGGGGGAGATGGAGAAGGGCCTGAGAACCTCAGCTCTGGGATTGTCCACTGCAGGCAGGGGGGCCAGTGGACAGGACCCAGAAATAGGCACAAGACTGATGGAAGCGAGACCAGGAAGGGGCCAAGATGGCGGCACTGGGGCTAAAAGGAATACTGAGGAGGTAGGACCGGCTTGGCACAGTGGAAGCATTCTGACAGTATTTCTTCCAAGTCATAGTTGTTCTTTCTCCTGATAGTCCATGGCATCTTCAATATTCTTCACCAACACTATATATACTTCCATTCTTCTTCCATCTTCCTGGTTCATTGTGCAGCTTTCCCATACATACGAGGCAATTAAAATGCCATGGCTTGGATCAGGTCCACCTTAATTGTCAGACTGACATCTTTGCTCTTGAACACCTAAAAGAAGTCTTGTGCAGCGGATCTGCTCAAGGCAATACGGCCTTTGACTTCTTGACTGCTGCTCCTATGAGCGTTGATGGTGGAGCCAAGGAAACTGAACTCCTGACAACTTCAATACACCGTGAATCACAATAAAATATGGAAACTAAGCATTAAATTAAGTACCGAGTAGTCTGGTTAAGAAACCATGGCTTTTCAAATATTCCACAATTTGAACCGTAAAACATACCTCCTAAGAAAATGCCTAAAACTGTTTTTGTTGTCAAATGTCATCAAGTTAAGTCCATTCCAACTCACAGCAACCCTATGAAACAAGTCAGATGAACACCTTGGCTTCCTCACCCCTCAAGTGGGACACTCAGAGTCATTAAAAGGGGCAGAGTCTCAACATCCTTAGATCAAAATGACCTAGTCCAGACTTCCTTTCCTGGCCTGGGGTCCCAGCTGTAGCAGGAAACTTGTTTGTGTCTCCACAAGTATTTGCTGAGACTTGGGACACTCAGAAGCCTGTGGTTCTCCTAACAGCAACAAGAAAAAAACAGACAAGGGTACAAGGACTGAAAGATCTGTGTGTAAGATGATTTGTTACAGCGTTGGTTTTAGCAGTGAAAACTGGCAGAGTTCGACACCGGCTTCAAAAGTGGATCAACTTCTACGTCAAATCACTTTCCAGAAGGGTTGCTACGTTTGTATATGACTATTCCATTGTTTTTCTTTAAAACTGTTGTTCATGTTAGGCGCCATTGAGTCAATTCCAAACTCGTAGTGACCTTATGTACAACAGAACAAAGCATGGTTCAGTCTTACATCATCTTCAACCATCATTGTGAGACCATGGTTGTAGTCACTGGATCAGCCTGTCCCGTGGAGGGCCTTGCTCTTTTTCACAGAGTCTCTCCTTTACCAAGCATGGTGTCCTCCTGATAACATGTTCAAAGTATTTGAGATGAAGTCTTAACATCCTTGCTTCTACCCTCAGTGTGATCTTAAGTGTCATCGTCATAAATCGAAGGTAAAGCAGTACTAGTAGCTACAATGGACCACTATTCATCTGTCAGTCTGCCATATTGCAGTGGATGCTGGGTTAAAATATAATTGAAATTTATGGTGTACTATCTTACTTGAAAGGAGCTCTGGTAGCGTAGTGGTTACGAATCGGGCTGCGAACCGCAAGGTCAGCAGTTTGAAACTACCAGCTGCTCCACGGGAGAAAGCTGAGGCTTTCTGCTCCCGTAAATATTAACAGCCTTGGAAACCCTGTACAGGATCACTATGAGTGAGAACCAGCTCCACAGCATCTAACCACCACCACAACCATCTTACTATGAAGATGCTTTGGTGGCATGGTGAGTTAAGCACTGGGCTACTAACCATAAAGTTGATGCTTCAAACCCACCAGTCAACCCCTCTGCAGCAGAAAGACCAGGCTGTCTGTTCCTGTAAAGATTTATAGTCTCAGAAAGGAAGAGTTCTACTTTGTCCAATAGGATTACTGTGCATTGGAATCGACTGGAAGGCACTGAGATAGTTAACATTATTTGGGAATTAAAAAAGTGTAACAGTCAAATGAAAAGTGCTCTCCCTGTTTCAGTCTAACATTCTAGATTTCTAACAAAACCACAAGGAAACCGTTCTGAGACTATCAGGGAATTCAGACGATAGCCCAGACGCTCCCAGGGAATCCAGGTTAATTTTGTTAGGTATGATACTGATATTGTGGCTGCATAAGAAAATACCTCTGTTTTGTGTTTTTTGTGTGTGTTTTTTTTAAGAGATGCATACTAAAAGATGCGGGAATAAACTAATGGCACAAAGTCTGAATTTGCTTTAAAATATTTCAGAAAAAGACTGAACAAAATAATAGAGAGATAGAATAAACAAAAGGGCAGCATCTTGTTAACTGGTGGATGTGAGCGAAGCTCATCGGAGATGTCATTGTACTATTCTCTCTGGTCTTCAGTAGTTTGAAAATGTGCATAATAGAAAAGTAACATTTTAAAAATCATAGTAATCAGGGAGATGACTTGCTGAGTTCTAAATCCTGTTTCGTTTGGAGAAGTTTGAGAACTCTCACCTAAGGGGCACTTTAACAGACATCTTATACCTGAATAGGGTTAGGGCTCTGTGTTCTGGTGTGACACTGTTGGACAAGGACTGCTAACCTCAAGGTCAGCGGTTCAAACTCATCAGCCGCTCCTTAGAGATCCTATACAGGGTCACTATGCATTGGAACAGACTCAATAGCACATAACAATGACAACAATCTAACCATTTTTAATTCCTATAAGTCAGACTCTATAAAAATAATAATGCTTAGTGGCAGGGAAAGGTGTTCAAGACAGACAGAAGAGGGAGTCTGGCCTGGTACCGTGGATGTGAAGCTGTCAAGGGAAATCTGTGAGTCTGTAAACCGAGCAGCCTGGAAGCTGGCCTGGGAGACGCTCAGAGGACTCCTCTCATGTGTGGTGGATTTGCTTCTTTTGTTTGCTATTGTCTTTCTGCTCGTCTGTGTTATGTAAAATTATATACAGTGAATAGATATCATTCTTACAACCAAGGACAAAGGCCATTTCCATCTGAGGGGAAGAAGAAGAAATCAGAAAAATATATTTCTATTGACACAATGAAATTATTTAAGCACATTTGGCGGTTTGAAAGAAAACGAAACATCCATGATTACTGCTGTCCCTTGCACACATTGGCCATTGTTGTATGTTGAGGTTCTGGGCCAGGTCTCCTGTGAGCTGATCCCAGCTCAGCTATGACTCGGAGAGTGTGAGTGTCAGCTATCCAGGATCGCACCTCTTGCTTTGTTAGGGCTGTTGTCCCTGCCTGAGGTGCTTTCTCCGCCCCCTGCATCTCCCTGTCTCCATCTAAGTTCGGCTTCAAGAAGGCTTTTCAGAGACCCCAACCCATTCCCCTCTCAGAATCAGGTCCAGGAGATCTGGGCTTCTCTGTGGATGATGTTGCACACTGAGAACACTGCATTTTCTATGTAGGCAAACAATCTTGTCCTAGACCAGGCCCACATACTCTACAGGGAGTAGATGTGGAGAGCCATAAGACCTTGCTCTCCCCAGTAGGGTGATGAGGCAAAAACTTCCCAAGCCTCAGTTTTCACAGCTGTAAAATAGGAATAAATGGACTAACTTACTAGCTATATTGTTGTTGTTGCTAAGTGCCGTCCGTCAAGTCTATTCTGACCCATAACGACCTTGTATAGGGTTTCCGAGGAGCAACTGGTGAGCTTGAACTGCCGACCTTGCAGTTCAAACAGCTTTGCAGTCTGGCACATTAACCCACAATGCCATACCAGAACTCCACTATATACCGCTCTGGAAAATTCAAAATGAGTGTTAGTAAAAATATAAGGCATATAGCTAGAAAATTGTTATTAATGTTATTGGTACTATATACAAGGGAACTTCAAAAAGCTTGTGAAAAAAATGCATTATCTTTTAATTACATTTGTCCACGAACTTTTGGGGAAACTACATTATACATGATGAAGACAGTATTAACAGTTTATCTTTCAAAACTTCACTGGGGCATATTGATAGTGATGTTTTCAAAAATGTCCTAAGGAAATGATCAGAAATGTGGCAAAAATTGCATGGACAAGGGTGTTTAGCATGTATAACAAGGAACAAGGGTATCTATCTATTATGGTTGGTTTTGTAATTATCAAAGGTGATAAAACAGATTGAGTGGCCTGAGAAATGTGCATGACAGATTGCCAAACTCAAAAAATCTAACCACAGAATGTCAGAACTTAGTTCTATAGAAAAAGGTGTGCATGTATTATATAAATATACACAAAGCTTCCAATTGGTTCCAAGTGGTTTAGTCCTGGCCAACAGAAACAAGGGCAGCAGCAAAGGCATTAGGTAGCAATCAAATCTCTTACCCACCAGTATTTTAAATACCAACCAGATCACCATGGTAGGCAGGTTTCAGCTGAGCTTACAGACTAAGACAGACTAGATAGAAGGAGAGGCAAACTATATCTGAATGTTTAGTCACTGTAAACCATATGAACAGCAGCAGGACAATGTTAGTTAGAGTGCCAGAAAACGAAAACATTGAGTAGCACCAGAATATTGTCAGATGCGGTGCTGGGAAATGAGCCTCTCCGGTTGCAAGGCATTCAAAATACATCTGGGAAGAGCTGCCTTCTCAAAGTTGAGTTGATCATGATGGCGCAAATGGAGTAAAGCTTTCTGAACCTTCATTGGTTGATGGGATACAACTCAAAATAAGAAGAGAAAACTGCAGACATCCATTAAGAATCAGAATATGGAATGCACAAAGTGTGAATTTAGGAAAATTGTAAGTTATTAAAAATGAAATGCAGTGCATAAAGATTGCTATTCTAGGAAGCTGAAATGAATTGGTATTGATCTTTTTCTAATATAACAATCATATGGTTTACTATGCTGGAAACAACAAAGTCAACAAGAATGATATAGCATGTATCCTTAAAAAGAGCATTTAAAGATGGGTCTCTTGTGATGCAAGGGTGAATAATTGTTATCAGGACTGATTGTGAGGACTGGAAATGTAAAGGCGGATATTTTA
>NW_006408521.1:47359599-47360679 GCF_000296735.1 Chrysochloris asiatica | reverse complement strand
GTGGAGCGATGGAGCAGCTGGAGACTTTAGATCCAGAGAGGGAGAGCGACCGTGTGCTGAAGACCTGGGGGGGGACAGGGGAAGGATTGCATGGAGGGGATTATAACCATAGATAGAATGAATGTAAAACTATTGTTCTCCCATGTAAACTATCACATATTTCACAATAAAACATTTAAGAAAAAAAACCAAAAAACTAATGTTCCCCCATGTAAATTATCACACAATAAAAAAATTAAAAATTGAAAAAAATAAAAGAGCATTTAAGATCTATCTTGAAGTACAATGCTGTCTGTGATGGGATAATATCCATATACCTATAAGGGAGACCAGTTAATACCCTATTGTTCAAATTTATGCAAAAACTAAAGCCAGTAATGAAGAGATTGAAGAATTCTACCAACTTCTTCAGTCTGAAATTGATCAAACATGCAATCAAGATGTATTGATAATTACTGGTGATTGGAATGAGAACATTGGAAACAAAGAGGAAGGATCAATAGTTGGAAATTATGGTCTTGGTGATAGAAATTATGCTGGAGAATACATGACAGAATTTTACAAGACCAATGACATATTTATTGCAAATACCTTTTTAAACAACATAAAAGGCAATTACATACATGGACTTCACCAAATGGAATACACAGGTGTTAAATTTGCTCAATCTGTATGTAAGGCGAGAACGATGGAAAAGAAAAGTTCAATATCATCAGTCCAAAAAAGACTGGGGACAGACTGTGGAACAGACTATCAATTTCTCATAAGCAAGTTCAGGCTGAAGCTGAAGACAATGAAGGAAAGTCCATGAGAGCCAAAACATGACCTTGAATATATCTCCTACTAATTTGGAGACAATCTCAAGAAGAGATTTGATGCGTTAGGTAATAATGACTGAAGACCAGGAGAGTTGGGGGATGATATCAAGAAGATCATACAGGAAAAAAGCAAAAGATAATTTTAAAAGACAGGAAAAAAAATTAAAAAGGATATCAGAAGAGACTCTGAAATTTGCTCTTCAGCATAGGGATGCTAACACAAATTGAAGAAATGAGGAAATCGAAGAGCTGAGCAGAAAAA
>NW_006408521.1:47354096-47355624 GCF_000296735.1 Chrysochloris asiatica | reverse complement strand
ATTGTTGCCCATTCCAAAGAGAAATGACCCAATGGAATGTGGAAATCATAGAACACTACCATTACTATCCCATGTAAGTAAAATTTTGCTGAAGATAATTCAGAAATGGCTGCAACCATACATCAACAGGGAACTGCCAGAAATTCAAGCTGGATTCAGAAGAGAATATGGGATGAGGAATATCTTGGCTGATGTCCAATGGATCTTGGCTGAAAGCAGAGAATATACTTACTTGTGTTTTATTGACTATGCAAAGTCTTTTGACTTCATGGATCATGACAAGCTATGGTTAGCACTGTGAAGAATGAGTAATCCAGAATATTTAATTGTGCTCATGAGGAACCTGTAAATAGACCAAGAGGCAGTAAGTCAAAGAGAACAAGGGGATACTGAATAGTTTAAAATCAGGAAAGGTGTGTGGCAGGGTCATATTCTTCCACCATACTTATTTCATCTGTAAAGTGAGAAAATAATCTGAGAAGTTGGGTTCTATGAAGAAGAACCTGGAATCAGGATTGGAGGAAGACTCATTAACAACTTGTGATATGCAGATGATACAACTTTGCTTTCTGAAAGCAAAGAGGATGGAAAATAATGATGAAGATTAAAAACCAGAGCCTTCAGTATGGATTACACCTCAGTGTAAAGAAAACAGAAATCCTCACAACGGGACCAATAAATAACATCACGAAAAACGGAGAAAAGATTGAAGTTGTCAAAGATTTCATTTTCGCTTGTATCCACAATCAATACTTATGGAAGCCACAATCAAGAAATCAGAGGACATATTGCATTAATAAGACAAATCTACTGCACAAGACCTTTTTAAAATGTTCAAGAGCAAAGGCACCAGTTTGAGGATTAAGGTGACCTGACCTAAGCCATGATATTTTCAATAATTTCATGTGAAAGTTGAACAATGAATATGGAAGACCATAGACGAATTGATGCATTTGAGTTATGGTGTTGGAGAAGAATATTGAAAGTACCATGAACTGTCAGAACAAAGAAATCTGTGTTGGAAGCAGTACAGCCAGAGTGCGTTTACAAGCAAGCATGGTGAGATTTCATCTCATGTACTTTGAACACGCCATCAGGAGAGACCCATCCCTGGAGAAGGGCATCATGCTTGGCAAAGTGGGGGGGTCAACAAAAGAGGAAGACCCCCAATGAGATGGACTGACACAGTGGCTGTAACAATGGACTCAAAAACAACAACGAGTGTGAGGATGGTACAGGACCAGACAGTGTTTCGTTCTGTTGTGCATAAGACTGCTATGAACCGGAACCGACTCAACAGCACCTACCCACAAAGTCAGGTGATGGGTAGCAGTACCCAGCTTTAAAAATGGTGGCTGATTACACCTCTTTGAATGTGTGTCTGCTGCCATCTTTGAGCGGGCACTTCTGTCTGGTAGGAAATGTGTTAAAATTTAACACACAAGAGATCTGGTTGCTATGTGAAAATGATGTTGCCTTTTTTCCTTTAGCCATGACTGAACTGTCTTGAGCCAGTTTGAAGCTATAT
>NW_006408521.1:47347355-47352906 GCF_000296735.1 Chrysochloris asiatica | reverse complement strand
ACACAGCCTTCAGTATGGATTACACCTCAAGGTAAAGAAAACAAAGTCATCAGAACTAGACCAGTAACAACGTCATAATCAACACAGAAAATATTGGAAATTGGTAAGGATTTCAGTTTACTTAGGTCCAGAAACTTCAGTCCCCAAATCAAAGCACATATTACACTGGGCAAATCTGCAGCAAAAGACTCCTTTAAAGCCTGAGGAAAAGAGAAAAACCCCCAACAAGATGGATTATACACTGTCTACAAGAATGGGCTCAACAATTGTGAGGTTGGGTTTCGTTCTGTTGTCGCTATGAGTTGGAACCGACTCAATGGCACCTAACAACAATTGTTATAGTAAAAGTCTCTGGGTGGTGCAGTTAACAGGCTCAGTTGCTAACAGAAAGGTTGAAAGTTTGAGTTTACCTAGATGGGCCTTGGAAGAAAAGTGTGGTGATGTACTTCCTAAAAATTCCTCCATTGAAAACCTTTGGTGCATAGTTGTACGCTGGCACACATGAGGCTGCCATCAGTTGGAATGGATTCAATGGTAACTGGTTTAGTGTTATAGTAAGTAAGGGAAGTTCTGGTGTGGCACTACATGATACACACTGGACTGCTCTCTACAAGGTCAGCAGTTCAAACCAACCAGCCATTCCTCAGAAACGCTATACAAGGTCACTATGAGTCAGAACAGACTCGATAGCACTTAACAACAAACAAGGGAAAGACGCCATGATTAGAAAAGTGACCTCAAGTGAGAACCATTGCAAATAGAAACATCTTCCAAGAAGCTCCCATCCCACAAAGCCCTCCTCAACTCTGCCCTCCTCTTCATTCACTGCAGGTCTCTGGAGTCCCACCAAGTGGGCCCCAAGTGAGAGCCATTGGGTGACTTTCCATAACTCCGAAATTTGGGATCTTTTCTGTAAAACCAGCCACAGGAAATCCAATCCTGAAGTGAATAGTTTTTCAATGTAAAAGAAACAATGTAGCCAGGGCAGTGAGTCAGTCATAGAGAACAACCAGCAATGGTCCTTCACCTGTTTGCTCGGTACACGTTCCTGGGATAACAGTGTCAGCTGGCATCAGGGACGCTCAGGCACAGGAAATTTAAAAACATGCCTTTGAAAGTGCTACCAGGTTTTAGAAACTTTGACCTTGCCACACCCGTTTATGCCCATTTTCCTGGCACAGACTGAATTACAATTAACCTGAGTGAAGCCTTGTTGGGTGGCCCAACCACTGTGCCCTGGTATGCCCAGAACAGCTGCCAATAAGGCCCATGTGGAATCTTACAGGAGCCAGTTACAAAAACACGAAGCCAAACACAATCAATTCTTGACTTCCCCACCAGCCCCCTCAGTGTCGACTTCAAGGAAACCCTCAGGTGTCCCTTCCTGCCCTCCTCTTTCCTCCTCTCTCATGATTTTCCCTTCTGTCTTCCCCACACAGTCCAGTTCTTCATGGCTGACCCTGGCTACAGTCCATGGTATCTCATCATCTCCCTGGGAACCTGCATGTTCCTTGTTGAAGGACAGCTCCTAGGAGCGATGTCCTGCTTAGCTGGTACCAACATCCTTTCAGGATCCATCTTGAATGTCCTTAAGTCTCCTTATTCCTCCAAGCATGAAGATGGAAGGAGCCTGAGGGAGGAATCAGGATACTCACCCTGCCCCACTAGTTGTCATAGAGTGGACATCAACTCATGGCAACCCCAGATGTGTCCAAGTAGAACTGTGTTCCAGATGGTTTTCAATGGTTGATTTGTTTGTTTTTTTTAATTGATCACCAGGCCTTTCTTCCGATGTGCCTGTAGCCTTTCAGTTAGATCCTCTCTCCTTGCTTGTATCACCCGGGACTCAAAAACTAGTTGCCACTGAGTCAATTCTGACTCATGGAGATATTCTTCTTCTGTAAGTTCCCTTATCCCTCTCACCACAGGGACAGGAAGGAAGTGGGTAGACGGGTCAGGAGAGTCAACCCTGCCGCCACGATAATGAGGGAAGGTGTGTGGCTGGAACGCTGAGGTCATTCATGTGACTAGAAGGAAGGAGGTAGAGAAAGAGGAGACAAATGTGGGAGCCTGAAACACCTTCCAAAGTACGTGGGAGGAGAACGTTACCTCACGGTGTGTGAGTGAGTAAGCCACACACAACTTGAGATGTAAGACCATTGCCTGGACTCTTGAGTCAAAACTCAAGAAAACAGAAGAGAGATGGACCCACCAAAGGACAGAGTGGGGTACAGTGAGCAGCTCAGACCAAAGATTCATCTTGGGAATGACTTCCATCCTTTCAAAAAGCATGGTTTTGACTTGTCACCTAACATGTCCTCCAATCTTCTCACCATATCTGCCATGCAACGCAAGGGAATCCTGACAAAACTCTGTGAAAGATACAAAGGTAATGCCAACCAAGAATCCTTTACCCAGCAAAGCTGTCAAATACAATGGTGCAATCAAAACATTCCAGGATAAACAGAAGCTAAGGGATTTTGCCAAAGCCAAAGCTACAAGACATCCTAAAGGGAATTCTGTGAAGTGAGAACCAACAAGAACAGACAACAACCAGAGATTGACATATGTGGCAGCACCACCCAGAACTCAATCGACAAATGGAAGAGTCGAGAACAGAACAAAATTATAAGAACAGAGGATTTGGGATGTCAGTCTATGATCAAAACAATTACAACATGAAAGAAGGTAAACACATAGGAACAAAATCCAGGTGGTGAGAAGGTCAGGCAGATTACAGGATAAAATAGACTGTCTTAAATGGAGGGAAAAGTTAATAGACTATAAGGTAACCTCAAAGAAAATTAATACTTCACAATATATCAAGAAAATGAAAATCCAAGAAGAATATGGAAACATTAAAACGATGAGGAAACTCACAAGAAAAAATGCGAAAAACTAACTCAGCTCAGGAAGACATGCAGAACAAAGAAACTAGAAGCACCACAAAAAAGCCAAGCATAAGGAGCTCTGGTAGCGTAGTGGTTACGAATCGGGCTGCGAACCTTAAGGTCAGCGGTTCGAAACTACCAGCTGCTCCGCGGGAGAAAGATGAGGCTTTCTACTCCCGTAAAGATTTACACCCTCGGAAACCCTGTACAGGGTCGCTATGGGTCGGACCCGACTCGATGGCACTTAACAACAACAACAACAACAATGATAGCAATTAAGGAGTCTTGGTGTGGCGCTGTGGGCTAAAGCATCAGACCGCAAAGCCATTTGAACTGCAAGGTCGGCAGTCCAAGCTCACCAGCTGCTCTTTGGAAACCCTATACAGGGTCGCTATGGGTCAGAACTGACTCGATGGCACTTCACAACAGCAACAACATTAATAATTACACTGAATGTAAATAGATTAAATGCACCAGTTAAGAGATGGAGAGTGGCAGAATGGATAAGAAAACAAGATCCTTCAATATGCTGTCAGCAAGAGACACACCTTACACACAAAGATAAAAACAGACTAAAAGTTAAAGGATGGAAAAGCTATACCAAGCTAATTGCAATCAGTCACACCTGTGGCAATACTAATCGCTGATAAAATACACTTTAAAACAAAAACAGCATAATAGATAAAGATGGACATTATCTCATGATTAAAGGGACAATTGAACAAGATAACATAACCATAATAAACATTTATGCTCCCAAAGAAAGAGCTCCAAAATATGTAAAGCAAACGCTAATAAATTTGAAGAAAGAAATAGACAAATCTACAACAATAGTGGGCAATTTTAATACACCACTTTTGAAAATGGATAGAACAATCAGAAAGAAACTCAACAAAGACACAGAGGAACTAAACAACATAGTCAGCCAACTAGATGCCATAGATGTGTACATTCAACCCAACAGCAGCACAATACACAGTGTTTTCCAGTGCACATGGAACATTCTCCAGAATAGACCATGTATTAGGCCACAAAACATAAATTTACAAACATCAAAATACTACAAAGCATCTTCTCAGACTACAATGCTATAAAATAAGAAATCAGCAATAGGAAGACCAAGGAAATAAAGTCAAATACATGGAAACTAAATAGCACCCTGCTGAAAAGCAACTGGGTAGTAGGATAAATAAAACATGAATTTACAAAGTTCTTAGAAACAAATGAGAATTAAAACACAACATACCATAAACTTTGGGACACGGCAAAAGCAGTGCTGAAAGGACAGTTTGTTGCAATAAATGCACACATCCCAAAAGAAGGAAGAACCAAAACAAACACATTAGCACAACATCTCCAACAACTAGAAACAGACCAGCAAAGTAAACCTACAGTCAACAGAGGAAAGGAAATAATAAAGATGAGAGCAGAAATAAACAAGATAGAAAACAGAAAAACTATAGAAAGAATCAATAGGACAAGAAGCTGTTTCTTTGAAAGAATTAATAAAATTGACAAACCATTGGCAAACATAACAATAGAAAAGAGGGAGAAGACACAAATAACACACATAAGAAACCACATGGGTGATGTCACAACAGACCCAATAGATATAAAAAGGGTAATAACAGAATATTATGAAGAATTGTACTTCAAAAAATTTGAAAACCTAGAGGTGATGGTTACATTTTTAGAAAAGCACGACCTACCTAAACTTACACAGAGTGAAGTAGAAAATGTGAACAGACCTATAACAAAGGAAGAAATTGATCCGTTCATCAAAAAACTCGCAACCAAAAATAGTCCAGGTCCAGATGGCTTCACTGGTGAGTTTTACCAAACATTCAGGGAAGAGCTGTCACCAATTCTATTCAAATTATTCCAGAATATAGAAGGGAATGGAAATCTCCCTAATACATTCTATGAAGCAAGCATAACCCTCATACCAAAACCCGGAAAGGACATCACTAAGAAAGAAAATTATAGACCAATATCCCTCATGAACATAGATACAAAAATTTGCAACAAAATCCTAGCCAATAGAATTCAATAACACATCAAAAAGTAATAATACATCATAACCAAGTGGGATTCATACCAGGGATGCAAGGATGGTTCAACATCAGAAAAATAAACAATGTAATCGAGCATATAACTAAGAAAAAGGAAAAGAAGCACATGACCATATCAATTGGTGCAGAAAAGACATTTGACAAAATCCAACATCCATTCCTGATAAAAACACTCAAAAAGTAGGAATCGAAGGGAAATTTCTCAACATAATCAAGAGCATATATACAAAACCATCAGCCACCATCACTTTCAATAGATAGAAACTGAAAGCCTTCCCCTTGCGATCAGGTACCAGACAAGGATGCCCTTTATCACGACTCCTATTCAGTATTGTTTTGGAAGTCTTAGCCAGAGCTGTAAGGCAAGATAGGGAAACTAAAGGCATCCAAATTGGCAAAGAGGAAGTAAAACTCTCTATTTGTAGATGATATGATCCTATACATAGAAAACCCCAATACTCAGCAAAAAAACTACTAGACCTCATTGGAAGATTCAGCAAAGTGGCAGGGCATAAGATCAACCTATAAACATCAGCTGGATTCCTCTATACTAATGATGACAATACTGAAAAGGAAATTTGGAAAAGC
>NW_006408521.1:47343372-47346558 GCF_000296735.1 Chrysochloris asiatica | reverse complement strand
AATAAAAAGGGAATCCAAAGAATGGGAAAAAAATCTTTTGTAATGACATACCAGAAAAGGGACTAAGTTTTAAAATCTGTAGGAAACTACAGCACCTCTACAAGAAAAAGACAAGTAAGCCAATTAAAAAATGGGCACAGGACATGAAGAGACACTTCACCAAGGAAGACATTTGGGCATCCAATAAACATATGAAGAAATGTTCACGATCACTAGCCATTAGAGAGATGCAAATCAAAACAACAATGAGATATCATTCACACCAGCAATAACAGCTAAGTTCAAAAATATAGAAGACAATAAATGCTGGCAAGGATGTGGAGAGACTGCGGCCCTCCTACATTGCTGGTGGGAATATAAAATGGCCCAACCTCTCTGGAAAACAATATGGCACTTCCTCAGAAAGTTAGAAATAGAAATACCATATGATCCAGAAATTCCTCTACTTGGTATATATCCACAAGAAATTCGAGCCATACATGAGTAGATATATACACACCAGTGTTCATAGCAGTACTATTCACAATAGCAAAAAGATGGAGACAGCCTAAGTGCCCATCAATGGAAGAACGGATAAACAAACTGTGGTACATACACACAATGGAGTATTATGCTACCTTAAAGAACAACAAGGAAGCCAGAAGCCACCACATAGCATGGATGAACCTTGAGGCCATTATGCTGAGTGAAATTAGTCAGTTGCAAAAGAACAAATATTGCATAAGACCATTATTGTAAAAGTTTAAGAAAAGATACCCATAGTAAAAGGGAAAAAAAAAATCTGGTTGGTTACAGATGGGGGTAAGGTGAAGGGTGGGTGAGAGGGTGGAGGGAGGTGACAGTAGAACACAGGGTAGGAGGCAGAGTTCAGGGTTGGGGAGGGCAAGACACAAGAACGGAGAGGAGTGGGGTGGAAGAACAAGGTAGATAGGGGAACACTGAGACAGGTTTGCATGGACTAAATGGGACAGAGGTAAATAGTGATGGAAGCTCACCCTTGGAACAATGGGCCTTTGTGATATGGGAATCAAGGCACAGTTTGAGGAGGGGAAATAATACTAAGATGCTGGACTGTCTTATGAATATTAGTTTCCCTTGCCTACTATTATAAAATAGACACTTGAGTGGGATAGAAAGGAATGCAGGAAAACATGATTACAGAAAACTTGCAAGCCTATCTTCAGCATATAACTGATTAGAATATCTAAAAGGGGTTCTACAACTTGCTCAGTGAACTAGGCCTCTTGCAGAGTCTTTGCAGTGTGTAGGACCTTAGGTAGAATACTGAACCCCATCCAGAACTTTCTAAGGTGGAACATTCCCACTAGAAAAGACAAGCAGACCAACCTGGAACAGCTAGAGCAACAGAAGATACATCTTCAAAGAAAGATGAGCAGGAAAAACCCAAAACAAAAATTTCAGTATAATTGGCTACTACAAGAATAAGCAAATTGTTCACCATGAAGCCATCAAGGCAAGCAATCAAGTTCCTTCAAGACAAACTCCCCTCTAAGACTGAAACTCAAAGGGAACACATAAGCAGGCATATAAGCTTGCTGGCAACCACATTGGTCTACTGGTGAGTGGAAGAGGGGGAAAGGCAGCGATGAAGAAATGGGCTGAGTTCAACAACATTCCATAGATTCCCATTGACCTGGAGATAAGAGAGAGAAGAGGAAGGAGTGGTTGGTCCGAAGTGTGGTGAGATCTGGGGACACCTGAGCCCATGGACAAGGACATAGCCACAGAGGGCTAGAACTGAGAGTGAAGCATCCAGCTGATATGAAATGAGGGGAGACACGCAAGAACAACCAAATTTGCAGATAGCATCCATTTGACCTAGCCTTGATGGCTTGATAATCAGAACTCGACTAGAGGAAGATTTAAAAAAAAATGATGAAGGAAATGAGGATAAATTGCTACAATTTGATGAACTTGACCTATACTCATGGAGGTAGTAGCTCAAAATACCAATAGTGAGGGAAGGAGACTTCACATCAAAAATCAATGCTATCCCCTCTGTACATAGGGTAGATAGGGACGGGAAACTTAGACATTGGCTACTAAAATGAGGGGGAAATAAAGGCTCGAAATGACTGGCTTACAAGGTTTCAAGAGGGAGTTTAGTTTAAGAGTATATAGGAGAAGATAGAGTCCCCACTGAATAGTTTTCATCTTGTCTAGATGGATCTGGTCAAAAGAGATGGGAAAAAGATTCTTATGATTCAATAGTGAGTAATGTTTATCATGACTAACTGCAACCATCACAATTGTAATGGTAGAAGTTTTGTAACAAAAATGGGGGAGTAGTTAATCTTATAGTCCACAGAAACAGAGGACCCTAGGACCATCAAGGGAGAAGAGCACAAGCAGAATGCAGGACCGTATCCAGAGAAGCAGCGACACCAGAGATGAAGGCAGAGATGAGGACATGGAGAGAGGGAGCAGCTGAAGACTCTAGATTCATAGAAAGAATGGGACTGAGAGCTGGTGGCCATGTGTCTTAATGTGGTTTAAATTATTATATATGCCTGAGTGTTTAAAAAAAGAGCTAAAATGAATAGAGAAAAATACTGCTAACTGATGGTATATGGAGGGGATTGTAACCACTGTAATGAAACAAAGTATATGATTTGTTTCATGTAAAACTGATGATCTGCCCTGTAAACTTTCACTCAATTCACAACAAAAACTTAAAAAGAAGAAAACATAGCCCCATAAATTAAACTAAGATTATAATACTGCGTAATTATTTGCAATTCCTTTTGTGTTCCCTAATAGCCTTGTTGTTGTTGCATGTCTTTGAATTGAATCAGACTTACAGTGACCCTGTTATTGGGTTTCCAAGGCTGTAAGGGAGTAGAAAGCTTCATCTCACATGAAGCAACAAGTGGATTCTGAATTCTGACCCCCCTGTGGTTAGCAGCCCAAAGTGTAACCGACTAAACCAACAGGTTCTCTCATAGTCTTAACTGTCTTTAGGGCTAATATTGGGTATTTTTTAAGCTTTGTTTATTTAAATTATTCCCTTGCCTTTCTATATATTTGATATATATGTGTGTATCTTTAAACTATATATGTATATATTTGTTGTTGTTATGTGCTGTGGAGTCAGTTCTGACTCATAGCGACCCTGTACAGGGTTTCCGAGGCTGTAAATCTTTACGGGAGCAGAACATCTCATCT